>NW_023339650.1:19570796-19571831 GCF_004916995.1 Morone saxatilis
CACACACACACACACTTTAGCTAACAGTACAGCCTCGCTAGCTAACAAGAAGCTGTAACTCTGCTATAAAAGTTCTGATTTATTTACAGGAGTTGTTCCAAAATGTAATATTTTCTTTATGTTTTTGTCCTCACTTTGGTTGCTAACACTGTTACCAACTTTAATCTCCTAAAGTATAACACCAAGAGACAGACAGACAGACAGCGTTACCTGCAGGTGGGCAGGTTGTGTCTCATCTCGCAGTGGCCGTGTTCACAGAACTGGGCGTAGTCTTCAGGACAGGGGGCAGGGCTGTCCACAAATCCCTCCCCCTCACCAGGTTTGGACACAGCTGGAAAAAAAAGGAACTAGAATCACGGATCTGTGCCCGTATTCCTCCGCCAACCAGTAAACCACTTCCACGACTGTCCGCACTCAGATACATAGTGGAGTTACATAGAAGGTGTGTTTACTGGTACTATACTGACGTTTGACTCCAGTGAATAACAGCAGACTGACACAGAGCTCTGTCGTCAACAATAATCCAGCTTAATATCAGTAAAACTACAAATCCTAAAGCGTGGATGCTTCCACCACTATAACAGAGACGTCCTGCTGACAGTCAGGCTGCAGTAATGGTTCTCACCGTAGACGTCTGGTTTGGTCTTCATGCTGTCGTCCTTCCTACTTTTATCTGAAACCACAGAAGAAGAAAATGTTGCGAGAAATGACACAGAAAACACAAAACTACAAGTGTTTAATAGTCAATAACTAATAGATGTGCTAATAACAGTCATCCAGACTGAATCACAGTTCAGATTTAAGGTCTCGTTCATTCACCTATAAGCACTTGCAGTTACACAAGGAATTAGGATGGACATCAAGTGTTGATTAAGGGGGAATGAGTATTCTTGTGGTTATACCACCTTAAACGGCCCACACTGAGCAAATTAAGATCACAATTTAAAACCATCCTTACTGTGAATAAGCAGTAATTAGGAGGTTAGTTAATGGACTAGTAGTTTTAGAATAAGGCATTAATACGTGCTTTATAAT
>NW_023339650.1:19571931-19577494 GCF_004916995.1 Morone saxatilis
GGGGGGGGGGGGGGGGGGGTTAAACAGGTCAGCTACAGCTCTTCCTCACAAACATTCATATACTGTACTGGAAGGTTTAGTATTGACACATTTAACCAGTTTTATTCCTCGTTTTTTAACGATTAAGGGATTAACAGTAACATTCATTAAAGATTTAACATCAATTCACTGTTGCTCGTACAGCGAACGTTGTTCTGCGTCTATTTATCGACCACAACGAGACATTTTCACTCTCGGCTTTCGGGAGAATTCTGATCGCAGATTTGTTCCACGTCTGATTAACCTGCCGTGAATCCAGGATATTTGGTCCATTTCCAGGCGTTTCCTTGAACTAATCTCTAAATGTCTGCAGTCTGTCTATTTTACTGTGTTATATATACGTGTGTGTGTGTGTGTGTATACTATTTTTATCCTTATTTTTGGATGCATAATCTGTAGAAGTCTGTAACTAAACAGTAACTGTGTTGTGATTTAAAACTTATAAATAAAGTTGTGTTGAAAACAATCGACTTGTGGAAGTCAAACTACGAGCAAACGCCGCTTTCATCCTTTTATCCGAAGGCGCTTGGGATGTTGCGTTAATGTCTCGCCTTCATTGTTACTAAGCAACCGTGACGATGGCGCTGTGGTCATTTAAGCCTGCCATGTATCTGCATCTACATCTGAACGGCCTAAAGAATCCATTTACACTTTACTCTCACAATTTCAAAGCAAAACAATTCGCAATCCCGCGTCGTGCTGGAGGGACTGAAGGAGGGACGACAAAAAATGGAGAGCAGGAGGTCGTCGTGATAAAATGTGAACAGCTGGTTGTTCAGTCAGCCGTGTGTGTGTGTATTGGGGTCAGGTCATCATTCAATATAGATGAGCTGAAAACTCCTTTTTCTCTTCCTCCCTTCCCGTCTATCTATATCTTTCCTTCTCTGAACAGAAGAAGAAGAAAAATGCTCCTCCTCATTCTTCTCGTCCACCTATTTCATGTTTTAGATCCTCCTCATCTCCTTCTTCTTGTCCTCCATCTTTCCTCCTGTACTCTTTTCCTTCTTCCTCTCATCTTCCCCTCATTTTCCTCCTCTGCTGCTTTCTCTCCTTTATTTTCTATCTATCCATATTTTTCTCTTCTCTACCTCCTTCACCATATTGTTATCGCCTCATCCTCCTTTCCTGACCCTTTCCTCTTCATACTCGTTTTCCTCCTCTTCCTCCTGCTCTGCAGCTTTAAATCTGTTTATTGCATCGCACTTCCTCGTTACCTTGGCAACGCCCCACGTGTCTGATGTCGATCTTCAGCTGTTTGAGGCAGGACGCCTCCCGGACGTGGCACGGCGTGTCGTAGGTGACGCCGTCGCTGCCACACACTGGGTTGTCGTTGTGGCCGTTACACACGATGTTACACATGCAGCTGTGCACACACACACACACACACACACACACACAAAATCTTATGGTAATTACACTTTTATTTTGAAGGGTATGTGTTTTTCTACTGTGTACATGCATATAGTCATATTATCTGTCAGTTTTATATTGTTGCTTGCCATTGTTACGCAGATGACACTCAGCTCCATGTATCATTTAATTCTGATGACTTTAGTAATCTGGATACTTTACACTGCTGCCAAAGACTGGATGTGACTGAATGTTTTACAGCTAAACACAGATGAAACAGAAACGTTGGGCATTGGACCAGACCAAGTTTCAATGAGCATTAATCCTCACTTCAGGGAATATGATGAAGTTTCTGTGTTTGAAGAAGAAAATACTGCCTGTATTGTTTAAGAATGCTGTAGAGCAAAATTATCCATGATTTTATCTGCTCCCGTCTGGATCACAGTTCCTGCCATCACTCGTCTTCAGCTGGTACAGAATGTGGCAGCCAGGCCGAGCACATTACCCCCATTCTGGCACTTTCACTTTGGCTTCCTGTATGCTTCACAAGTCAATTCAAGATCCTCCCGATCACACTCAAAAGCCCTCCAGGGCACCTTTGAGTATTTCTCAGCACCAAGATCACTCAGATCTGCAGACCAGCTGCTCTTAAATGTCCCACGGTCTCAGCTTTTACTGATTTAGCTCCAACACTGTGGAACTGTCAGGTCGACCTTTAAAAACCCTCCAGTACAGCCGTACAGTTCAGTTCTTACTGGTTTAAATGATCTTAGTCTTGTTTCTAGTTACATTGCTTTAATTGTTGATGAACTGTGTGTGTGTGTGTGTGTGTGTGTACTCACAGCATATCCTCTGAATCTTCGTCACACTCGGCTCCAAACTTGCAGTTTCCACATTTCGAGGCCTTTTTCCCGCGACCAGAGCCTTCATCATCTGCACAGACACACAACATCACTGCAACATGGCCTCCACATTTATTACTCATTTATTCTTATTATTACTATTCTCGTTATTATGCGTAGTCGTAGTGTTTTGTAGTTGTAATATTGCATTAAAAAGCAGCAAACTGAAAGATAAAATGAAGTTGTTTACCTCCATCACCAGATCCTGAACCACCGTCTGACAGAGAGACACAGAGACGTTAGGACAGGAAGTAGTTCTCCATCATCATGAAACCAAAACTACTTTAATTAAACATGATGTGCTCATTATTAATGCTGTTATTAGTGACTCACACACACTCTGGGATTAGTCTGAATATGTCAACAAAAAAACGCTGCAATCAGCATGAATTCATCATGTGGAGGTTCTTTATCGTAAAGTGATACTCCCCAAATCCCTCAACGCGTGTGTGTGTGTGTGTGTGTGTGTTACCGGGGTAACAGGGTCCCTCTGACAGGGGGGTGATGGCTCTCTGTTTCTTGCAGGCGGCTCTCCTCAGGAAGCACTCGTTCTGGTACGTGTCTCCGTTCGACCCGCACACGGGGACGTACTTCTTATGGCACTGAAACACACACAGGACCACAGTAACAACCATTCATTCATTCGGTAAAGTCGGTGACGGTAGATGTGTAAATTAATCAGCGCAGATGTTACGGGTCCCCCCGCTATCCTTCCCGCTTCCACGCCGCTCTGTCTTTCAGAGGCTG
Source organism: Morone saxatilis (assembly GCF_004916995.1). NCBI lineage: Eukaryota > Metazoa > Chordata > Actinopteri > Moronidae > Morone > Morone saxatilis. The sequence continues at coordinate 19,574,970 of NW_023339650.1, forward strand.
TAGCGCACTCTATTGTAAAGCTATGACAGTAGCAGACCTAACGCGTCCACTGGTTCCAACGTGGGAAGGAGGGTAAATTTTGCAGATGGGAAAACTCTCATGGCCATTTTCAAAGGGATCCCTTGACCTCTGACCTCAAGACATGAAAATGGGTCCTATGGGAAGAGACACTTTATGCTAATACAGTGTGTGTGTGTGTGTTCCATAAAACTTGGTCGGACAGCAGGATCGGGTCAACATAGGTGCACTGTTTAACATTACATCATTATTTAAGTATTTGTCTGATATTTTTTAATGTATTTTATTAATACTGTCTATTTCTACATTTTGGTGTTGCAGTTTATTAAAAAAAACATTAATAAAGCAGTTTGTGGTTTACAGTAAACGATTAGTTTATTTTGTTACTTTTAATTGGCTAGATGACATTCGGGTATCCCACTTAGTACGTCGTATCACTGTGAATATTAAGGTGTTAATCAACCCCAGGCTGCTCTTGTATGCTGAATTTGCTACCATTTCAGATTAAAATCCATAGATGGGTAAAAATGCGGGCTGCTCTCTGGAGGTTTATGTAGTTGATTCTCTGTGGCGGCCAGTAGGGGGTTGCTGACTTTGCTAGAATATTAATTAAAAGATTTTTTCTGTAAATTTGCAAATTCTGGTGGTGTGCTTCCATTGGCATTAATGCACTGAGGAGTTGAAAGATAACTAGCAACAAAAAGTTTCTCACATTTAGTTTGACAAGTGTATTGCGTAGATGACAGAGTAGAATAAGGGAGAATTACGTTTATAGTAGGGTGTGTGAAAGGATCAATAATCATTTATTATTGGCGTAATAGAGGCCCAAAAGATATATCGATTGTTTTGTTTATTTATTTGTCTTTTTGTCTTTTTTTTCCTTATTTTGTTTTGTTTGTCTTGTGTTGGAAATTTGTTTGTTTAAGAAATTATTGTGAATTTTCAAGAATGATCGGAAAGAAAGTAAAATTTACCTACTTAAAGCAGTGGAAACTGATTTAATGATGGTTATGGGAACATCTTATACCGTTGTGCATTTGTACAAATGTTCTTAAGATTAGTATGATCTCTAACGGCCGCCTCAGTTCTCCATTATGTGCCATCAGATATCTTCTATTTTGAGGAGAAACATTGGAGGAGGATTTAGTTGTCAGATATTGGAATAGTAACATCCATAGGTGTGTTTTCACTCGGTGTTTAATCAGCAGAATATAAGAATCGTTGTTTGTTACCTGGAGAATGAGGAGCGTTTTATCGGTACAGGAGGGAGCGGGTCTCGTATATAGGGCCGTTTGTGTTTTTTGTGCTTTCTACAGCCACCGTAGTTTCTCTTTAGGCTTGAGGGGAGTTTGCGATGTGTAGACTGACTGCTCCTCTAAAGTCTCCATGCCACCCTCTGCAAAAAGAAACTGGACAATCTAGGGAGCAGCTTTTACAGTGATATTAGGTCAACACTGAGGAATGATACAGGAGAGCAGGCAGGGGGGGCTCCAGGTTCATATCCATACTCTCTCTCTCTCTCTCTCTCTCTCTCTGTGGGAGTGGTCCTGCTGCAGGTCACGTTGTCAGAGCTTTGTGTTGATGTGATTCAGTGGGAGAAAGAACAGGAGTGACAAAAAAAAAAAAAAGAAGAAAGAAGAACGTTCCGGGTCGCGACCGACCTGACCGCAGGTCCATCGTCCTCCCCGGCGCACACGTCGCTTCATCTTCGGCCTGGATGCTGCTGGAAGCGCTTCGGACCTTCCACCTGGGATCTTTTTCTCCGCGGACGGTCGCGGTGCTCGCCGCCCGGTTTGAGTGGAGGCAGCGGGGGCTGGGGGGATGGAGGCTCAGTTCCGGGCTGTGAGCAGACTGGTTTGAGGGGGTTGGTTGGAGGTGTTGGGGGGTCGGGCGTGTGAAGCCCGGGCCCTGCTTTGCTTTGTTATCCTGGGCTTCATTTAGCAGCACTCCCGGCTTTCTTCGGCCGTGTTTTCCAGCTGTTTTGCGTCCGTTCGCGCACGGGAGCGTCCCCCGGAGGACTGGGTGGACAGAGGCAGGGACACATTGGACAAACAGTTTGGATTTAATCTCTCTGTATTCTTTCTCTTTCTGGCGGGGCTGTTGGTGTGAGGACTGAGGACGAATCCAGAAAAACGGATTCAGTTAATTCTCTCCCTTTCTGGTTTCTATCCTCGTCTCACTCGTCTGGTTTCTCTCTGTAGCAGCTCTGTCTATCCCTACACACCTTTCTACACCTCCATCTTCGTATATAGGAGAAATATCTTCTCTTCACCTCCCTACCCCTCCTTCTTCACATCCATTTATCTCCATCCATCCTTTATCTCTCCCCACTGTCTGTCTGTCCTCCGATCTGTCGCCCTCCACCCTCCATCATGGGCTCCAGTGTGCCGGTTCTTCCTGGTCTGCTGCCTGCTGGGCTGCTGGTTCTCCCCGCCGTCCGGAGCTCGTTCCCGCCGCAGCGGGAGGCGGCAGCAGCGGGACTGCGGCCCGGGAAGGCCGCCGCACTT
>NW_023339650.1:19577519-19580272 GCF_004916995.1 Morone saxatilis
AGGTGAGACACCTGAACCCCTCCGGTTGGGGGAGGGAGGGAGGGAGGGAGGGAGGGGAGACTGATGTTTTGAGGATGTGGAGGTCAGAGGTCACAGTCATCTTTATGTATGTGAGCCTCTCATTGGTGGTCCTGGTCACATGATCCAGCTGTTGCCATTGATACATCTTTGTGTTTCCGTTGTCATGACGACCGCAGGAGGATGAAACAGGTCTGATGGAGGCTCCCCAATGTGATTGATACCTCATCAGTGTTTTATATCAGCGCAGTCGTCATGACAACAGACAGTCACACCACCTGTACTGTGTGTGTGTGTGGTGTTGTGCTGTGTTGTGTGTGTGTGTGTGCTGACCACTTTTCCCATCACTTTGACTGGGCTCTATTTTAGGGGTTTAATGACAGGGTGGAAAAAACAGGGCGAGGTTAAATGAGAGTACCCTGTGTGTGTGTTGTGTGTGTGTGTGTGTGTGTGTGTGTGTGTTCAGCCTATATGGATACATCAAACTGGAACCGCACTAACTCGTAAACTTTGAAGTCTGATGTGTGTTCCTCCTCTGTGCCATCGAGCGCCATCGTCGACCAAAATACGGTTAAAAACTCAGCACTGCGTTTTGGTTTTTCTCTGAGTTTGAACATTGTAGGAAACATTTGTGGTAACACAGATACACAACTCAACTACATACAGAACATAGAGTTTAATGAGGACATGTTAAACATTATAGATTCGGCTCCCCCTGTGGGAGTGCATCTCTTCCTTTTAAGAGGATCGGATCCGGACACATGGGATACGACTCATCGGATTCCTGTTTAGATCTGCGACCGCCGTCCGACAAATCTTACCAATAGACGTTTGTCCGACTTTCCTTCCTTCTTGTAGAATCCAAATATCTTCCAAACTTGAGATTTTGATTTGAAGGCCCACTGTGCGTGCTACGCTGACGTTTCTGTCGTTTTGTGGCAGCAAAGCTTCCGTCAACAGATTCCTAACACTCATGGACCGGTTCATGGTACATCTAGATCTATCCAGGGATCCGCGTACCGATGTAGTCGCATCCATAACTGTAAAACCGATTTACCGGCTCGCATCTGTAGATCTTTACAGCCCTAGTTTCCACGCATCCTGGAAAACCTGGAAACTTACAGACCAGTTTTCCAGTCATTGATTAAAATGACCAAATATCCTGGAAATCATCTATGCTGTCCCTCACTCGCCTACGTATTGAGTGTTGGTGGAGAACCTGCGCGGTACGACACTTCAAGGCAGGTTTACTTCTTCTTTTAATAGTCTCAGTTAGGCAAAAGAGTGAAAAAACTTTGACCCGGTTTAAAGCCACAGTTTTACTGTTTAGATCTTGTTGGTTTGATAGCAGGTTGAAAAACAATCCAAGTGTATAAGGGAAGTTTCTGGTGTCCACATACTTTTGGCCATGTGCAGCTACAGTTGGATGTAGGTTAGGAGGAGAAAAACAAGGAGAGAGATAATGAAGTCAGTAGAGCGCGATGGAGTGATACTGCCTCACTGATCTTCACCCGCAGCTCGACTGGCCTCAGATCAGCCTCAGTGCACCTCACTGCTTCTCATAAACTCCCCCAACAGTTGACATCGTACGCTGGTTCAGTTTGGTTCTTATTCGTGGACGATGACTGTGAGATGTTCTGTCACAGTTCACTGACTCATCAGAGTTTTGAATCGGTGACCGAGTGAGTTCACAGTGACACACTTTCTCCCGCTCGGAGCCGCTCGGACAACTTTTACAGACCCGAGGTCGATTCAGTGTGAAAGCTGAGGTGAAACTCTGGTTTAATTCTGAATGAAGTCTTTTCCAGCGAACCAGCACCACCTCCATGACTTAATGCATCATTCAGGGCGTGGCTGCTTTGAGTGACAGGTGGGTTCAGTAACCAGGCTACATTCAGGTTCAGCTCTTTGCTAGAGTCAGCTAACATGACCCAAGCTACTAGTTTCTGTTACTAACTTACCTTTGTGCCTGCGTCAGCGTTGTGGTTGTCTGCCAGAAGCTGTCACACATTGACTGTTTATCCATCCCTGAAGCCACATCTTTTTTTACCCATCCACTGTTTAGATTTTTGGGTGCATTTTAACTTCTAGATTTGAAGCCGGGATTAACAGGATTTTAGTCCATGGACCGTCTGGATCTTTAGAGTTTCAGGAAACAAGCTGAGCTAACGTTAGCAGCAAGCTCGGCTCGCAAGTCCCTACGGGACGTTCCTGTTTGTCTGTCAACAGCGTGGCGAGGAAGAGTGACTTGTTAAGGTGGAAACTGCTTATTCAGTGTGTTTTTAACAATAACAGTCATAGATGCTCAACAACCGCGTATCAGACTTTCCTGGACTTTAGCGTCCTGAAATTTTCGTCGCTAAACATTTAGTTCTTGCCGTTTAGGGCCCGACTTTTAGTTCTCTGGGTTTCGTTTCGGGTTCGTTGCCTGTCTCCACATCATTGTCATTGTTTTCACACCGGCTGTAATGTAGGTTGTGGCTTCTGGTGTTGAGTTGAGGCTTTACGTTCGACTAACAGCTCCCGCCACAGGGGCTCCTATTGAAGGGGTCTCTGCAGACCCGTGTCTGACTCTGTAAAACAAACTGTAATTGGCTGTGGGTGACGCAAACCAATGGCTTGTCAGATTGAGAATGGTAGTACACATAGCAACAGACATTATTGAAAGCCCCGGTTGGTGTGTCAGGAGTGTAGAAATCCTCCCAGAAGGAAGACGGAAAACGAGCAAAGAAGTG
>NW_023339650.1:19580372-19582618 GCF_004916995.1 Morone saxatilis
ATAATAATGATAATAACTTTATTTTTATAACAGGTTTTTAAAAGCAATCTTTACAAAGCGTAAATATATACACACAAAGAATAGCAGCAATAAAGAAAACCTTAAGGCTTTTAGTGTATTTCACTTTTTCTCTCTTTTTTTACATTGTTACTGTGGTGAAAATATTAAATGACATCAATATATATTCATTAATATATCAATTAGATAAGTTATGAAATACAGATTTGTTAGATTGTAAAGCTCAAAGATTCACGTTTTTAAATAAATGATCATTATTAATGTAAGAGTGTGTTGACAATAAAGAAGCTCACTGCGAGGTTTTATCATCATTCCTCCTCTTCGTCGTCTAACAGATCTGCTCACATTCACATAGTAAACAAACAAATCTCGTTTCTCTTTTCGTACATTTGTCTCTTTCTGTCGGAGTGTGACACTTTTAAAGCTTCTGAGCTGAAGGAGTTTAAATAAATAATATAAATATGTGCACCTTATTTCTTCAAATTATATTATGTCCTAATTTGATGTAAATTTGAGCAGAATATTTTGATTTAATTGGTTTTTTTTTTTCTGATTGACTTACACAGAAAACTGGATGAAGATTGACTAATTTGAATAATTCGATTTTGACTGAATAATGTCCGTTGTGGGCTTCTGTACATGGTGGCATCAGTGTGGATGGGTGGGGCAGTTAAAGGAGCAGTTTACAGTTCTGCAGGCAAGTAGCGCCCCCCGCTGGCTGCAGCCTCACTCAGCACAACCACAGCTTTAATGTGTTCATGACCTTTTATTTCTCTCCTTTGAATCCAAATTAAAACCGCACTGTAAAAAAGATGACACATTTAAAAGCTTCACTAAAAGGTTTTTTTCCCTTTTTGTGCAACTAAAATATTATTTACAAAATAAATCAATCACTTAACCACAAACTTATTTTAGTAAACTTGGGGGCAGAGTGGTGTGACAGTGCAGGAATATTCTAGTGAGGGAATACTGGGGAGCTGCCAGTGTGACGGGAAGTCGTTATAATGAGAAACCTTCTCAGTATTTTCAATGAGTATCTAAGATAATGATGTAATATTACAAAGGCACTACATTCTGCCCATGGTGAGTTATTCCGCCACCGCCTGGACTAAAAATGGTTCAGTTATAGATTTTAATATTTTGGGGCAGGCTTTGTCTTTGTCAGCTGCTCCTGTTTGCATAAATACTATCACTGGATTACTTAGTGAAGAAAACTTAAAAATGTGATGATTCTCAGGCAATTTCTGTATTTTTCTATGATTTCCAAGCACCAATAATAATAATAATAATAATAATATTAATACATTTATTTATATAGAACCTTCCGTAGATAAAATGCTGTGACATTAAAAACAAAACACAATGAGTGAAATATAAAAAACATCTTTAAAACAAACACATTCAACAGAATATATACATACACACACATCTCACAAAATAAACTCAATTTAAAAAAGGTTAATAAAATAGTTGGAGCATGAAGTAAAAGTCTGAATAAGTAGTTCTTCAGTTGACTTATGCTGAAGCGAACACCAGTGCTGCAGCGAAGCAGCTAAACTTATTCTTTGAAATAGCCTGTGTAAAAGAAGATGAACATACCTGCAGCCAAATGCTGGACGAACTACAGCTGCTATACATAACATCAATAACAACAGAACCAGTACAGAACATATACAAACACAGGGCCGGCCCAAGGCATAAGCGAACTAAGCAGCTGCTTAGGGCCCCGTGACCACTAGGGGGGCCCCCAAGAGCAAAAAAGAAAAAAGTAATTAATTATTTTTTTCCATGTGTGAGTGATGATGATTAGCCAAATGTACGATTCTTTGTAGCCCAACAACGAAGGCTATGAGTGGGTTAACAGGAGTGTAGGTGTGTCTCTCTGGCTCCAAGCTGTCAGAGCTAGTTAGGGTTTACGAACTTACCCTTCGAGCAGGAAGAAGGAAGAAGGGAAGGAAGAGGAAAGGAGGTAAAGGAGAGAAAAAAACCAACAAGATAGAAGGTATGTCTTTGTAATGAGAACATTTGCTGTCAGAAGATTTTGAAAAGTTCCCTGAAATTAGGAAAGTCGCTTAATTATGTTGATATTGTTGTTCCAAAACTGAACTAACGGTAACATTAGTTCAAAAGGTCTTTTCTCTCTTATAGGTTAGATATAGGATTATATAGGATTATATAGGTTTATATAGGATTATATAGGTTAGATAGGTTAGATATAGGATTATATA
>NW_023339650.1:19582643-19589290 GCF_004916995.1 Morone saxatilis
CAATATATACTATACGGGTGAGTTGAATAGTTTATTATTACACATCTGTTTTCGATACTCATTACATCCTTTTACTTATCTTAACCCTATCTAAGACACTATCATACGACCTATATTAATTATGTCATTTTTTTTACCCGTATGCTTATATCATCTAAACAGCGTAAGAAGATCTAAACACGTAATATAAAACATACAACGATACTCACATTAGGTCTACAATTCACATACATTGCTATACCTCATATGGAGTGACACTTACACTACTATCCCTATTGATCTACTACCTTACATTTTAATGTTATTAGCCTAATACAACTTCAATTTCCTTTCTATTATTATTATCTCTCCAATCCCTATATTAACTATATACCACTACGATACGAATAAAACATTACATCATTTTCCTGACCAGATTCTAAAGCGGACAAGTAGTGATTTCGTTGGTGAGCATCTTGTGAGATGCTTCCCACTGAACCTTGGATTCGAAGTTAAAACCTGAACTGAAAAACTGAAAATTACCACCAAATATAATGTCTCTGACTGGACAAAAAATGAATTCCCAACATCGTGGTGACGAAAATTTGGTTTCCAGTGCCAAACGTGTAAGCTTCACAAGCCTTTAAAAAGTACAACTACAAGTGCCCAGTATTACAATGAACAATGGAGAGTCATTTTTTTTCTACTCTAGTGTTCACCTGTACAAGCTGTTTGCATTCTTGCTTGCATCTTAGTTTGTAAGTGTATCGAATCGTATCGTGAGCTGAATATCGTGTATCGTATCGTATCGCGAGATTAGTGTATCGCTAATAGCCCTATTACAGAGATTAATAAAGTTGTAAAGAATTGAATCCTGACAGAGGAAATGAACAGAGGAACTCTTCCTCCAGGGGCCCCCTGGTGGTTACGGGGCCACAAGCTGCCTCTCGCCTCACAACTTGTGTTATAAAATCTGGGCTGCGGTCGAATAGTCAGAAAAATGACGTCCTATTATTTAGAGTGAATTTAATTAAACTTTATTTACAACAGGGAAGAACAGTGACTAACTCAATGCTCAGCATCAAGTGTGGCAGGGAGTGGGGTTTTTAAATGTTAAATAAAGGGGGGGACTAAAGATAACGGAGGGAAGCACCTGAATTAGGGACCGACAACGCCACCTGGAGAATGAAAACCAAATTTATTAAAGGGCACAGGTTCGAAACTGAGGAGGCAGAGACAGTAGATAAATGAAACAAATATTTTTATTTATAAGACTGTAAAGAAAACCAAAAAGGAAACTATTGAAAGGAAATACAAACAAGGGTTAGTACCAAAAAATATATTTTATTAACAAACACAATTTAAAAGAGGCCAACTATCATACTAAAACCCATAAAATACATATAATAAACAAACCAGTGGGCTGGGGCCTCAGTGGGGGCCGCCTATTGGAAAGGATACCCCGTCTCACTAGTCTGGGGGGACAACACTACAAACACTACAACCAAGACATGCACTAAAAGAGCCCCAACAGAACATTTATCAGTTACTGACACTGGCCTTTTGAATACATAGATAGTACTTTATAACGAAGGAGTTACAGCAGTTCAACTGAAAAAAAGAAACAAAGTCTAAAAAGTGACAACAACAAATAACAGAGTGATGATTATACAATAGAATAAACAAAAATAAAATAAATAAATGGAGATCGATTGATTTAACCCCCCAGCTTTATGATCCATTGATTGACTTTTAAAATAGTTATTGTATTTTTATAGAAATTATCGACGATACAAACAGCTTCAAAATGAACCGTCCGACAATATATAAAAAAAGGTATTATTAATATTATTTAGTTTTATTTTATATTTGATTCTAATCCAGTTCAGGACATTTTTATTCCGAATGTAATGTGAAAAACTAACCATGTGTTTTTAAAGAAATGTTAATAATCATAAATATTAAAATGATAAAACTGCATTGAATCACAGAGGGAAATCAGTTTTTACTCCACGAGGTTCATCCAGGGCCAGATCTAGAGGGGCAGCTGCCACCCCAGTTTGGTGTACTGATCTGTTATGGAAGTGATATCTGAAGTTCAATGATTTCTAATTCCACCCTTTGATCCGCTCCTGTTCTCCATCTGACAGCTGCAGTTATAAAACAGAACGTATGACGAGTTTATAAAAACAATCTGTCTCTACACCACTCAGATTTCTTCATTTACAGTACAATGAGGTAATTCACTTTTCATTCTCTGCTCTCCTGTTAGTTATGTCCTTCTGATATGTTGGACCTTTTCATTTTCCACTGAATGGAGACTTATAGTAATCTGATCCTTCAGCCTTACGCCTCCTCCTGTAAGGAAATGACACGAACGTGCAAACTGAACAACAGCAGTCATGTGTGCAGCTCAGGTAGAACGCAAACAGAGAGCACAATGAAACAAACACGTGATCAACTTGAACCGACGAGTCAGTCAGAAAGCATCAGCAAACATTGGTCTGTCTGTCTGTCTGTCTGTCTGTCTGTCTGTCTGTCTGTCTGTGATCAGTTTACATCTTTAATATCAACTTTAAAAATCACAATTCCATTTAGTTTTCTTCACCTAAATGAAGGAAATGCTGAGCTATGGGCCTAATGGGTGTATTCAAATTATAATGTTAAATGTTTTATGTGTATCTTGACCTCCATGCTGGGACCCAATGCCCTGGAAGGGAACGTTATCCTGTTTTACTGTATAAAGGAATCCAACAGGGCATTTTCGCTGTGTTTTTGTGAGTCCTGGTACTTAAATGTATTACATAATTTAAAATAGCAGCTCGTTGCTTTTTAAGGGACTTAATTGTGGCTTTCTTTCTGTCCTCAACTGTTCAACATGTGTTGTTGTCATGCTAATGGGGTCACTGATTTCACCCACAATGCAGTAATAATGCATAATTAATAACCCCTGTCTGCTTTGTGTGTGTTTTCTGTTGTTTACCTAAAATCCTTCTTGCCAACAAAGCATCTGTGGAAGCAGAAAAAAGCCCCTTAATGGATTTTCTTGATCATTTGTCCCTAATAAAACCTGACAGTGCGTCGGTGGGCAGAAACACCTCGACTCAGCTCCAATGTGGGTCATAGCTGACCTCAGGTGAAGCTAACACCTGACTCTGCTCACCTGGTGATCAGAAAGACCTGGTTTGAATGTTAATAGTCACAAACATCATCATGTTTTATTTTGAAAATCAGTCAACATATTTTTGACACAGCTTTGATTTAGTGCCTGAACCCAACTGGATCTGACCCAACCGGCTGGGGACAGGCCCGAAACTGCTGCCGTATACGGCTCGGACAGAATTTAAACATATACATATGTTTCATATTTTATTAATAATGCATGCAATTGTAATTAATGATTACGTTTGATTGGATTCATTTAATTTAGATGATAATAATTTGCACAGTATGCACAAAGTAGTGTACATTAGCTTGTAATAACCTATTTCAAATATTTATTTAATTTTTTTCAGATTTTTTGGTCCAATCAAAGTCGAAAAAAAATCAAAAACAAGATTTTTATCTGCTTTTATCTTTCTCTTTATATCATTAGTCGTTCTTCTTTTCTTGTCTCGTTTCTCGACAGACAGCACGTAGTAAACATTCAGCGGTGGAAAGGTTGTTTTTTGAAGACGTTGACATTTAGGATTTGCAATAGTGACATTTTTCATATTCCACAATGTGCAAATAACTACCATCACTTTGGAGCCGAAAACTACGAGAACTATCCAAATAAAACCTTACCTCACACGGGGAACCACTTCTCAGTCAGGAACCCCACTCAGGATCGCCATAGCTTCCCAGGGGGTCTTCAAGCCTTCTTAATTTTACAGGGTTTAAGAACAATTTAAAAATATAAACAGTAAGGTTATATTTCAGCATTTTATTAGTTGCTGTGAAGAACAACTAAATGAAAGTGAAACGCATCAGAAACCAACCAAAGAGCTGATAGAACAATGAGAAGAAAACAGTGAATCTGTCAGAAAAGAAGAATATTAAGTCTGATTGTTAAAATGATAAAAATACAGAATACAGAGAATGGATCTGTGATCAACATTAACAGGAAATATTTAAACTTCCTGCAGTTATTGAGCTCAAGGTTCATTGATCAGTTGATCAGCTGTTCTCTACTGTTATTGTTTAATATATAATAAAGTAATGATGGAGAAAGGCTGGGAACCAGTGGAACGCTCTATGACGAACACACTCACCCACATCTTCGTCTGAATTTGACTCAGATTTCAACTAGAAATCAGCCGGGTTTTAATAACAGTGAAAATGTCACTGTCAATGATGTTTGTTTTCACTTTCTGTGGCGGTTTTGCGGTAACTCAGGTAACGTGAGATAAAGAACAGGTAAGGACATGATGTCATGCCTGAACACACACACACACAGTTTGGTTTCCCAGATCTGGTCTGATTAATCTATCACTGTGACACTTTCAGTGTCTCAGCATGCCTTCTTCATCAAGTTACAACTCACACACACACACACTTTAACACCTTATCTCTGTTATCTGTCTGAGAAAATACCTTAACATCAGAGAAAACAGCAAACAGAGCAAGCACTGGCACCACCATGTGCAGAACCCTGTGGTTCATGAGAACGGTTCTTACAGACAGCTCTGATCTTATCTGGTGGAACCAGCTGGAAACTGAAGGCCACTTCATTGCCTTGAAAAATGGGAATATTGAATATAAAATATGGCTCATAGAACATAGATATACATTTTTTATTGAACTTATTGTTGTAAAATTATTTTAGGAAATTTGCATGACTGATATTCTTTAAATTAACATAAAGACAAACCTCTCATACCTGCAGTACTTAAATAACTATTAGTGGTACACATAGCCCCGTTTAAGAAACTTTAAACTTTAAGGGCTTTATATATCTGGATCACTTCTGTGATGGAATATAAATTAAAGTAAATTGTCTAACAGAACAATCAGGGAAGTCTATTAAGTCTGTATGATTAATCCATAATACAGACAGATAATATGAAAAGTTCCCTAAACAAGAAATAATCTGCTCAAAATTCATCCAAATCTCTGGTTTTATACAAACTTCCAGCTGTTACTGAGTTCACTGTTAGGTTCATTGTGCAGTTTTGAATTTAATATGAAATATCCATAAAACATGTAGTTTATTAAAAGATAGAACAGTAGTTCCTTAAGGAAAAAGGTTGGGAACCAGTGATTTAGGATTCAGAGGAAGCTAAACTCTTCCCACAAGCAGAGACATAAAGTGATTGTCTCCTGTGTTTTGGGTTTAAAGGCCCATCCAGGGGTTGTCTTGGTGTGGTATCAGTGTTTGAACTGAGCTCACATTGTTTGACTGTGTCAGAGCCGTCAGCCATCAGAGTGCTGCCAATAGAAACGGCTACAGCGTCTGAGCAGTCAGAAAGTCTCATCCTGCTGTTTGTGAATGATGTGAAACACATGACATTTGTTACAGAAGACAGTAATGCGAGCGCCGGCGTTCCCTCCTCGGCTGCTGCTCTGCTGTTAAATCAGGATTAAAGACGACAGGTTTTCACTCTGCTTTCCAGCTGCTTCATGTGTCGTGTGTTTGCAGGTGGAATCAGGTTAATCGACCGAGAGCTTTCAAAATAATGGATGTGGGTGAAGAGAACCGCGAAGAAACAACAGAAACACACGAGGCTGTTGCATTATTGAGCCTTCAGGCTGCTTCTTGTAGGAAAGACTGGAATCTAGTTTTGGTGGATGATTCTTCTTCTTATTATAATAATAATAATAATAATTAGTATTATTATTATTAATTATTATTATTGACGTATATAGGTGAAAAGCTTTTGAAGTGGATGATATAACAATATAAAATAGGAATAACAATCATTAGAATCAATTAATACTATTTTATTAATTTAATAATATTATTATTAAAATAAATTGATACCAGAAGAAGAGGAATCCATTCCAGACCACAGAACTATATGTCTCAATTCCATCTTTCGCATACAAGAAGCAGTCTCTAGATAGGGCTCAATAATTCTAACAAAGTTCCTCGTGTGATTCTCCATGGAGGGGGATTCTATCGGCGTTAAATATGTGTTCTCTTGTCATCCCACATTCCACTTTATATTTGAATACAGCTGACTACATCGGTTCGATTAACCTGAATTCCACCTGCAAACAATAACGATCTATTCATATGATAGCAGCTGAGCAAAAGCAAGACGATGAAAAAAATGCAGTCTTTAATCACTAGATTTAATTACAGCAGGAGCTATTGCTCTAGACATTTCGAGATGAATAATAGGGTATTATAAATCGCCGGACGCTATCGCGATTACTTACTGTCTTCTGTAACAAATGTCATGTTGTTATCAAAATCATTTCATTACGAATAGCAAGACAGGATGAGCTTTCTGAAACTGCTCCAACGCTGTAGCCGTTTTCTATTTGGGCAGCACATCTTGATAGGTCCTGAAATGCTCTGACACAGTCAAACAATTGTGAGCTCATGTTCAAACACTGATACCACATCCAAAACTAACACCCTGGATGGGCCTTTAAATCAAATACACAGGGACATCACTTATATGTCTCTGCTTGTGGAAGGAGTTTAGCTTCTCTGAATACCTAAATCCAACTGGCATTCC
>NW_023339650.1:19589390-19593728 GCF_004916995.1 Morone saxatilis
TATTTATGCATATCAGTGAAAGGGGCCCCGGGTGGTACAGTTTATGGGCCCCTGAGGGGCCATTTTGCCATGCTCATAGTGGACCCCTAGAAAATACCACGACTGACATGTGTGCCGCTTTTCATGAGTTTTCGAGCACGGGAAGGCCTCTAAATATGTGTTCGTTTGGGAGGAAAAATAATAAAAATAATTCTTTCAATTACAATAGGGCCTTTGCACGGTCAGTGCTCGGGCCCTAATAACTAGATACATGCAGAGAAGACACTTTCTTCTCAACCACACAGACTGAGAACAGAGAGGTCACGTCCTCTGTATGTTCCAATAAATGAATTTACACTGCACTATTTAAATGTTAACACATGGCTGGTTATTAGTTCTCTCTGCTTTTAGGTTTTGTTAAATTCTAAATGTATTATCCAAACACAACACGTGTTATTCATAAATGCCAAAATCATACATTTGTGAATCAGCTCTCGGTGCTGTGAGGGCTTGTTTTTGTTATTTAGCAAATATAGATAAATGGTAAAAGACTCACAATCAAGACAATTTAACTGAAAACCCCAAAGACAAATGCAATACTAACAGCTCCTTTAACTGTGTAGTGTTTGGTGGAAAACATTGTGCATTTCTTTTAATATAACAGAAGTTGTGCTTTCTTTTTCAGTGTGTCTCAGAGTGAAGGGACAAGAACTCTTGGTTAGATACGTGCAGAGACGACACGTTTTCAACCACAGCTGAGGCCTGTGACGGGGCATATACAACTGAAAGTACACGTCAGTACAACTTACTTTGCAATAATTGCACATGTACAGTTTAGTTAGACAAGGCTTAAATATTTTGCACACCTCACTTCTTTACTGCATATAGTGTATATATCTTCATTATAGTCTTTATAGTCGTGTTTAACTCAGTTAAACAGCAGCTTCCTCTTATAGAAACTGACAGCAAATTAACCTCCAGACTCCAGCTGTTAACAGTGAAACATTTAGTTTGAAACTTGAATGTAGTTGGAGGGACTTTAGGTACCCAGCAGAGATTATGTGCAGTGTCAGATAATAAACTGATCACAGGTCAGATGCAGGTGTGGTAGGTGGTACAGACAGAAACCTGTTTCAGACCTGCACTAATGTGACCTGAGCAATAATATCAATGTAATAATCCATTGGGTAGTGCTCTCTGATCCTATCACAGACATCAGAAATCAGACTTCAGTAAATTCAGGATATTTATCAACTGAACAGGACAACAGAATATTTATTGATAAGCACTAATTATAGAGCCAAACTATTATAACTGAATATACCACTGAGGTTGATACAGAGTGAGCCGTCTCACCTTAAACCAACTATTTTTTTGTTTGTTTTATAGTCTGCACAAACACATCCACCATTTTATTTAAATCCAAGGCTGATTTATTTTCCACATGACAGAGCTGAGATGTTTCCTTGGTTATCGTTGGGGACGGACCGGTTCAGTGAACTGAGCTAGTTTTCAGTTGAAAGTATCTCAGGTTACTGAGGAGAATGTGAGGGGACCTAAACAAGCTGCTGACAAACCAAGAACACACTGCTGTATGTTTGAGTCTCAGCTGATTGTTAATGCAGCAGCAGCGCCACCTGCTGTCCAAACCAACAAACTACCAGCTCTGGTCACATCCGCTCTCATCTGCTGCTCAGTCACACAACTATGGAAGCACATTTCTGCCAAAATACATAAATAACATGAAAATGTGGCTTGATCATAAGAACAATGTTTGGTTGAATCAAAAGTATTAAAAATAAAAAGTCAAAATTATCAGATAAAAACTTATTTCACATTTTAACACAGGGAGCTCCAGAAGCTCAGTTTAAATGTCATTCTTTAAACACTACGGTCCATAAGAATACATTACAACCAATCGTTATTAACTGTCATTGTTTCAAGCACATGTCACGTTTCGAGCTAAAATGGCAAAAATTCTTCAGTTCCAGTTTCTCAAATGTTTTTACGTTTTCTTTGTCATTTGACATTGTGACAGGAAATTTAATCTTAAAGTTTGAGACAAATAAAGTAAACGGAAGATCATCATCTTGATTGAGAAGATATTACAGCTGATAATGAAAATAATCCTCAAACAAGACAGATCATCATCCTCATCATCATCTTCATCAGCTTCAGTAAAGACACACAGAGCAGACTTTTAGCCAAAAAACAGGACACAGCTTTAATGAGAACAATCATAAAAACAGAAAGAGTTCTTCTTTTTCACATATAAAAAAGTGTTTTTTAAAATATAATAGAGTGTCATCATCTTCAGGGTGGAGTTACAGATGCATCTATTGTAACCTAATTAACTGCTATAATAAATATGTGCTCAGTTTAATTTAAAAAATATGTCATTAAATCCCTTTTTATACTGATGATGCAAACACAACATAAACCCATCCTAAGAACCAATATTGCACTTAATAATCATTTATTTTATTCCACTGTTTCTTCAGATTCTTTCATTTTTTAAAGTTAACAGATTTTTTGGTCCATGCAGTGTTTTCTGTTGTCACCTTAAGATTTTTCTGGTCTCTGGTTAAACTGTTTTATGGCAGGTTGTACAAAGCGAACATCATACCAAACCCCATTTGAAAATCTGATAATCTAGTGTTGTGCTATACCCAATATACACACTTTGAGACAGAAGACTTTACACTTTTTACAAATCTTCTTATCAACTTTCAGAACTGCTCCTACCGCCCTCTAATGCATTTTCATGGATCAAGAAGTTTTTAAAAGTTTAGATGCACTACAAAGAGAGCCCACACACTTCCTCCCAGCTCTTCCTCCCAGCTCTCTGCTGATGATGAAGTTCACAGTTTTGAACCATCAGCACTGAGCTCGCAGGAGATCTTTGTCACACAGATTCTCTCTGAAAAGCTGCTCCTGAGGTTTTCTGCCCATCCTGCAATTTTATCAAATATAAAACGTGTTCAATCTGTTGGCACAGATCTACTACATCTCCCATGAGGCTTTGACAGATCCCCTTTGAGCTCATGGACAGAAAACCCTAGTCGTGTTAAAAAGCTTTCAATGTGCATTTGATCATTAAATGTGCAGATTTTTGAACAGAGTTTGGTTTAACCTTCAGTAAACAGTAAGAGGACTACAGAGTCGGTCTCCTGCCGTCAGTCGCTGCAGTGGACGCTGACAGGGTCGTTGGGGTTTCTGGGGTTGTAGGACAGAGTTTTGGAAGCTACATCAAAGAGCAGGGTGTCCGACCCTGCGGCTGACCCGCCTCCATCTTCTCCACCTCCAGGATCATCCTCCTGAACACCTCCACCGCTGTCTGGAAACACCAGAGGGAGAGGCATTAGCATCTGTTAGGTTAACTGACTCATGCTGGGTTCACCCGACAGACGGCTTTTTTATGCCTTTATTTGATAGGACAGCTGGAGACAGACAGGAAAGGGGGGCAGAGAGAAGGGATGACACGCAGCAAAGGGCCGCAGGTCGGATTCGAACCCTGGGTCGCCAGCTCTACCCACTGAGCTAACCGGGTGCCCAAAAAACATCACATTTCTTTGCTCAAAACTTTCTGTTAATTTAATTTTCTCTTGCAAATTAGACGGTATACCAGCATGGCCGTGACCAGGGTTTTAGAATTACTGCTGCACAATTTAACAGTTTTGTAAATGTAAAAAAATATAGTAAAATTGTAATTTTGTATCAATAAACCACCTACAAAACCCTTGTCTGCCAAATACGTTGAACCTTAACCTGTTTCTGATTGGTATACAGCGATGGAAATGTACATTCACACACTCTCACTCACTGCAGGGACATTGGACATCTGAAGTAAAAACATTTTTTAAAAGGAAGGGTAAATCAAATGAACTATTTGATGAACTGCAGCCCTTTGCTGCGTGTCATCCCCTCTCTCTGCCCCCCTTTCCTGTCTGCCTCCAGCTGTCAAATAAAGGCATAAAAAATATAATTAAATATTACCTGTGTCTACATCTGTTCACACAACTGAATTATTTGTAGTTGAATCTGTACTTGGAGTGGGCGGGACTTAAAACAGATGTGGGGGTGCTTAAACCTGTAGCGGGCGGGGCTAACTGGAAGTTAATTTAATCCTGACATTGATCAGGTGTTGTCATATTTTTGTCCTCACCTGGTGAACCGGGAACCCCGCATTATTAATGAGCGCTCAACGCCGATTGGCCACACAGCACGCACAGAGGCGGGTCTTCGTTGCGAGCGTGCGTTCTAATTGGTTTAAAATTGAAGCTCCGCTGACACGCGTTCTCTCTGCAGGAGCGGACAGAGTGGGCGGGAGCAGCGGATCGTCAGCCAATAGGAGAGCAG
>NW_023339650.1:19593753-19596739 GCF_004916995.1 Morone saxatilis
ATTGCACTCGGCTTTTCCAGGGTGTAAACTAAAGGCTAAAAAGAACCCCTCAATACACACGAACACACCCTGTCTTACACGTCAGTGTTGGTTTGTCCTTTATGGGCTACTGAAAGAAAACCATTGCCTTCGTGAAAGGACCGCGCCCGTACGTTCAGAGGTAAAAAGAGGCTCAATTCCACTATCCAAACAAAAACATAAAGATTCTTATCTGCTTCTAGAAGCTACAGCCTAAGAATGTGAACGAGGCCATAACTTTTAATGTAAATTTGCCCCCTTTTCTGCTTACGATCCTTCTAAATGTCACACAAAAATCTACACCCGAGACACCCGAAGGCCCCGAGAGCGGCCAGGGGGAGGCCGAGGAGGCGGTCGGCAGAGACTACCGGAGAGCCCCCAACACCGCTTTATATACAGACAAGACACTGCTCTCCCTCATATATGGCTGACGATCGCATGCTCCCCCGCCCCACTCCTGTCCGCTCCTGCTCTAGTATTGAGTCTTATGGAGATTAATGAGCTCAGTAAAGAGTTTCCTGATGAGTTTCTGCTGTCAGTCTCTAGTGAAACTTTCAGTCTTCTTCCATACAGCATGATGTTCATTCAGTAACTGATGGTCCCATTAACTAAAGGTTTAATTCTCTATAAGTAAGTTTAAGGAGTGTAAACAGTGTTAGCTCGCCACAATATCCTGTGTCACACAATAAGAGGCGGGACAGTTTATTATTATTATACATTTAAATATTAGATTTAAATGTCAGTTAACGCGTTGGGATGCTACTAAAAACACAACAGAAAGGTATTGTCCATTTGTTGTCCAGATTAACTGACTGAAAATGAAGAATGGATTCGTAGTTATGAGACGAAGAGAGAGATTGATCCTGATACGTGAAGCCTTTAGATGTTCTTACTCTCCCCTCCAGGCCAGTGAGATGCTGCTGTTCAATAAGAAGCTGACGGCGGTTCAGGCCTGCGAGCTCGGCCTGGTCACCGAGGTTTTCCCCGACAGCAGCTTCCAGTCGGAGGTTTGGACCCGACTGAAGGCCTACGCCAAGCTGCCTCCCAACGTAAACTCACACTGACATATTTAATCCGCTCACATCGGCTTTTTTTATCACTTCTCCTCCTCTTACTGATCAGCTTCATGGAGCCTTCGTGGTTTTAAAAATATCAATTTCATTTAGTCACTGAGATATAGGCCTACTGTCAGAAAGAAGAATAGTCTGAAGTCTGATTAAATGATAAAAATACAGAGAATGGATCAATACATCAGGAAAACTCTCTGATCAATAATCAAACTGCAGTTACTGAGTTACTGTGTGGTTCATTGATCAGTTGATCAGCTGTTCTCTGCTGTTATTGATACTGATCAATATGAAGTATAAGTAAATACAGTCAGTTTAACAGTGATAATAAAGGAAGAAGGTCGGGAGCATTATTATAAGTCCTGTGTGTGTGTGTGTGTGTAAAGAGAGTGGATTAATAAAGTGAATCTACTCTCTCTCTCTGTCTCTCTGTCTCTCTGTCTCTCTGTCTCTGTCTCTCTCTGTCTCTGTCTCTCTCTAAGCAGCTGATCCGGTCGATGGAGAAGGAGCGTCTCCACGCGGTGAACGATGCGGAGGTGGAGCGTCTGGTGGAGCGCTGGATGTCGGACGAGTGTTTCAACGCCGTCATGAGCTTCTTCCAGGCTAAAGCCAAACTCTGAGTGTGTGGTTGTCTTGTTGGGGGGCCTTTTCTGTATGAAGATCGCAGGTCGAGTGGGGACCACAGACGGGTCCTGATAGAGTTAGGGGAGAGTTAAGGGTAGAGGTATCTGCACTGTGTGTGTTTCTGACGATGATAAATAGTCTTTCATTGTAAACTGTGGTAGAAGCAGAAACATCGACATATTCCAACATAATTCTTCTACATGTTTTTTATTTGCTCTGAGAAATTGAGCTGATTAGCTCTTCGCCACTGAAGTCAGCGAAAGAACGAATGGGTTCTTTGATTTTTAAGTGACTTTGTTGCGTTGGCTGATTTTCTCACGTTAAGATCAATTCAGGATTAGAGTTCCACACAGGAGACGCCGCCTGGTCCGCTGATTATCCACAGCTGCTGCGTTTACGTCCTGCAGCTCGTCGGTGTTTAACCAGTGACTCTGTTAACTGGAGGCTTTATTCAGCTGAAAGGGTTAACAGAGGGAGAGTGGAGCTGAGCGGGAACTGAGATTAAACTTCGTCCCTCACAAACTAATTAGTGAAAACAATAATAGATGGTAATATCGCACTGTTGAGCCTCCCTAAATCTCCACAGGTTGAAATCCCTTCACAACAACAGCTCTACTTTCACGGTTGGTTTTTATTTTGTAGCTGGAACAAATCTCTTCTTCAAGTTTGTCCGTCTGTAGACTTGAATCATGATCTAACGTGTGTAACATGAAGAACTCACTGTGTATTTGAACTGTTAAAGTGCCTTAAACACTCTGTAACATCAGGTTCAAACCCGTGCAATAAAAGTCAGAATTGGTACTAATTCAGAGGAGGGGAGTTGTGTTTTCTGTAAAAGCAGCGGAGGTTACCATGGCGATCTCCCATCCCAAAGCTGGGTCAGCACCAGAGAACCAGAGTCAGACCCAAACACAGCTGGTAACCTGTTGCCTTCGTTGTTTCTGTTTTCATGAAATCAAAAACAGTTAGATTTTAAAACTCAAAGATAAAAATAACAATAACTTTGATTTAACAACAGTGTAAGTGTTTAATAGAAGCTTCTCTAAAAATGAGATAAATAGATGAAGACAAAAATAAAATCAATAAGCTCTATATAAAATACATTTATTTTATAATGTATTAGTGTAAATAAAGAATAGTCTGTTAGGATATGAGGAACACATACCTGACACACAGCAGATCACAATCACAATCAGAATTTTGTTTATTGCCAAGTAGGTTTTTACGCCTACGAGGAATGTGACCTGGTGCAGTTGGTGCATAAAATATACACATAT
>NW_023339650.1:19596839-19597862 GCF_004916995.1 Morone saxatilis
TGACAGCTTCTGACAGACAACCACAACGCTGACGCAGGCACAAAGGGGATATGACGCCATCGACAGGCGACCGGTGAAACGCAGCGTTACCTGAATAAAAGGTTTGAACGTTGTTGGAAACATTTGGGATAAAGAACACAACTTTAAAAGGTGCAGTCAGCCTTCATGTGTCTCAGTAACCGCTGCAGAAAGGGAAGATGAACAGTGGGTGTGTGGTTGATGAATTTGAACGTTTTCTGCGGCTCTGACCTCGCTCTGCTCTGCTCAGCTTTGAAGCCTGAACAGGAAGCAGAACCGGTTCATCTCTCTGACTTGTGGCCCCTGCGGGTCGCCGTACTTAAATTCCATTGTTGTCAGATTTAACAATGTCGTCCTGAGCTCCGGGACGTCCAGCTGGGTCTGCAGAGGCCTTTTAGCTCTTATGTATTTATGAGGGACGTTACAGAGCTCTTCTGTTTTCCCCTTCGGTCTGAAACATGTCAGCCTCCCCAGAGCACCGGACACAAACCCGACGTATAAATCTCAGCTCAGCCCCCTGCCTGGACCTGGACTGTATGGAGAAACAAGATCCAGAAACCGGTGAACGTACCTTTCGCTGTGACAAACGCCTCCAACAGAACGTCTGCAGGACGAGAAACCGAAGTTAAAACATCCGTCTTCGCAGTCTGCTTCCACGTTTACATAAAAATGTGATGACATGATAAATACTGAGCAGCTTGAATTATTATAGAGGTTATCAGGAAACTACGGAGCTGGAAAACAAACTGCGCACTAGAGCACCAGCAGCTCAGACCAAAGCAATGGATGCTACGGCCCACCAAACTCCATTCATTGTTAAACACACTCTGGTCAAAATAAACACAACAAAACTCACTAAAACCGTCTTTGTCTTTCCAACAATGACCATTGACTGAAATATAAAACCTTCTCAACATTTTAAATGTGGCGGACTCCGCCTCATTCTAAAGTAACGAAAACAGTTCTTAGTTTCAGCTGATTAAACATTAATGAAAACATACCTAT
>NW_023339650.1:19597877-19598929 GCF_004916995.1 Morone saxatilis
TATTCCATTTCTGACAATAGATTCTCCTCAGTGTTGCATAGTGGATCTTTAATATAAAAATATTGATTAGTGATCACTGATTAAAGACCACTGAGAATGAAAAATAATTAAAATAATTTGTCTTGTCGAGTATTGGTGTGGAAAAGTCTCATCAGATTTATTCGACTTAATGGTTAAAACGTTTTTCTTAATTTCTCTTGAACTCCTCAGGAACATGTGAGCTACGCCAGCTGCTCAGATTTGTTCCAGAGAGTCTTTAGGGGGAGAAATGTAATATGTTCCTGCACAATAGCGTTTTCATTTTCTGACATTACAGTTTGGGGAATAATTACTCTGTCAGAATCAGATCACGTACGCCTCCAGTTCTTTTAAATATTAGCAAAGAGCGGAGCAACAGGAAGGTTTTCTGGATGTGAGCTGCTGTCTGTCAGTCAGTGTGTGGCCTGCTGGGTGGGGAGGGAGGGGGGACACATCCTTCAAATGAAATACTAGACAGGTGTCTGGAAAAAACCTGCTGCCGAGTCTGCACTTTTACCTTCCGCTCATCCCCTTCCTCCCTGTCAGTCACATCACTCCTGTTTTCTGCCGGTTCCTCGAGTTCGTCCCGTTTCAATCAGCCCGTCAGTGTTTCTGTGGAACGCTCAGTTTTCTGTCTCTTCACAAAACAGCAAAAAATTTAAGTCCAGGTGAAAAGCTGTCATTTTAACCCTTTAAGATCACATCCTCAGTTATATTGTTGCCCTGTTGAACATTCACACAAACGTTCTTTGTATTTTTATATCAGAAACCTTCCTGTACAACAAAACTGATCAACCAATAATATCACATTTACCCGTTCAATCAATCTTCAGCTTTCAGCGACACAGAGTGAAGATTAGTCAGCTACCTAGCTAACAGCGGAGCCATGTCCACGTGGAGACAGAATACCACAGAATATGGACATTTTTACCACCACTGAATTTTGTACTTCCAGAAATGCTTTAAATCCTGGCTCCACCCACGTAAAGCACCCTGGATTAAGTGCTGTTTAAATAAAGTTTATTATTATTACC
>NW_023339650.1:19599001-19599124 GCF_004916995.1 Morone saxatilis
AAATTTAGTCACAAGACCTTTAAGATGTTGGCAATGATACGATATGAATCTTGTGCATTTTTTTAAAACCGTGTTGCCGTAGCGATTCCGCAAATATTCATTTTCATTTTAAAACATGACAAA
>NW_023339650.1:19599224-19599656 GCF_004916995.1 Morone saxatilis
AGCCAATCACACGAGCCGGATGACAGTCGCTCCCTGAAGGGACCAATCATCAATCAGACGCTGTGACAGCGGCCAAGGAGCCGCCATCCGTCAGACGGACAGAGAGATGTTTTATTTTCACGCTTTTTCTCTCTGTTGTTTCTAATCTTTGTATAAATTGACTTAATAACACGAATCCAACGAGGAGAGACAAAGAAAAGATGGAGGGACAGAAAGAGAGCTACGGAGGACAGACGGAGGACAGACGATGGAGGAAGAGAATTGTCCGTCTTCATCCTCCATTAGCTGAGATCTCCATTAGCCGCTGATGGATCGCCGTCAGGAGAGACGTCGGCCTCCAGAGGTCAAAGGTCGTCAGACTTTCTCAGACACACTCCGTCTTTTCTTCCTCCCACATCTGTGAGAGTTAGACTCACTGAGAATGAGCTGTCA
>NW_023339650.1:19599825-19610028 GCF_004916995.1 Morone saxatilis
GACGACAATGGTGGTGAAGACAACAACTCCCATGATCCCACGCTGCTTCACCACCTTATCACACTTCATCTCTTCTTATTGATTCAGAGTGAGAGCGACAGAAATTAAGTGACATTTGATGTAAAATGTTCTTCCCCTGCCTCAGTGCTTCCTCGTGGTGGGAACTCGGTGAATCATTTTGATGGATAGAAGGATTTCATGGAATAAAGAGAGAAATAAAGAGAGAAATAAAGAAATGTCACATTAAAACAGGCCACGGCAGCCGGAGTTCAGGTGAAGTTCATCAGTGACTTTATGTAGGACAGCTTACAGGGGAGATCGACGCGCTCAGCTCCAACACGGGCTGCTTCTTCTTCTATAAGCTCACAGATCAACATCTACACTAATGTACAGAGCGCTGCCAGGGGAGGAGAGAGGGAGGAGAGAGGGAGGAGAGGGTGAACAGGTTCAAAGCAGAGAGCCAGAGAGAGAGATAATGCTGCATTCGAGTCCGCTGGGAATCACCGTTAAAAGCGTCGACTTGGAAGAGTGTTAATGTTTGAACTCGTTTGAAGCGCCAGACCGCCGCTTTCATAATTATTTTCACACTCTGTCGAACCCGCTTCTCCTCAACCTGCACACTTCCTGCGTTCAGCTGCACCTGTAGTGTAGCTGCAATGCATTCTGGTCTGTGGTCAAAGTATCCAAAACTACGTCTCATCAGGAGTCGGTTATTAAGATGTTTAATTAGGAAAGTAGTCGAATAACCGAAACGTAATTTAACAGTTTAATCTATTAAATAAAACCATTATATATCTTTTTATGTGAAAAAAGGACATTTCTTTAAATAAACAGTAACTTTATGATTATTTACAGACACAGTTTTTTCACAGGCTGTTTTTCTAATTTTATTATTTCCATAAAAAATACAAATGTACAGATTTAGTTTTACAGTGTGGATGTTAGTGAAATGCACCCTGGGAGTTGTAGTCGCCTTCAGTTTTTATGTTCTTGTAGCTTTCATTTTTAAATGTGAGAAGTTCATTCTGTTCTCTTCCTTCGTCTGTCTCCACCTTTTTATTCCTCTTTCTTTCCGTCTTTAACTCGTCGGTAATAAAGTGTTTCCTGTCTGCAGTTTGATTTAAAGGAGGAGCAGGTGCTGAAAGACAGGTGGGAGCTTTTCTTTTCTCTCTCCCTCCATCTTTTACCACGTAAATCAATCCTCCTCTTCCTCCACGTCATTGAGGAGGAGGAAGAGAAGACAATGACACACTGAGAGAAAGAAAAAACAGAAAAGGGAAGGTAAAATGAAGTGAATCGGAGGAGAACAGACAAGTTTTACTGCTCTGTAACTGATGGCAAGGAGACGGGATAGGAAAGGAGGAGGGAAAAGAAAAATAGGAGACGAGTTCAAAATAAAAGAGGGAGCAAGGAAAGCAAAGAAAACAAAGATGAGAGGAGAGGAGAGGAAAAGGGAACAAGAGAGTGGAAGAGGAAAGAAAGAAGGATTTATGAATTGAGACAAGATAGGAGAGGAAAGGAAAGCAAGATACAGGAAAGGGGAAGAGGAGAGTAAAGGAGGAAGGAAAGAAGACATAAGACCTGAGAGAAGGAAACAAGAGAGTAGAGGAAAGAAGGAGAGAGACACAAGGAGACAAAAGAAGACAAGAAGAATGTGTTTGAGGATGAGAGAGGAAAGGAGAGAAGGTCAGAAGGAGGAGGAGGTGAAAACAGGAGAAGCAGATGTTGGCTGGAGGAGGAGGAGGAGGTGAAGGTGAGAGGTTGGGAGCTGTCAGTCTCAGAGAGGAGAGGGAGGAAAGACAGGAAGTCATAGATTTCATAACAGGAGCTTCAGCGGAGGAGAAACACATGAAGGAAGTGATTCTTTATTCAGGTCGATCATCAGCGTCTACCTTCCAGTGACCCACGCAACCTCAGAGACCGACGGGCTGACCACCAACAGCTGTTAGCAGTTAGCTACTGATCAATCTGTCCATCAGAAACTCTGTAACTGACCTCGGTACTGTAACGTTGTTCCCTGTCGGTCTCGGAGGCTGTGTTCGATCCCGGTCCGGCTGCTGAGCCCGGTTCTGTCGCCTGCTAACTTTGCTTACTTCACTTACTTCCTCAAACAAAGAAGGTAAACAGCCAAGAAAGAGGAACAGAATAAGTCTGTAAGTTTATTTATTAAAGTCTAATGTATTCAAAGAAATGTTCCTTTTTTTCACAGATAATTACTGTTTATTTAATAAGATTAAACTGTTCAATTCAAGTTTAATCCTGTTAGTACATTTATAAAATTAGGTCAAATTAGTCACATTATTAGTAAAAAAGTATTTGTTGTGTTTTGTTTGTTAACTTGGACAGATATTTAGATAACAAAAACGTTGAATAAATGTTCTTATCAGTGTGATAAGCATTAGTAAACTGTCAAAGTAAAGTTTTTATCAGTTCAGGTTTTCTTCAGCTCGGTTGGAGGAAACTTTCAGACTCTTTTCAGCAGTTTGTGTGTAAGTATGTGGTGATTTAAGGTGACTTTCCCTCCAAACGTCTGTCCCGATCTGACTCTCTGTCCCCGTACACAGATATAGTCTGTCTGAGGGGGACCGAGGTTATTCAGGGAGAGAGAGAGAGAGAGAGAAGAGAGAAAGAGAGAGAGAGATGTTTTCCTCCGAGTTTATAAGATGAGCATCGAGGTCGCTCGCCCACTGAACCAATCAGATTGATGCATTTCTGGGTTGAGTTCCTCTAAAGTTTAATGGAGACAGAAAGAAGAAGATAGCTCACAGCAGAAAAACAACAACAAAAGAAGAGCTGAATTCACCTGAACCGGCCTCCAGGAGGAGGAGGAGGAGGAGGAGGAAGAAGAGGAGGAGAGGAGGTAGTGAAGCTATGTATTTACAATATCACATCGTATTCGTGCTCCTCCTGGCTCTGGTTGGGGGTTTTTGTTCAGGCTAAATGCCATTAGGAGCACTAGGAGGACCCGATTTTCTTACACATTATCGGTCTCATACACTGTCGTCTGGAACAGAGCAAATATGCAACAAAGTTATTTTTATAAAAGTTACCTACTGCAGCTTTAAAGGGTTGATCCATTAACGCCTCTCCTTTTTCTTCTTTCCTTTCTTTCTCTCCTGTGCAGACCTGATCATGTTCTGAACCGGTTTTTGGTGACCTTCCTGAGGACACGCCGCCCGCGAGATCCTCCTCCCACCAGAGAGACTCTCCTCGCTCTGCAATCAGCTCGACATTTACATTCAGATGACTGCGCTGCTGGAATGTAAATTTACCCAGAGATCAGTTGGGGACTCTGATGATGATATCGCAGCCTCACACCTGTCCTCACATGACATTTACCAGTCGGCCTGCAAACTTAATCACCGGGATTTCATCAGAGACGAGTTTATAGAGTGAAAATAACTGTGAATATTTGAACATTCATGCATCTCTGCAGCCTGATTTAAGGTTATTACACGCGTGTTGATACAGGACTAAAACTGAAAGGTTCTTTTGTCCAGATTTTGCTCCAGAGTGAGACATCTCTGACGTGGAATTAATTTAAGGATAACGCCAGAAGATTTTGGTGAGCTCCTCTAGCACTAACACTAATTATAGACCAACTCTTGACCTGGAAAGACCTAATTTCATCAATAACACCAGCATCAGTAATCAATACCAACATTATTAAAGCATTAATCAAACTAATACCGTCAGACAACCTGATCAGCCTTTATCAGTTAGTGTTTCTGTAGTGGAGACTAAACGTTAACAATGATCCGATAATCAGCAGTTTGAATCCAACTAAAAGCTCCCTGCACCAAACTCCCTTTAAGAAATATCACATTTTAACAATTCCTAACGTGTTCGTAACAACACGTAACTCTAGAAACACGAGCTAAAGGCGTCATATGTCCCACAGTCTGACTGTCAATACAGCATCAGTCTTAAAAAGTCAAACTTCTAATGCAGTGTTGTAACAGGACAGAAATGTTTTACATTGTCCAACCCACACCTGGACTGAGAGAATGACCCTACATTAATTCCAGAAATCTTCTTCCTAACAGACACTTTCAGACTGCTCCTGTGTCTGCTGGTGCTCAGCTCTGCAGAGGTGCCGTGGTCCTCACAGTTGTAAAAGCAGCCGGCGGTCACCTCAGGTCGCACGCTCACCATCGGAAAAAAGAGAAAGAGAGAAAAGCTCATTGAGATTCAGAGGAGAGCAGCTCGGCTCACCCCGACGTGACTCGTCTGTGCACACTGACCCGCTGTGGAGGAAAATCACTCTTCAGACGTCAGATGCCTCTCGGTTTCCTTCCTCCTCAGGCGCACAGAGGCAGTAATTACTCTCACACCGTCCCCACCAGCGGCTCTGTGGAGCTTCTGGTTCACTGACTTTACTGCAGTGTGGGGATCAAAGTGTGATCTGTTACCCAGGAACTGGAGGAGTCTGACGGCCTATTCACTTCAGTGTTGCTGCTTCCCATTAACACGCTGTTTAAACTGGCCAGGACGCTACAGAATAAAGCTCATCAGTGTATCCTTCAACGATTTGTTATCCATTCGAAATAGCTTTAAACTGTAAAACCAGATAAGTTAATTAAACTCACTTAAGGTTCATGTTAAATTGGCACTTTCATACTAATTAAAGGCTGACTTAATCAAGATTTTTTTTAAATTTAATTACATTTTGATGTAATTCGTTTCAAAACTACAAGGTTTATTTGGCATGTCCATGTAAGTTACTGGTAACACCTTGTTGGGATGCAGGTCTGTCCAAGGTTTGGCCAAACCAGCTGCACAATTAATCAAATATCATTGAAATCGCAATATGGTGTTTTTAAACCCATATCGTGCCAGGCCTGGTGAGTTCTGTGCAAAGGCACAGACACACTGTTAGACATAGCAGTCACAAATAGAGCACAACTTTAATTCGTGGAAGCTCTTGGATTGCAACTGGGAGGAAGAGTTCAAATAAAATGACAAAAATCACCAGAAATTACGGTTCAATCATGCAGAGTACCCGCTCCGCTCTGTAGATAAAAAACGTCTCATTCTAAGGTAAAAACACAAAATTATTCTTATTTTCAGCTGATTAAACACTAATGAAAACATACCTATGAATATTATATTCCAACAGATCCTCCTGTTCAGTTCACACCCTTTGTGGCCTTTGACCCTTTAAAGTTCCCCTCCGGACATGTTGTCTACTTGTCTACTTTGAATAATGGTTTCAGTTGTGTTAAAATTCCCTGAAATAAAACCAATTCTCCACATCACACTTGTAAGTTACATTATTGGCTCCAAACTAAACAAAGTGAACATCCATCATGCTGTCGTCTTTGGTAAAGTCTGCTTCCCGTCGCTCTGACTCTCTGAGCTCTTAATCTCACTCTGGTCTCTCTTTGGGCGCATTTGTTTTCCTTCCCAGTCCACCTGTGCCGAGGCGTACCTGTGTGACCCGAGCAGATGTGACCCCACCCGCCAGTCGCCCCTGCCCGCCTGCCCACCCGGTCGCCCCCGCACTCCTTTATTAAACCGCTTCAACGAGTTCACATCGACTGCACAGGCGGCTGCAGCCTCCACGGGGTCGCACCAGGACACACTCATTTGAAGTGGCTGGAGGTGTTTGATTTCATTTCTCATTCAGTCCCTGTATTTCTGAGGGAGGTCTGCTCTGCTATGCATGAGGGACATTTACATTTAACACAGCTATTTGACCTACATACATACAAAATGACTGGGGGAGAGGGAGAAAGAGGAGGTGAATGTAAGAGAGGGAGGGGTGGGCAGAGGGGTTGAAAGAAGGAGAACAAAGATCTGATGATGAAAGAATGAATTTGAATATGAAAGCATTATTTTATTTTTCCTATACTGCAGCCTGAAGGTGCGGCGCTAACAGGACGACATAAGTTCACACTGCGAACTGAAATGAACTTCAGGCACGAAGAAAGTCTCTCACCCTCTCGTTTGATATGTGATAAATACATAAATATTTCCTCAGATTTTCAGGGATTACGGTTTTTAACACCCTGACCTGATTTCTTCCCAAAAAATTCCAACAACTTTGAGCAGAGGAGACTCGGGCAGGCAGGAAAAAGTCGACCTCAATGGACACCTGAGAGTCCATATTGTCTCTACGTGCACAACTGGGCAGGGGCTCCGTTAAAAGGTATCACGTTGGGCCCCACCCACCACAGGCCACGCCCACCCTGTGCTCCAATACCTTCCACCTTTCCTGTACTCAGATATGCTATGTGCTAGCTCGTCTCTGTTGAAAATACAACCACATGTTGAAGATGGTTAAAAGATAAAAGAGACAGATTTATAGTTATATATAGTTGTTATATAATTTTTAGCAAAACCTTGCTAATTTCTATTAATCGTTAGTTAGCTAGTTCCAAACAATGCTCATAATGAAAAAGAGAAATATTGAATCTAATGAATAAAGATTTGAAATAGTCCAGATTAAATTAATAATGGCTTTTTAACCCTTTAAGATCACATCCTCAGTGATATTGTTCCCCCTGTTTTTACAGGAAACATG
Organism: Morone saxatilis; assembly: GCF_004916995.1. Taxonomy (NCBI): domain Eukaryota; kingdom Metazoa; phylum Chordata; class Actinopteri; family Moronidae; genus Morone; species Morone saxatilis. The sequence continues at coordinate 19,606,352 of NW_023339650.1, forward strand.
TAAATATGAGGAAGCAAACAGCTCCCTGATTCCTGTTTCATGTGGACTGGTTTGTTGTTTGCTGTATTGTCTGTATAGTGGGTTTTTAAAGCTGCAAAGGGGAAGCCCCAGCCATAAGCTAATGCTATTTGAGGGGCCTTGGCATGGAAAAGTTTGGGAATCCCTGCTGCTGTAAACTCTCCATCACTCTCCTCCTGCCGTGGAGGAGAACACACACATCCACCTCCTTTCTATCTGCACTCAGCTGTAAACTCTCAGACCGGCCATGCTCCGCCTGATCGAGGGATGAGGTACAAGCACGTAAAAGTCAAACCAGAGGTGCACGATGTCCCGAAACATTAATTTTATCTACATAATGCATTACAGCTTTTTATAGGACGCTGGTGGGGAGCATGTTTAAATTAAGCTGTATGGGGTAGAGAGGCCTTTAGAGCTGCTGGTTTGGCTCAAAAAGCGACTTCATTTACATTATGCATCATTGTAAAAGCTACTGAACCACTTCTGATGAGTTTTGGGAAGATGAAGAGAATGATGAACTGAGGACACACTGGCTGCTCTCGTTTCTTCCTACGTCATCTTAGATCACGCTAACATCTGATAACGCACGGGCAACTTTTCACAGGCAAACAGCGGGACAAAAACCATATCACCAATGACCTCGATAGAGAGATTGGAAGTGACGAGACAGAAAACTTTCAAATGAATGTGAATGTGTTAATCTGGTTGCAGTTTCCTCAGTTTGGAAATGATTATGTGCCTGAGAAAGAGTACTTTCAGGACACCTGCAAAGTTTTAATTTAGACGGAATTAGCAGTTAAAACTCCTGATATTGCCTCATTAACGGTATTATTGGTGTGCTCCATTTGAACCGGGATAAATTTCAAGTGGAACGTGCAATGAAGTCAGATTTCCAACTAGGAAGAACATCACCAACCCCCACCTTAAAGTCCAAGATGGCTGCTTTAAGTAAAAACTGTAGTAAGATTGTGTCGTACACACATTATTGTCCAACTTGTTTGTGGACCTGTTTGTATGAGCAAAATACAATGTAATGAGGTGTTATCAACTGGTATTGCTAACAATGTCTAACCTGGATATAATTTGGTTTTCCGTCTTCTTGGACTGGAACACAGTCAACGCTCCGACTTCAGACTTCCGAGGTAAATAAAACGCGCAGGTTTACCACACAAAACAGTCACCAAACTCATTTTCCTTTTTAATGACGTAGGAGAGACAACGCACTCTGAAGACGCTCCGCCGAATTTCAGGTTACCCTCAGAAAGATTTGGTAGCGCCAATTTATAACAGTTCATAATAAGTTATCTCACAACACTTTTCAAATAGAGCAGGTCTAGACCGAACTCCTTTTAACATTTACAGAGACCCAACAGTACCACCATGAGCAAGAACTTGGCGACGGGGGCAAGGAAAAACTGCCTTTTAACAGGCAGAAACCTAGGACAGAACCCTTCCCAGGCTCTAGGTGGGTGGTCCATCCGGCCTTTGACCCGTTGGGGGAGAGAGAGGAGAGAGAAGAGCCCAGAGGGTAGAGACAGACAGACAGACGCAACAACTACACCAATACACCTAATGCACATGAAGAAGATGATACGACATACGACACCAGCAACTGTGGGGACCAGCAAGCAGCGAAAAGTAGTAATTTTGTCTGTCAGCTGGCTGTGAGTCTTCCCGTCCTCTTTACAGTCGAATGACAATGGAAGGTTAATGATTTTCAGATGAACGTGTTGTCCATCCAGGTCTCTTATATGCCAGAGTTTTTCTCTCTGTGTTAATTCCAGACGACGGCTGCTGTAAAAACCTGCTATTAACCTTTTGCTTGAAGTTGTTCAGTGTTTTATTAACCGGTCGATATATGGCAAAGAGGCTTAGCAACATGGGAACATTTCATAAACCCTAAAGCTGAAAGAGCACAAAAACCCGTGTTAGCAGTTTCCAGTTAAAAGCAGCCTGTGTGATTCCTGTGCTGATGAGAACTCGTAGGGTTGCTCGAGCCGGCCGCCTCTAAACCGCGTGAACATCATGCAGACACAGAAACTTGAGCTCATCCACCGACCGTCAGAGGAGAACTGATTTTGTGGACTCATAAAATGTTTGAGGTTTCATAATCCAATTCGGCCGTTTCCGCTGCGGCAGCGCTCGCATTCATGAAGCAGAAATGTTGCATCAATATCCCTGGAATCTCTGCTGGCTCCATGTCCACAGAACCTCCCCGCCCGCATCAGCCAGCCTCGGCCTCCCCTTCTAACCTTATTCATCCCGGGACGCATCGACAGACGCCAGACACTCCACACTTTAACAGACCCACACTGAGAGCTGAGCAGCACCAAAACACAACTCAGGATCCCCAAAGACTTTCTGCAAGTTAATTTATTCGGCCCAGTTTCAACTGTGCTGTGAATGCAATGTTGTGTTCTTCAATCTCATCTTTGCTTGTGTCCGTCCGCGCTAGATAAAAGTTATTTTTCGCTTCTGTACTGGCTATGATATATGTTTACAGCCTTGGCCTGTTATAGACAGTTTGCCATCGGCACGGATTGTAGCGAACCCTGCACGGCACTTGAGAAAAGAATACGTCTTCAAAACTACGCACTTGGGTTCAATCAAGTGGTTCAGCCAATGGGCCCCTACCACATGAAGCACAGGCAATAGGTTTAACCGCTGAGGTGTGTGTGAGCAGTGACCGTTTGCTCAAGCCAGTTAGATAGAGCTGCAGCAATTAATTTTAGAAACTAGAAAGTAGAAGAGCAAAACGACACTGAAGGATTTCCTCCAATGGAAAAAGATCTTTCCGCGCAAAAGATCGTCATTGTTCCAACTACATGTCCGACAAAACTAGCTCAGAATCCAATGAAGAACCAGCTGCACTCGCAGTATGTCACCGAACCACCGGCTCCGACGTCATTGTGATAGACAAAAAACGCACCAATTCTCAAAAACAGACTCAACCAAAGAACCGATTTCACAAGTTGGGTGCAGCAGCAAGCTGTATCCATGTAAAAACATATAAAGTCTGTTTTGTAAATGTCCAGCAGCAGCTCTATCTGAATTAAGAATAAGTAAGTAGAATTGCTGTGGTGGCATTGTGGAGAACCACAGCGCGTTTCGTCTAGTTAGCTGGAAACTCTACAACTAATTCGTTTATTTTTTTTGTTCTGGACTGTGCTGCTGAACGGTTTCTGTTAACCATCGACACGAGTTCACCACGAGTACAGAATGAATACAAACAAAGTTGACCTCCTCCATGATGTTGGATGCGGTTTTGGAAAACATGTCCGAATGTAGTGGGTTTTAGGATATATAATTTTAGAGCTGTAGTAAAATTTACAAACAAATCTACTGTGTTGTGGTTTTGGTCGGCGGCCCTCAAAAATCTCTGCATGATTACAGTCCAAGTTGAACTCCCATGCAACCACCAAAAAAAGCAGAAACATTCCTTCATCTTCACTGTCAACTGGAGAGCTGATCAGTAGTTACTAGAAAGAAATGCCGTCTGTATGCTCAAGTGTTGTAGTGTGTTGTAGTTTCACTGCTTAGTAGTGGTCGACCAAAATGGGTTTTCAGTGCCGATATTTAGAGAGCAGGGCTGCCGGTGGCTGATGTATAATGCCGATATCAAAACAAAGGAAAAAATCATGTATAATGTATATAACATT
>NW_023339650.1:19610053-19615391 GCF_004916995.1 Morone saxatilis
TGGCTGTTATGGGTGGAGACTGGACACAGCTTGAGTCCCTTGTGCCTCGTACCACTAATAGTTTTTTCCATAATCAAAATGAATATCTGAACAAAAAACAAGCACAGATCACGCCTCAGCGGGCAATGACCAACCCCTCCCTACCATAGCTGTTTTAAACAGCTAGCCTTATAAGTATCTAGCAGCGAGCACCCTTATTTAAGCGAGCATTGTGACGACACTGTAGATAAACGCGATCTGACGGTGTCAACATCTTGGTCAGAAATATAACACAGGTACTGCACACATATTCTCCTTTATTTTAAAACGCTTATAATAACACTCATTTTATAGCTAATCCAAATGTCTGATTAGAAGATGTAGGGAAATGATGGGGCAAGTTGTTAAATGTGGTGATGTTGTCGATGTTAATTATTGTTTGGTGTTATCAATCTTTCAGAATGATCATCGACATGAGTAAAACAGATGAAACTCCAGTCATTGGTGTATGAGCTTTCAAAGAATCCAGTGGAGATCACATCTAGTCCTTCCCAGTCTCAAAAGACTAAACCAAAAACTTGAGTATATCAGCTAGAATGATCAACGCTTAATATTTCGTATTTTTGACTAGTGAATTCCGATATTTTTAATGTACTACACCTGCTGATGAACGTATCATATCAAGCTGCTGTTTAATGTATTTATACGGTTGACTGCGATACGTCTTATGTGTGTCATTGGGAGAGGCGAATTGTTGTCACGGAACATGCAGCTGGATGCAAAGGCTTGTGTGTAGCCTTCTTGGTTGTAAATGCTAACATGTGTGAAACGCATCGTATCACGCGTGCGCATCAGTTCTAGGATGTTGCTTTGCTAGCTAGTTGCTCTGACACTTTCGTATATTTTTCTTTATTCATTGGACAGTTTGATCCTTCATTAAATGGAGTTAATGTAGGGCTATAGCAACTAAAGCTACAATAATTTAAAAAGATTTTATAGCTGTGACGACACACCCACCATATGGTACTTAAATGGCATACTGCGGATAATGACATGTCACTTGAATACCACACTTGAACAAAAACATGTACTAATGAGTTATTTAGACATACATTCACATGATGGTTAGTGATAACTTTATTACCAGCTTGCGCAGTCTTTGCTTACACTCTCAGTGTCCGGACTGTCAAGCGCATTAGCCATAACTTATAGTAACATGTACATATTGATAGCAGAATTTACAATCTCTGCCCCTAATAAGGATGCAGCCATATATAAAGGCCAAGAGTTGTTGGGGACTCGGGGTGAAAATGAAGTTTGAACCGCCATGCCTTTGTAAGCTGTCACTAATCGTCTTACGGCCGGTTGACGTGTCAGCAGTGAATTCATAAGCCAAACACTGTGACAGTATTTTTATCCTCTGCCATGTAGAGACTGGTGAAGCCGACCATGGTTTAAGTTCTTGCAACATGGTTACCACTTGTCATATAATTAAATTTATGGTCTAACTGTTGAAAACCACTTATACAGATCTAATACTAGGGATCTTATGGAGAGTCGCTCTTTACTTTGCGCTAGGATCATCTGATACCGCAGTGTCAGCTAAGCGGGTATCTGCATCGGCCTGATGGACGAGACTACCTTAGTATTTAATTGAGTCTCAATGAGATCTTGTATGAAAGCGAGTGCAATATCAGCAATATGATACTTCACGACTGCTTCACATATCATAGTGCGATCTGTACAACTCAGACAGTCTAGCATATCTGGTAAAGAGAACAGATGAAGACCCAGAATAATAATTGCTAATTATGAACTCGCCGGTACGTTGTTGGTAAATGGATTACTGGAGCGGTGGTTATACGGAAGATGAACAATGAAAGCTGCTGCAGTAATCACAGACGGGGGGGCACGTGGAGGTTAAAACGAGCAGGCAGGGATTCAAACTGGCAACGCTCGCTGCTCTGATGCTCGCGTGCAGCTGTGTGCGTGTGTGTGTGTGTCGGGGGGGTGAAATTAAGGTGTTGTTTTCGATGTTAGGTGTCGTGGCGTTTAATATTGAGTGGTGTTGACGGCATTAGCAAATGAGTGTGTTTTCCTGTGTGTGTGGTGAGCTGCCAACCTCAAACGGGAGTATCTGGCTGAATCATCTTCCTGTAGGTCTGCTTGCCACTGTGTGTGATGTTTACTGGAACCACTGCCTCACACGAGACACAGCCACACACAAGCTAAGCCTAAGAGACACGAACAGCGCGCCTATCGCTGGAAGTTCAGTGCTGACTGAATCACTGCTGGAAGAATTTAGCAGGATGTTGGAAAACCACCACACACTTACTGGGATGTGTGGTAACCTCCTGTTTATGGTCAAATCATGTAACATGGAAGAGCAGTCCTTTTGAATGATGGACTTATCCCGACACCAAGGTCCTGACTGTCAAATGACTGTCTGGATCTGAGCGCTGTTGTGTGTATGTTATAATTCATGTTTATTTCTTTTAGTTCAGTTATTACAACGTTAAACATGGCTGGGTATGTTCTGCCCCCAAGGTTCCACGTCGAACAAGAGATGAAGTGATGGTGGCATATCATTAACTTACAGCCTTGCATCATGCTTCTCCCGTTAGAGATTCCTTCAGTGTTCATCCGTTCAGGAGGTTTCTACCGGGCCCATATCGCACAGAGTCTCTCGCTCTCCAAAACAACAGACTGCTGTTAAACCTACTAAAGCAACACGATTAAAGCATTCACTTAAAATACTGCTTCTCACCCACGAGCTGTATGGACAGACAAGGCTCCCGAGGGCTGCGAGCCGAGCTGCTGCTACCGCATGACGTCTAGCTCAGATGTTTCTCTATAACTTAAGATCCAGAGCGTACGCTGATGACTAAGAAATCCCTCAGTCCGGATTCAATCTACGGTTAAAAAGCACAAAGATTAAAAGTGGTAGGTAAACATGTGGCTCAGACTAGGATAAACAGTCAATGTGTGGTACGTTGTATATTTTATAGACATTTTAATATATAATGTATGACAGCCTGATTATTGATTACTGATTGAATCAACTCCATATATAGAGTTTATACACTGTTTAAGGAGGAATGTTGGTTCAGACATACTACTGAAACGTACTGAGTTAGAGCGGGACAGACAGGAAGTGATGTCAGCGCTCTCTGTGTTGTAGTGTTTGAGTGTCTGATGAGTGTCGAGTCATCAAAGCACAGATCAAATGTGTGTGTGTGTGATGTTGTGTGAAACGTGTGTTTGATCTCTGCTGAGTCATTAAAGAAAGTGACTGCAGCCGACACCTTGTAGTGGTCACAGACTGATGTAAGCCCAGGTGTGTGTGTGTGTGTGTGTGACCTCATGACCTCGTGTGTGTTCTCAACATCTGTGTTAAACCATTCAATGTGTGATCAGAGCGCTTCAAAGGCGTCTGGGCTGGTAGTGCTGTCACTGCGGTTATTCATCAAACGCACAGGCAGTAAAATGGATGAATGAATGTGACTTCATGTGAGATTCAACGATTCAGACTAACAGTTCGACACAAGCTGCACCTTTTAATGTCCCACTATATTCAGGCTAGTTTTTGGTTGTTTTGTGTTTTTCAAAAGATTTTACTCAAACTGCCCATAAGGATGCACACACACACACACACACACACACATAAACAGTGAAATCACCAAACTCTTAAATCAAAGTCAACGTTATATTTTTCAAGATTCAAACAAAATAACCGCCAAAACAAAAAAATACCCCACAAATAATCCAACTCAACTACGTGTTTTCTATTCTAGTCCCAGTTCATTTCCAAAAGTTAAAAAGAATAAAAAATTATGTTCAGTTCTGTTTATGGTCCAGAGATCCAGCTCGGGTTTTTGCTGCTTGGTAGTGGATAAACAGCAAATTAAACAAATTAAGGGACTAAAGTTTGTTTTATCGCCTCGAAAACTGAATGAGCGGTTAAAGGAACTGAACTGAGTGAGTGAATCTAGGCTGTCACAAGACGACTCTGGTTGATCTTTCTATCCTTTGATGGAGCTAGGCTAGCAGTTTCCCCCTGCTTTCAGTCTTTATGCTAAACTAGGCTAAACACATCCAGGACCTGCTTACTGTAATCTGTAAAGAGTGCTGAAGGAACAAGCCCTCAAACCCAAATATGAGTCAGCGTTTTAGCCCCTTTTTGGTTTTTGTTAGATGTCTCAGGTAAAGTCTGAGGTTGGTTGTGGATTACATGTAACTGAGTTCCATAATCAAGATATGAGATGAACAAAGGTGACTGTAATCCATTACAGAAAAGAATACATAATCAGATTACCGTTACATTTAGTAAAAATGGGGATTATTAAACAGGATTACAAGTTTTTTTTAATTGATCAGTTTCCTTTAACAGTTCACACCTCAATCTTCAGTTCGTTTCAACCAAACTAAAGATAAACTTCTTAAGGTTGAGTGTGAATGCAACCAGTGAACCGGTCAAAGACTTGATTGGGTTGTCTAATAATGACGAGGTGTTTGTCTCGTAGTAAAAATATGAGTGTTGTTCTCTCTGGAAGTCTGTCCTGATATAACCCCCACCAACCCGCTCTGATGCCTCAGTGAAAGTGTGATCCACAGTGCAGCGGCCCTGAGTGCGTCCTGTTTGATCTGCACAGTCATAAAAGAACAGGATTAAAGCCCCGGCCTTGTTGTGGTCAGAGGGAGGGCTCACACACACAGATGGTTTTGTTCACCTGTCTTTACATTAATCACAGATCTTTCCTCACCCCGTTCTCCTTCACAAGAGACAGAACACAGACAACAAGAACAAAAGAGACGTAAGGTTGAGCAGAAAGGATGTGAGGACCAGAGACGGCACAATAAAAAGCAACTGGACAATCTGTAACTTTCTCCTCAGAGCTGAGCGGCTCTCAGCGGAGAGACGAATCGTGTGTTCATGTAATTCATCCCCCGCAGGAGCATTTACCAACATGTGCAGCAGGTTTTAATTTGTCTCAGTGCCCAAAGTACACCGGTATTTTGTCCACATGACTATCCTAACCCCCAAATTCCACCGGGCACAGTCGTGACGCGCTTCGTTTCGCGCCTGACAAATGGAGCGTCTCAAAAGAGCAACTCGCATCAAGCAGCACAGAGCAGATCGACAGGAAGTCAGACACAGAAACAACATAGAGAATCCGGTCCATTTTCAGAATAAAATACAGCGTTCAGACTATTGACAGTATATATAACAGACAGAGCTTCTGGGTCTATGAAGTGTCTTCAACCTGCATTCTATGTAAAGGCCAGCAGGGGGAGCTCCACTGGCTGCAATAAAAAAACGATACCATGCACACTAATGGAGAAATGACCCGACTGCTCA
>NW_023339650.1:19615491-19629042 GCF_004916995.1 Morone saxatilis
TTTTGGGGCCAAGTATAAGAATTTCGGTTTTTTCTGAGTTTAACATCAGAAAATTGCAGCTCATCCAGGATTTTATGTCCTTAAGACATGTTTGTAATTTAGATAAAAGTAATTAGTCAGTTATTTCTGCCAACTGACTGACTCATTGTTTCAGTGTTATTTAGACAAATAGAGGAATAAACACACACTTTTTGTGTTTAAAGAATCCCCTATCCTTTAACCATGACTTTGAGCTGAACCTAGGTCTACCTGTAGGTCACCCTAAAACCAAGTTCTAATCCTCAAACAGCTGTTGGAAGAAGTGAGGACCCGACAGAGAAACATTTAGCAAACATGTCCTCACTCTTCAAAAATGTCTGGTAGTCCAAAAACTCTGTTTGGTCCTCATAATAGTAGAAGTACGACAGCATACATGGTGACATCAGCAGTTTACACTGAAACAGACTTACCACATAACAGCCTCAGAGCTCATATAACAGATTTCAACACACATACTCAGATCCAGCTGTCAGCCAGCCAAGAAAGATGCATCACACACAGACTGACATGTACTGCACACACTCATGACTACAACAGACAAGAGCTCAGGTTCCTTTACTGAGTATCCTCAGTTTGTCGTGCTGATCAACACAAAATATCAAGCCTGTGGAGGTTGTAATGTCTATTACACAACAGTCTGGGAGTGTTGGGCAGAACAAACGAGTCCTTCCAGTAGTAGAGCTAAAGATGTGATGTTTCTTTGAGGATTGTGCCAGAGGGAAGGTCAGGAGGTCCTCAAAACTTAAAGATTGAGATGTCACTTTGGACTCCTCTTGTGGTTGGAAGACTCCCACTTGGTTCGACCCACAAGAACAACCTCTCGTTTGTGCCAGTAGTGGCATTACACCTCTGCCGCTCCACCTCCCTACAAGCAGTGCTGTAGTCAAGATCGCATTTGTTGAGTCTAAAACCAGGACTAGCTGAGATGGAATCCAAAGAGGTTCGGGTTCAAGTTAAGACCGAGTTCAAATGAGAGAGACAGAGTCCAGACTGAGACAGAAAAGAAGAATGTGTTTGCCAATGAGATGAGCTTCGGCAGGGGAAGTGAAATTGATGTCAATGGTGTTAGTGCCCATTCTAGATGGATTTTAAATTAAGTCCAAGACAAGTCTGAGCGCAAATGCCAATGAGTCCAAGACAAAACACGTCCGAGTACTACAGCACTGACTACAAAGGATGAAGATTCTGACAGTGGCTGTAGTATGAGCGGCACTAATAGGAGTTTTTTGCAAGACCTCTTCAATATATATTCCTTTTGTGGGAAACCACGTGAGACATCCACATCATCCAGGGTTCTCAAAGGCTTGGTCACCCTACAGGACTTAGCCAGTGCCATGGCAAACCTCAAGTCATCTTGGACAGGTCAAAATGGTGCAGAGATTGGGATTTTAGCTTAAAAGGGTATTGTGAGCATGCCATGGATGGTTACACGTATCTACAGAGCCTCTCTTACCAACAAATCATCCAGAATACATCTTGATGTTCTTCGTACTGGATTTCCTATAGTTTACTTCCTAATTGTCACTCATCGAGAGGCAGAGGAATCATTATCAAGGTAACAACAACTTACTGATGGACAAGGAGCCACTCAACAGCAAGCAGGCCTGTGCAGTCCATGGGCACTGTACTGTATGTCACCATACCCTGTCCCTACCACTAAGAGAAAACACATTTTATTCATACAACCCAAAAAGTTGCTTGCCAGGAAAATGTAAACTGAGGTCTTTTTAAGTGTTTAAACAAATCAGCACTGCTGTTGTTTCTCTGGTGAGCACTGTCTACTGTTGGTGGATGAAATGTCAGTTTCACAGTCCCTCCAGGCTGTTTTTTTTATTGTTGCGACTTAAAATGCCTGATTTACCAGCAGAGTAAGTTAAAATTGTAAAAAAAAAAATTTTTGTTTAATTTATTAAAAAATGAAAGGCAGCTTGTTCCAGTAAAATTTGAAACACTAGTGGTTTGGTGACGTATGGCTGAATGTTTTGTGCAGAGGGACTGCTATGATTGGAGAATCGCACAGGAAACTACAACAATCGGTCAAATATGTACAAAATTGCAAGATCACGTAGATTTCACAGGTTCGTTGAATTTGCATTAATTGTTTGCAACTTCCTGGAGGGAGAAGTTGACATCAACTGCGTTTAAAAAGAGTTAAGGACTTAAGGTTCCCAATCTTTTTAAGAAATCATATTCAAGGATCTTTCCAGGACATTTTATTCTTTCTCTTCAATACAGGACAGCACTTGCCCACAATTGGTCATTTACCGGTAGGTCCAGTGAAAGGCCCGATCTACAGTCAGTGTGCGGTTTGTGGTTTACTGTACAAACATGGTGGTTCAATATGGCAACCTCTCAAAAGGCGACCCATTGCTTCTGTAGATACAAACGTCTCATTCTAAAGTAACATAAACACAGCAATTCCTATATTATTTATATATATATACTAATGAAAACATATGTATGAATATTATATTCCACTTGTGCCAATAGATGTTTCTCTGTGTTACACACCGGACCTTTAATGTTAAAGCTCTCATGCTGGGTAGAGAGCTGAGGAGAAAGAAAAGTTGTGGGCAAACAGCTACAGACAATCTCTCTGAAAAAATGGCAGATTTAATGTAACATAATGAACTCTCCAAGCTCTGTGCCTCTGCTCAGCCAGCTTGTTTCCTTTTTATCTACAAGTGAAACTATTTAAGAAAGTATGTGAGTCCACCCAGAGGGCTGAGCTCAGATGATTAGGAGGATTAGGAGCTTAAAGCAGATGTTTGGACACACAGCACACACCTGCAGTCAGTTCAGGTCACGTCTATTTTAGATCTCTAAACATTTCTTCATACTCTCTCCTCTCTTCTTTTTCCAGAATATTGTCAGCCTGTGGCCTTTTCAGTGCTGGCTGATCGCCAAAAAACATCCAGTTTTGGTGTCAGTCTCTTAAAATCCAAGAGGAAAGGGCTTCGTAGCTGACATTCAGGGTTGAAAATACAATTATTTAATAAAAAACACTATGGGAACAGGAAATGGACCAGAATGCAATGCAGCAACAATGACATTTGTGTAAACAATGCTTTTCTCTAACATGAGCCAGGATGTTTTTCAGGGTTCATTAAAGTCCAGGTAAAATGAAAAATGTTATTTTGACCCTTTAAGATCACATCCTCAGTTATATTGTTCCGTTATTTAACGATGTATGACAAGAAAATTCCAGAAAACTCAATTTCATTGAATTTTTATATCAAAATCCGATCATTTTGTCTTCCTGTAAAATAAATAATGGGATTTTTTCAACCAGTTTTAGCTAAATCACCCACCCTACTCTCGCTCAGATTGGCTGGTTCTAGTTGCCTTCATTCACTCTTATTGGGGTAAGTAACTGTAATGTAAATTCTTAAATTCTAAGTAGTAATTACATTACTGTAATGTTACAGCCCAACACTGATTATTACACCAGAAAATATTTCATTTGTAATAAAGATTTTTTCTCTCTGCTGCAAGTTCGAACACAAAGAAAGTCCCAGATCTCAGATTCAAGTGAACTTTCTTAAAGGATGACAATCGATGGTGAGTAAACTTTCTCTGTCTGACGGCTTCAAAGAGTCAGGGGCTCAATAAAAACCTGGATCTGTGTGTGTGTGTGTAACGTCATCACTTTGAACCTTTAAGGCCTGAACCTCCGACTCCTCACAGACACAGCTAACACCTGGGCTTACAGAGTGGTTACGTAAAGCACTCCAAACTCTTCAGAGAGAGAAAAGTCAAACGCTAACACACAAACGCACTGACTCTGGGGAGGGATGATTCATAAAGTGAGTAAAAGAGGAAAAACTCAGATGACAAAAAGAGCTTCAGAAACTTAAAGAGATCTAAAGAAGCGCTCTCTCCGCCTCTGCTCTCTCCATCATCTGCAGAGACGTGTGAATAAGAGAGGAGAGAGAGGAAAAAAGAGACACAGAGATGGGGAGAAGTCAGGAAAAATGAAAAAGACGGACAAGTAAGAAAAGTAGGAAAAAGCAGGTGGAGAGAGAAAGGTCAAGGGACGGACACGAGCCGAGAGCAGATGTGAGGGAACTGACAGGTGAAGACGGCCGATCGATGCCAGCCGAGATCACAGAGGCAGGTGGACCGTACCTGCAGTGAGTCATCGCTCTGTGTGTGTGTGTGTGCTGAAGTGAAGAGGAGAAGAAGATGAAGAGGGGGTGGTGGTGGTGAGGGAAACCTGTTCCTGCGTCACTGCTTTACATCCCTTTACCTTTTTTTTCTCCCCTCCTGTTTGATGTCTCGGTGTCTCTCCTGGGAGATGACGTTTCAACTGCAGCTCAGAAAACTGATTTAAAGTTTGTACCTGTGTGCTGAAAAAAAAACCCCTACAAATCTTAACTTGATACAGATTTAAACCCTAGTCACACAGGATTAATGGGCCAGCAGACGATTACGAAAACATTTACCTGTAATTATTTATACAGGCAGTTGATTAAAAAGCTCTTTCTGAATGCTTTTATGGTCAGAGCTGACAGTCAAAAGTCCAGTGTGTAATACTGAGGAGGATCTATGGTCAGGAATGTTATGTGGGAACTGTTGGGTCTCTGTAAATAATGTTATAAGGAGTACAGTCTAGATCTGCTCTATTTGAAAAGTGTCCTAAGATAACATCTGTTATAAATTGAATTGAATTTAATTGAATCTACGTTTTTCCGCTAATATCGCAGCCACCATAGTTCCTACTTCACACTTAACAACCCGTTCTCATTCCTAGGTCATCAAATATAGACGCGAGTGATGTTCAGTTAGTTGCAATCGGCAACTTCACCACAAGATGAATAGAAATCTGATGAGCTTTATTATTCTATTAGTTGTGACTTGTCACACAATGAGAATGATTTTGGATCATCTTACTCAAAGTAGAAAAGGAAAAAGTAGTTGAGTCGCACCCCTAAATTCCACCCGACACAGGTTTTAACATTATAGATGGGACTACATCGGTATGCATCTGCAATCGCCGCTGCGCTCATGTTTACAGTGCAGCATCAAATCTAAAATCTAAAGTTTGGAAGACATTTGGATTCTATAAGAAGGAAGAAAAGTTGGACAAAACTCTGTCCATTTGTAAGATCTGTTGGACATCGATTAACAGCAGTAGCTTGACAGATCTAAACACTCACCTGGTGAGAGGAGTCTGCGGACGCTAATACAGCTAGCACAAGCAAGAACACACAAGATATTAAACACTTTCCAACCACATTTGAGCTCCAACTGGGCGAGGTCTAAAGTAATCACTGCAGAAAGTCTGTTGGAAAAGCAATAAACACAATGAACGTAGTTCTGAAATGAGACATTTTGTCTATATCAGATTGTATCTTATTGAATTGTTCTGTAATAATCGTATCGTTGTGATATGACTGACTGAGAGATCCCTCCCTCTCATATATTTTAGTAGTAGTAGTAGTGCACTAGCTGGATGTCGGGATCAGACCTGTGACCTTTTCCTTCTGAGAGGCTTTTACTGCTTCATTTCCAGAGAAAGAAAAGGGCAGATCTTGTGTTCTCACACAGTCTGAGTGCCCAGCTGTGAAACCACATCATTCTCCTCATGGTTTCCTAACTACAGTTTGTCTTTCCCTTCTCCACCCTCTCTGTTTCTCACATAATTTCCCCTGTTCCTTGTCATGTTTGGACAGATTGCATACGGCGGTTTGGCCTAAATATACGCTGCGGTCGGGAGGTTTCTCAACACTTCTCGCTCCTCACCAACAAGTGCTGTTTCTGAGAACTGCTTCAGTACTGAGAGGACAAACGCGCTCATGCACACGACTCTGATAACGGTGATTATGATGATGAAGTGCAGTGACACAGGAGAGGCTCAGTACAAATATCAGTGTGTGTGTGTACAAACCATCCTGCAGAGTCATGGTGGGTGTGGAGCTCTCCGACGGTCCGGCCAAACCACCAAAGTGGGCGTTCAGACTGTGACAGGACCGAAGCTGCACTGGGAAAACCAGGACCTTTGACTTGACTGCTGCTGTCACACAAACTAAGCTCAGAAACAACCTTGTTGCGCTGAAATGAGCTGGAATGAGCTGGAATGAGCTGAGAGATGTTGGAAAGCGTGAAGAGTGAGGTGTTATATGGATATGGAGGGTTTGTAAGATCCAGATGAAATGAGGCTGACAGGGACAGATCCTCTGAAAATCTGAGATGGTGTTTGGAAACTATAGTTTCCACGTCTGCAAAGTCAGTCAGTCATCTGTGGACAGAAAGCCTTGGCCCAAACCATTAAAACAATGTGAATACTGAAAGATGGTCATGATTTAGTTTTTTGAAGCACTTATAGCATTTGTATATTTTTCTAGTCCCAAGTAAAAGGAGGAATAAAATATTTCAACTTTTATTATAATTTTTTGAACTTTATGAAAACTACAGTGACAAAGACAGGTAAATGAAAAAATGCTGCACGGCTAAATAACGCCAGAAGAACTTTGAAATTCGAAGAAATATTACATTTGAACATTCATACCAATGACACTGAGCTTTATTGATTCTAAAATGCAGGTCCTATATATT
The DNA here is from genome assembly GCF_004916995.1 of Morone saxatilis. Taxonomy (NCBI): domain Eukaryota; kingdom Metazoa; phylum Chordata; class Actinopteri; family Moronidae; genus Morone; species Morone saxatilis. The sequence goes on from NW_023339650.1 coordinate 19,622,089, forward strand.
AATCACATAAATAACCTTTAAATTGATCAAAGCCCACAGGAGGTTAAAATTTAGCCAGTTTAAACTTCCATTTAGTCATAAATGGATTCAGCATCCTCAATAACCCCCAAACCTCCTATATTATCCAAATAGCTGATTATTAATGCTAATTATGCTAATTCTTATCTCTGTCAGTTTCTAAACGCTGCGGACCCATACTGTACATTTTTCAACATTAAACCTCTGGGTATTCAACATTTCTGGGTTTACAATGCTGGCAACTGAGACAGCAGTTCATTACACCTGCCTTCAATATTTTATCCTGGCTTTTATCAGTCAGACTGCCCAGGACATCCAAACTGCGATTTTATTTACTTTTTTTTTCCTCCCACAATTTCATTGCAAAAAAAGGTCTAAGAACATGCATTGCAGTTTGTTTTAGAAAAGCTCCCATGAAATCAGATATTTTAGGCCGCAACAATCCCAATTGTTTGGATCTTATTCAAGACATATGCAGCCTTTTTAACAGCTGCTTTTATTTGAGACTTGTATAGTAACAGTTTGAAAACTTGCTACAGACAATAAGAGACAATAAAGAGGGAGTCGTCAGCGAAAGCATTCATCCGAACCGACAACAATGTGTTTACATAGTTATTAATATTATGAAACATTAATACTCACAGCTTTTATCCTCTGGCACACAAACTCATCAACACCGCTCTGTTTAATAAGTAACAACTGACTTTTTAATGTGCAGTGTTTTCACTTCACATCCAGTACAAGGTTTTTATTTTGATTTATTTATATGTGGTTTGTCATCATCTCATAAATATTTTAATATGTTTTTGACTTGTAATGTGAAGTTTATATTGAGAACAAGTGTTTTACTGCACTTTTTAAAAGGAAGTGACTGTAAATTGAGCTGAAAACATGAGATGGAGTCGGATGTTTGTGATGTGATGTCTAAATGATGAGTCAGCTGGAAGAAATAAAAATCAAACAGATTGTGTAAATTCCTGAGAAGCAATGTGACCTGATTCCTTTTAATGCACATTTTTAATCCAATATTGTAAACAGTGTTGACATTGTTAATCAGCGCCTGACCACATGACTCTGACCTTATAGTAAATTACAAATTAGATAGCACTTAGAAAATTCTCAGCAGTTTTCTGTTGTAACATTTCATGCCCTTAAAAGGCACAAACTTCAGCTCTGGAGGATGTTGCTTCATACACTGAATCACTGATATTTCATCTGCATTAATCATAAACTGGTGGGACTGGACTGGCTCTAGATTGTCCCTGTTTGTTAAAGCCAAAAAGTTACCTCCTCAACAGCAGCGTAATTAAGTTATGTAATTAAAACTGTCCATTTCTGAAGAGCTGTTGTGAAGCTCAGTGTTGTCGCCATCTTGGCAGTCCTGACTCCGCTGGCTAATCAAAAATGGGCAAAGAGGTGGAGATATTTGAGTTGAAGTAACTCAAGTATTTATTGTTATGGTAAGTTGGGTAAATTGTACACATTTCATTCAGTTAATTGAAGTTGCAGCTTTTCTTCAAATGTAAATGTGTGAACAGAATTTATCTGAATGAAGTCATTTAACTTAACAAATGTTACAACTGAGTTTAAATTTACTGTTTTCTTCCACTAAAGCAAATTACACGATTCATAATTCATTGATTATCAGCCAGTTCATTGTTTTTTTTATGTGACAAACATAAAATCATTACACTTTGGGGATCATGAAGAATTATTTGGATGCTAAACTAATGGCTGCCAGGGAGGAAGATCAATTCAAACACTGATGGGTGATTTTGGAAATTGATCTGCAGATATTTGGGATCAGTAAAGATCGCTATGATGATTCAAACACCCACCACTTCTCACTAATCAAAGTCATCATGTTTGTTTGCTACCAAATAGTTTGAGTCTGATACATAGCGACACTGCCAGGAACCACTGGGGAATTTTGAACGAGAGACATAAAGAAATAGAGAGAGAGAAAGAGAGAGAGAAAGAGAATACAGACGCACACAGATCTTTGACTCAGTCATTATTCCAGCAGTGAGAGTGTTGGAGGTCTTTATTCACAGTTTGTTCCACAGATGAAGAGTCATATGTGTTTGATATCTGTGTGTATGTGTGTTGGAAGCTGCCCTGAATCACCTCAGATGCTTTGAGGTGTCATAAGTCTGAGTCTGGAAAATGTCCGGTTACTTTAAAACACACACGAGGATGTGGGCAAATAAAACCTGAGCTCCTCTTTGTGTGCTATGTAAAAAGTTACCTGAAGGTCTGACCAAGCAGCTTCTTCCTCTTTTTGGCGGTTTTTACAGTTAGAAGACCCCAGATGAAACTATAAGAACGACAATTGTTCTTATTTCAGATTATACAATGTTTTATGACTTTTATGAAAGGACAGAAAAAGTAGTTGAGGATATGAGGGAGTTGGAGGTCACTATTTGTGAAAGCAAACACACACTCACCTCTGGCAGTATCAGTCTCTCCCAGAACCACCATTATGCCCAGTTCACACAGAAGGCAGGTTTATTCCTGAACTGAACTGGTTTAAAAACCAGAGCTAGTTTGGTAAAAAAATCCGTCTTGTTTCCCTTCCCAGCTGTTCCGGTTTGGAGCCACGATTGCAGTGTTTTTGAACCATTCATCTGACCTCTGCCCACTATCTTAACATCACATTTTAGCTCCTAACCAACCATAAATGCACTAGCGCAACATTAATGAACGTGACCACGTAAGCAGGCTGATATTGAAACAAACTACTAGAGACTTTATTCTCACTGGAACAGTCGTAGAGAAACTTAGAAATTAATTAAGCAATTTTCAGTTTTTCCGGCAGTTTTATTGTCAAATAAGTGACTATAAACATCGACAGACATTTTGGTTCCAGTTTGGAGCCACGATTGCAGTTTTTTTTAACCATTCACATAATGAACGTAACAAACAATCCCTGTGAAATCCACTTTTTGTCCAATCACTGCAACCTTTCAGCGGATTTGACCAATCATAGCGGTCTCCCACACAAAGTGTCGAGCCAAAAGTTTGAGAACTTTCTCCATTCGCCATCAATTTTCAGAACTGCAGATATTCGCAGTCACAGTTGATTTTTACATTCAGATATTGTCAAAAGGTAATTTTGTGTCATCAATCATGCACAAAATTATTGACCGTACAGCTGAAACACTAAAGACTCTTTGACGTCATACTGAGTATTAACAGCCACTGTGTCTCTCTCCCCCCTTTCCTGTCTATCTTCACCTGTCCTATCGAAATAAAGGCATAAAAAGCTCCTGATCAGATTTAAATCCTCTCTCCTTCTTCTTTTTCTTCCATCCTTCCTCCTTCTATCCTTCTTGCAGATGATATTTTACTACCTCTGTTCATTTTATGAGAGAGCTGCCTTAAAGCATCTGTCCATCACACACACACACACAGACTTACATTCATTTCCTGGAGACTAACCCCAACCTGAACCAATGACCCCGAAATCAGCTTTTTTTCTAATCGGGGCACACGGCTTTTGTCCCCAATTAACTGGTCTTTAGTCTGAAATGTGCCCCCGAATGTCAGACCACACAAATAGACTGTGTGTGTGTGCAGCAGGGCAGTAAATTAGTTGGCACCTCCACAGAGTGTTTCATAAAGCTGCAGAGAGAGAGAAGAAGAAGAAGACATCAGTGACCTCTGAGAGAGAGATTGAGTGTAAGAAAACAAAGAAGGTTTGGGAAGAAGGATGAAGAAGGGAAATGGTGACCTAAAGAGGGAGAAAAAGATGGCTGCACAGTGAAGAAGAACAGATGAGAAGAAAGAAAGCTGATGAAATGGAGGGAGGAAAGAGGAGAAGGAAGGTGGCGGCGTGTGAAGGTACTTTGAGGTCACTCGGGGAGATTACAGCTCGTGTCCACTAGATGGAGCACTTCAATCTGCATTGTGATGGACCTGAACACTGCAGCCACAGTCAGTGTTTACCTGCTCACCACACCTGACCGAGCAGTTCTGAAACTGCAGTTTAAACACAGTTTTATGTCACTGAGGAGAAGCAGCACAACACAATAAATCCATGAAGACATTTTTGTTTAAATAAAGACTGTCTACAGTCTGATTCTCCCACAATGACTCAAATCAGCCTTTTTTATTAAGGTGGTGTTTTGTTCTATAAATTTAAAGTTTTATGCTCTATGATATGAAATTGTTTGCATCATTCAGCCTTTGGAAACTAAAACTTTAAATAAAGTTTTGTGGTTTTGAACAACACAAGGGCGGCTGTGGCTCAGATGCAGAGCAGGTCGTCCCCCAATCGGAAGGTTGTTGGCTCCTCCTGCCACGTGTGCCGCAATCTCCTTGAGCAACGATACTGAACCCAAGATATTATCGCTGCCGATGCATACGCACTCGTGCTGGGACTGTTGCTGAAAAGGGTGACATGTGGCACGTAGTGAAAGTGGCTTTGATGGTCGAAGAGCTCTACAAGTACAGGTCCATTTACCATAATGATGGACCTGGCCTGCAGGGTTGAAGATTTAAACCTCCCTTGTACTTATCCAGAGCTCCTGAATGTATTTTGGATGCAGGTTTTTCAGCCCCGGAGGCGACTTTAAAAACAATGTGCATCGGAGCCACCGCCGGTGTTACGGCAGGTTCATGACTCACAGGTCGAGAGTTATTTAAAGAAACCACCAGTGCAGACAAGTTAATTTCCATCATACACACATGCAACGCCTTTATAAGGCGACTCAGTGAGCGGTGACCTCACACACACACACACACACACACACACACAGTGATGATGTCATAACAGCGGAGGGAGAATCCCAGACATCCCAACGTCAGCGAGTAACTCTGTGTCTTCTTCGCTTCCTCTACAGTCAGGTCTGACTCTGTTCTCCGGGTTCTCTAACGGACCACATGTGAGAGAGAGCGAGGGGGCAAGAGACAGTATGATGTAACGAGAGAGAGAGAGAGAGAGAGAGAGAGAGAGGATGAGTTGTAAACAAAACCAAGAACTAAAACCTACACTCAAATTTAATTTAATTAATAATTTTATAGTGTCAAAACAGTTCCCCCTTAAAAACATTTCAAATACTTTCCATTACATCACCTAAAATCACACGTGGAACCTTGTATATTTGCCTACAGACTCCCTTTACATTAGGAACCCTTTAGAAATGTCTTTAAACCTGTTAGATCTCCTTAAAAACTTACGCAGATGTTCCCATTTAGAAGCCCCTAGAACCCACCAACACATTATCAGATCCCCAGAAGCCCCTCTGCGGGGGTTTTAGCATCTCTTAAGATCGTGTTTAAAAACTCTGTAGAACCTGTTCAGGATCCTATCAGAAGAACCCGGGTAGAACCTTTTGGACCAAACATGGAATTCACTCGTTTCCCTTTTCAAGAACTCTTATATCCTGTTTAATCCTTCATACATTTCCTGTCCACCCGTTTGAATTCAGTCCTTTCCAAAGTTAGAAAATGCTTTAGGGTTGAGACTTTCAGGCCTGTAAGACCCGCTCGGAACAGATTCAACCACCAAATTACCGGCTCCGTTTTAAGTCCTTGGAACCTCTGCGCGATCTAGCAAACCAGCCATTTCTGCTAGTTTCGAGCGGAACCATTGCAACCTGGATACAACCTGTAGAATATGACACAGCCACTTTGGTTCCCAAGGAAAAGCTGCTTTTTGAAAACATTCCAGCTGGGAACCAACTTTTCAGGAACAGAGCCGGTTCCCTGTTGGTGCTAAAGGACTAACTGTGGTCCTGGACTTGAACCAGCTGTTCTCTGGTTCCCCCGCCAAAGTCTCTACGGACTGAGCTACTGGTTCTCCACTGAGAGAGGTTGTGGTTGTGGACATGGAACATGTTTCATTACAGAAATAATGTCCAAAAACCATGTGAATGGTGCAGGAGTCCCTCGCTCATACCAAACTCCACCACCGCCACGGTTGCTGCGCCTGCCTCAACGCGAGAAGGCGAGACCGCACAGTCATGAACCATGATGTCATGTTGACTGGAGCTGAACAGCAACCAGACTAAACAAACTCAGACTGCCAGACTGACTGACTGATAGACAGTCAGACAGATGGACAGGAGAGTCACAGGCAAAATCCAAGTCATCCAGTTTTCCCCCCAACACGTAACTCATTCACAGCCGACCGTGGGAGGGATAAAGGAATCCCAGCCCTGCTCTGTCGAACAGAGGGAGGGGAGAAATAAATAAAAAAAGAGAAGGAGGAAGGGGGGGAGAAGGATGACTTGGATGAGTCACGGAGCGAGATGGGAGGAGCTGGAGTGGAGGAGAGAGAGAGAGGGATGGAGGGAGGGAGGGAGGTATAATTATGGTAGGAGGCTGCCAGAGCGAGAGAGAGAGACAGGAGAGAGCAGCAGAGGGAGGGAAAGAAAGAAGAGAGAGCGAGTCCAGCCCACTCCGGTAAAACCATTCAACTGGTGAGCGCATTCAACACACAGAGAGAGAGAGAGAGAGAACGAGAGGTAAAAAGAAAGAGAGAGAGGAACTCCCTTCGTCTGGGATAACTTAACTCTCTTACTCACTCACTCACACACACTCTGAACACACACTCTGCAGCGACTTCACCCCGGGAACGAGGATCCTCTGGCGCTCCAGAGTTTTTCCTTCTTCATCCATTCATCACATCTGAGAGTTTCTTCTTCTTCTTCTTCTCGTCTTGTTGTTTTTTTCTTTTTCTTTCTTTCTTGTGACGCCTCCACATTTTCCAGCCATCTGTCCCTGACAAAAAAGATAAGGATTACTCATTTTCTCTCTCGGCGTTGTTGTGTTTTTGGTTTTTTTTTCTTTTTTGTCCTCCTCTCTCTCTTGTTTCTTTACAGCTTTTTTTCCCCCCTCCGTTTTTTCGCAGGTGGACTGTGAGCTGAGCTGAACTTTGCAGCTTCCAAACTTCTGAGGAGACAAAGACATTAAGAGAGAGAGAGAGAGAGA
>NW_023339650.1:19629132-19629382 GCF_004916995.1 Morone saxatilis
AGGACTGAATTTTTCTTCAAACACTTTTAACTCTTCGTCTCCTTTTGGCTCCGTCTGTGCATCTGCATCCGGCAGCATCACCAAATCCAAGCCCTGGCAGCCAATCAGATGACTCCTGCCATCATGTCCGTCTTGCCTCTGCTCAGCTGGACCGTCCTGCTCCTGGTCCAGATCTGCGGCTCGTCCTCGGGCCCGGCGTCTGACCTCCAGCCGCTGTCCCTGACCGTCCATCCCCACCAGCAGCCGCTGC
>NW_023339650.1:19629482-19632181 GCF_004916995.1 Morone saxatilis
AGAGAGAGAGAGGAAGGGAGGGAGGGAGGGAAGAAGAGAGCTCATACATGCAGTCTGCGCTCAGCTGTTAACTGTAGTCCTTCCTGTGTGACCTTTGACCTCCCTCAGGTCTTTGTTGGCGCCGGCACGGTGCTGGAAGTCGGGGCGCTAAAATCTGTGAATAATGAAAAGATTAATTCAGAAAAAATGTTTTTACTTTCTCCTTTTTTTACTGGTATTAATGTCATGAAAAGAGGTTTTATCAGTTTTATCCACTAAAAAGTTACAAAATTCATGTAAAAAGTGAAAAACTGTTATTACAGCAACCGTTTCCTTCTGTCAGTTAGTCTCAGTCTCAGTGACATATTTTACAAAGTGTGTGTAAAATTAGTGATTTGGATGAATTTTGAGCCTCTATTATGCTTTTAGGTATAAATTAATTTTTTTCTTGTCCCTGATACTTTAGTCATTGTTCTATCACAGTGGTCCCCAACCTAAGGGTCGGGACCCCCACTAGGGGTCGCCAAAGCTTCACAGAGGGTCATGAGACCTCCTTGATTTTAAGGCATGCTAGAAAACTTAAAAAATACCAAAGTCGGTCTATATCTCAGCATTGAGGAAAGATTACACTGTAAAAACAGACTTCAACTCAAAAAATGTATTACATCAATAATTTTAAGTAAAACTAACTAAGTTAAAAAAACATTATTTATCAATTAGCTTTGGTCATTTTATGACAGACTTCATTTTGATCTTTTCACTTAATGAAGAATGTTTTTTAACTTACAAAACAAAGTTTGTGTAACTTAAAATGTTCGCTGTAAACTCATTTTTCTTTACAGTGAACTATTTAATATCTAAACTCTGATGAGCTTTAAATATCAGCGAGAAGAAAACGGTGAACTGGTCAAAAAAGCAATGCAGACAAAAGATTGTATAAAAAGTTCTCAAGATATCAGAAAACCTCATCTCTGATCAATATTCACTAGAAATCTCTGGTTTTATACAAACTCCCTGCAGTTGTTCACTGTTTGTATATTTGTTTATGAGCTGTTGTGTATTTGTTGAAGTTTGCTCACTGATGGATAACAGCTCCCTTAAGTAACAAGGTCGGGAACCACCGGCTCTATTAGACAATTTACACTTCTTCACAAGTGAGCAAAATGTCGAGCTACAGCCCCCCCCCGGTCACCGAAGGGTCACACTCATCCTGCCTTTCTTACGTGCACACCTCCAGTTTTGTGTGTTCCTACTTGTCATGTTTTAGCCATCAACTACAAACTGGCCCGATTCTCCCTTCCTGCTGATCATTTTCCAAATCCACCGTCAACTTCTTAGACTCCTGCTTTCAGTTCACGTCTGTGAGCCTGCGCAGACTCGACTCATCCCGGGCGCTCTGTGCACGCTGCCATCGTTTAGTGCCGCCGCAGCATCTGAGACTGGTTGATTTTTGTTGATATTGTCAGATTTGCAGTAGAAAATCTAATTTCTTGCACCAGTAACAAAAGGAAACCCGTTACAGTGTGTGCTGTGCTCTGGATTTGCAGTAATGTGACGCGTGTGTGATTTATGCTCGTGTGAAGTCGCCGGTATGAGCTCGTTGATCCGGTGGAAACGGCGGCACACGCACTGCACTGCTCTTTCCCAGAGCTCACCTGTCAGTCAGGCAGTGTGGGCGGGACTGTGACGTCCTCTCCTTCCTCTTCTGGATTTTCTGTTGGTGCAGTTTCTGTAGGCGAGAGTCTGGAACAGCAGATGGAAAAGATTTTTATGAACTGGATCTGTGCAGACAGGCTGAGAGGAGCAGCTTTCTTTAGAGCACAACACAGGATTTAATGCTGTTTAAAGAGTTCCTCTCCGTGGATAAATGTGGCAGGAACAGCCCGCTTTAAATGATGAATTATTTCATTGTTAAAATACAAATGTAAATAATTGAATTCAGAATCATATTAAGACTTTTAAAATACATTTCTTATTGCCTCCTGGATGCAGTCTGATATATACGGTGACTTATATATACAACACATCTACAACCACACGTAGTTTTTAGATAGCTTAGCTAACGTTAGCAAACGTTTTCTAGCGCACCATTAAATCAAGAAGTCCGAGCACATGTGGTACCTACACCGGATCCGTTCGGAGGATTTCGAATAAAAATAAATAAGCTCGGAACCCAAAACCGGTTTTAAAATCTGGACTGAGATTGTCTGATCGGTAGACGTTGTCGGCAGTAGCCTGCAGACAAAGCTGAAGGCAAAATCTTATGGACATAACAGAGCTAAACATTGAACCCTACTCCTGTATAGTTTCACATTCATTCAATAATGCACCAAATTCCTGCCCTACCTTTGTTATGTAACTTAAAAATAATAACTTCAGACAATTTTTGTCTCTTTTTAGGTGTCAGGAGTGAAAATGAGTCATCCTCAACATTTGTTGTGTTCTTGTTTCAGAATGATGAAGACAGTTGGAGAACAATTAGATACAAAACAGGATAAAGGCTGTACAGGATGAGTGTTTCTGGACAACTATCATGTTTTTTTCTAACAGATTTTTAAGCATTTTATTATGCATGTAGCTGCCATTGAGCCCCGGACGTTTACAACGTTTACTACAGGGCTCTATAAGCTAAAATAGGCTAAAAATCTTGTTGTAAGTATTGTAGTTTTAAAAGTACAATATGTAATTTCTGCCGCTGTCTTCACCACCATTGGCGTCAT
>NW_023339650.1:19632281-19635924 GCF_004916995.1 Morone saxatilis
CTAAAATCCTTCATCCGGTTCAAATCTAGAGTTAAAAAGCACCAAGATCTAAACAGTGGATGGTAAACATGTTAATGGAATCAACTCCATATAGAACATTGCTGTAGAGTTTATACCTTTATATCTTTAAATTAAAAAAAAGACCTTGTTGTTTTTCTAAGATTCCACACAAACCCCGCCGTGAGAATACTTTGCACCCAGCCAGTCCTGGGCTTTGTTAGGAATAACTGATGCATTCAGGGACCTCGGCAATTATTTTGGGCGACGGAGATGGCGAGTAGGGGAGCGGAGGGAGGACTGGATTCTTGGCGTGGAGACGAAGTGTCAACCTCCGTTTAGCAGCACAATATCTATCTGTCCGCCGTTCTGTTTAAATTCCTCCCCTCCGTCCCTGTTTATCTTCCCCTCTTCTCTCCGCCTCTCCCCGCACAGAGGACAATTAGGCTAATTGAACTTAATTGAACACATCATTAGCGACATTCCACAATCCACTTTCATCTCGCTCTCCGCTGCTCCCTCTAACCTCGGTCTACCCTTCCCTCCGCTGGCAGACAGAATAAACCGCTCATTGTTGGATCTATTCTGGCGGCCTGGTCCGTCTGGGGACTCGAACTAGCAACCCTGCATTGGGCTCGGAGCCGGTTCACTGACTTCTGACAACTGAGAGGAAACAGTGATAGAAAGACAAAAGCGTCTGTCGGATATGAAAATAAACCATAATTAGCATGTTTCCTTTCTGTTGCTCACATTCTTCTTTTGATCTTCTCTCGTCTTTTTCTTGGCACATTTTCTGTTTATTCTCCGTCTTTTTCTTCTTCCACAACTTCCTATCTCCTGTTCTTCTCTTCCTTTTTTCTCCCCGTCCATCACTTTTACGCTTTAACGTGTTTATAGCGTGTTTACGGTCGTGTCCGTGCAGTCGTAACGCCATTTGAATCCCCTCGCCGCCGCCGTCCCACCGCATCGTTTGGCTCTGCTTTGATGTGTAACCGGCCGCCAAAGATGCTCTATGTCTGCAGAGATGAATCACTCGATAGTAAATAGCTACAGATTGTGTGCAGACCTGCAGAGCACTAACACACCAACCGCATACGCAGCCTGCTGCCCCAAATACTCACCAGAGCACCAAATGTGGATTAATCCGCCGCTGAAAATAGTTCCCAACAAATTTCCTGGCATCTGTTTGATAAAAGAGAGACTGCTAACATTAGCTACAGTTTGGCAGACGTTCCCTTTTGTTCATATGACTCAAACTGTTTACTAATTGGAGGAGGTGTCGTGATGAACCGTAACCGCCGTTTCTCCCGTATTTCAAGGCCACCTCCCGTTTTATTGTTTCTCCTGGGAGGCTCCCTTAATTTGCACATCCCTCAAACAGATACAAGTCTTTAATGAGATTTTGGTTTGCAAGGTTGTGAAAAATCCCACCCACATTTAATATATCCTCATCCCCTCAAGGGCCCTACATTAAAAGTTCACTGTGTGTCTTCTGGTTTCCAATCAATCAGCCGAGTGATGTTCCCGGAAAAAATACTCAGAGTAAGACGTCTCTGTTTTCCCTCCTCTCTGCCAGCCGCCCGCAGCGAGCGGTGGCTTCGCTAAATACAGGCGGGTTCAAACGGGGGAGGAACCGGTGGGGAAGAGAGAATTAGAGAGGGAAGGAAAGCGTCTCAACCTTGGTGACCGTCCCTGAGTGACTCCACCAGACTCAACACTCCCCGCTCGTCTCACGCAGAGAGACGCCGGTCAGGTTCATATTTATTACAACCACCGGGTCTCAGTATGAGACTGGTTATGCTGGGAGGCTCCCAGTGTGTGTGAGAGCAGCTGTATGAGGAGAAGCCCTTCACTGTAACAGGAAGACGGTATGACGTTGTGCTGATCACAGTCTTTTTGATTAACGCCTCCTCATTGGTTGGTCCGTATCAGTGTGTCCAAATGATAAATCAGGTAACTTATTTCCAGCACTGACAGCGTTATAAAACATCTGACCGCTCCTCCGCTCTCATTATAAATAAAGCAGCCCCGGGAACCCAGACACACAGAGGGAGTTACAAGCTGGCACTTTTTAGCTCCAAACTTTATTGTCCCGAGAGAGAAATCTGGTTTGTAGACGAGGCCTGAAAATGAAAAGCATGCCATGAAATCACTTTAAAACAATGAAAACACAATAAAAAGGCACGAAAACATGACGGAGAGCAGCTGAAGTCTCACAGTCTCTCTGCTTTGTTGTTGAATTTCACTGCTTTGACAGACCACTTCCAGCAACCAAAGCACGCGACAGGACCGTTACAGTCAACACTGCAAACACTGTTAATCATCAGACCGCTTTTCAAACTCATTTTGTGTTTTATTGTTTGACAGCAGCAGGAGACCCACATAATCTATCACATACTGCGGTTTGATGTTTAACAGCCAAATAACAAAAGAAATTACAAAGAAATTATCCATATAAACAGTTTCAACAATGTTTGTGAGTTGAAATAACTTCATTACAGTGAATTATATATTATATCTGAACTCTGATGACCTGAACACAAACTATTAGAACAATGGCATCAAACATCAGGGAGAATTAAAAAAAACTAAACAAGATTGTATAAAAAGTTCCTAAAAATATCAGAAAAACTGATCTCTGATCAATATTAACAGGAAATAATCAAAAATGTTTTGAGGGCAAAAATGTCTCTTTTGAAAGCTGTTTGTCTCATTTTACTCCTGTTTTAAAATACATAAACGCATCAAAAACTATCAAACCTCATTTAGATGAAGGCGTTTTGAACTTTTCGTGGAAACGTCTTCGCCTCCGTTCGAACCGTCTGCAGCAGTCTGCATCGTCCATTCGAGCTTTTGTGTCGCGTGGTCTCTGTGTCTTTGCATGCAGTCTGAACACCTCCGGGCTGCACTTTACTTTGATCGGAATTAAACACAGAGCTCAGCTGTGATTGGTTACTGTACCTGGCGAGTGTTCTCCGTGTTTGGGGATTCAGGGCCGCTTGAACATGATTACAGCTGCAGCTGACCAGTGCTTTCATTGATGAATCTGCTGATTATATTCAGTGTCCCAGCAAAAAAAAACCTCAAAACATCGTACATTTTTAAAAAGAAATTTTAGGCCTGTGAAAGCCGTGGAGGGAACGACAGACTGTTTTCATAACAGTCTTAAAGTTTTAAATTGAACCTACAGAAACCGACTGAAATGATTAATCAACAGAATAGTTGCTGTTTCATTTTGATTGACTAACCGATCGATCAGTGCTGCCCTCAAATGGTTAATTATGTGTCAGCAAACAGTGATCAATGTTTGTTCTTATTCAGTTTTACTGGAGAAATCTTCTAATCAATGATCGAACCCTCGCCGCGTCGCTGCAGCTTTACCGTCGTCCTCTTCTCGTTTCTGTTTCTCCGCTTTGATCCGCCCAAAAGTTTAAAAAGCTTCTTCAGAACCACAAAAGGCTAAATTACTGTTTGTAAAGTGTGTGTGTGTGTGTCCTCCAGCTGACGATGACAGAGTTTGACATTCCTCTTGTCAGACGGCGAGGCCGCTTTAATGCCTCCTCGCCGCTTTTGTTTACCAGCCGTTTGACAGCGTTACACAGATTCAGTTTCACATCCAGAGCTGCTCACTGTGTGTGTGTGTGTG
>NW_023339650.1:19635969-19636555 GCF_004916995.1 Morone saxatilis
TGTGTGTGTGTGTGTGTGACTACTCATGCTGACTCACATGTGGTGCCAATAAGGGCCGAGCAGGGCGTCGACTCTCGGGGGATCTGCAGCAGATTTCTGTCCCACGCAGGCGAGGCCGAGCCTGACAGTCCACACTGAGGGCTTACACGCCCCTAAACGCCTGTCACCGCTTAGATCATCATAGAAACACTCGATCTGATCTGACGGGTTTTAAAGGAGCAGAGACACTTTTTAGGGGTTTAGAGGAGTCCTGTGACAAAAGGTGGTTCAGTTTATCCTGTAAAAATGAGTCGTTCCATCCAGAAACCACGCCGCCGCCACTTAAGCGTATTTAATCTCCTGCAGGTAAACATGGACGTTTGTTCTTCGGATTCAAACCTGTGACATCTGAAGTGCTGCATGCTGTGTGTGTGTGTGTGNNCCCACCCCGTTCATCCCTCCTAATTTAAACTGAAAGCACAGAGGAAGCTGTGAGGCTTTCAATGGTACGAAGGAGAAAAGAAAGACACAGTGTAAAAATAACCATCCTGACAGCATCAGTCGGGTGTTATTGTGACATTTAATTCACAACAAGGTTGTAGAATGA
>NW_023339650.1:19636655-19642163 GCF_004916995.1 Morone saxatilis
CTACACTATTTCTTCATAATATTATATAATATATAATTATAATACTATAATAATAAAGTTTAAAGTAAAGAAAAAACGCAATATATTGCCCTGCTTATAGTATTACAACATATTGCAATTTATTGAATTGCAACGTCTAATCTACATCAATCGTTAGCAAGGTAGTTAGCTGGTGTTTTGCTAACATTGGACTAACTCAAGGTGTGACTTTATATATGTCACTTTTATCTTTAACAATCTTCAGAGTTTGGTCTTCTTCTGTTACCGGAGCAACAAGCCAAAAATATTAACCTTCATACAAACAAAGATTTGAACAAAATAAGTATTTACATGCTAATCAGCTCGATTAAAAAACAAAACAAGATTGACGAATCCCTTGACTATGGAGGAGAAAGAGAAAACATAGATTGATAGAAAATAGATTCATTTAAGCATCTTGTCGAGGTGACAGGTGAGATATCCTTGAAAACTGAATCTTTGAGTTCTGGCCTGTTGTTTGGACAGAAGTTTGATTTTTGGACGATTTGCACGAACCAGCAAACACATCTGCCTTCCAAATAAAACCGGTAACCAGTCACAGCTTCTCTCCTGCTGACTCGCAGCTTTTAAACTTTCCCATAATTCACTGTGAGGTAAAGATTAGACTCTGTAAACAGTTCGCTGCCGCTGTAAATTCAGCAACGACAACGGAGCTCCTGGTGGGAACCATTAGCTGCTTTAAACGCTGCCTGACTCCAAAACCTCCGACCACTGCTGCTGAGTCAGCAGGAAGTCCCAGCAGCAGTGTGTGTGTGTGTGTGTGTGTGTGTGTTAGAGATGATAACATAATGATAAGTGTGCGCTGTGTGTGTAGCTGCAGTGTAGCTCAGATGTGGCTGCACTCATTGTGTGTCTGTGAGGCGTTCATGGTCTTTGTGTACGTGCAGTAAAAGTATGATGTGTTCACTCTCACCCATCGTTGTCATGGTTACCTGCAGTTTAAGTTAAGTGCCGTGCTCCCGCCGAACGCTAAGCAAATTTTCACCTCGCGTTTCTCGCACAAGTTTACTTGCGTAGTAATCTGGTTCACAACGGCGGCAGATGTTTCTGTGATTTCATGTCAATAAACGGATTAATATAATACTGAAATAACGACATCGTGATGGCGATTTATAAAACGTGATCAGGGCTATGCTAACTTAGCTCATAGTAAAGTAAGACAGATGTGAAGTGTTGAAAATATGTGTTAGCCAATCAGAGCCCAGTTGTGCTAACCCTCTGTCTATCTGTCTGTCTGCCTGTCTGTCTGTCTCAGGTGAGTCTCAGGGCACGGTGAACTTCGTCCTCTCTAAAGAAGGCGGCGACCTCTCTCTGGTGGAGCAGGCGAACGTCTGGCTATTCCTCCGCTTGGCGAAGACCAACCGCAGTCGAGCCAAAGTCACCATCCGCCTCTTCCAGCAGCGCCGGCTTCTCAACGGGCACCAGTCTCTGCCACAGGACGACCTCCTCCTGGTGGAGAAAACCGTGGACACCCGTCGCAGTGGGTGGCACACCTTCCCAGTGTCTGCGGCGGTGCAAGCGCTGCTGGAGAGCACCGAAAGCACGACACTGAGCCTCAGGGCGTCCTGCCCGCTCTGCGCCGACGCTGGTGCCACGCTCGTCCTGGTCTCCGGCAGCTCGGAAACGTCGCAGCGTGCCAGCCAGCGTGAACAGTCCCACCGGCCCTTCCTTATGGCCGTGGTCCGGCAGGAGGACGGCGGGGACTCGCGGCGGCGCAGGAAGCGTGGGCTGGAGTGTGACGGGAAGGTCCGCGTCTGCTGCAAACGGCAGTTCTACGTCAACTTCAAAGACATCGGCTGGAACGACTGGATAATCGCGCCACCCGGTTACCATGCCAACTACTGTGAGGGCGAGTGCCCATCCCACGTGGCGAGCATCACCGGGTCCACGCTGTCCTTCCACTCCACCGTCATCAGCCACTACCGCATGCGGGGCTACAGTCCGTTCCAGAACCTGCGGTCGTGCTGCGTGCCCACCCGGCTACGAGCCATGTCCATGCTCTACTACAACGAGGAGCAGAAGATCATCAAGAAGGACATCCAGAACATGATCGTGGAGGAGTGTGGCTGCTCGTAAACCCCGAACAGGACCAGGACAAAATGGACTGGAGGGGAGCGGAGAGGAGAAGGACATCTGAACCCCAGAGAGAGGGAGGAGGTGACTTTATGATCTTCGTCACTCGAGGTCGCTCTCTGGGAGTAAACTCCTCTCCGTCCTCGTCCGGCAGAACTCAGAAAGAGTCTCAACGGCACTTTCAGACAAAACAAGAAAAGAAAAAAAAAAGCTCAAAAAAAAAAAAGAATATCTAATATATTTTTGTTACCAGAGGAGGGAGCGAGGCTTATTTATGTGGCTGAGACGTTCAAGCACCACTCGACCCGTCAGACATCGGAGAGACGAGGTGCCTGAAAAACTACTAACAAAAAAAAATCTCAAAACTATGCAACTTGTTTCACGTATTACGATCTTATTTTACTTTGTTTACTTTTTTCAAGACGTACGAGGAAGAAAGAAGAAGACTTTTGTATTTTTTTTTTGGAAGTTTGTAATGTGTGTTTGTGTGTGTGTGTGTTGAGAGATACTTGAAAGAAACAAGTTGGCCCGGCTGCTGGAACCAAACACTTCTTTATGTTACCATGGTTACCATGTTGGTGTTATAATTATTATTGTCAGTAAGTAAGTGTATTAATAATAATATTATTGTTATTGTTGTTAATAATATTTTGTTTGGCTGCATTTTGTGTTGTTATGTCTTTTAATTATTTTAATTTTTTAAAAAGAACATTTTTTGCACTATAGCGACACTCATGCTCAGATTAGCCGGACTGAAGAGAGCGGACAGACCGGAGCTTCCTGTTCATGGCGGGCTCACAGGTTTCCTAAGCCCCGCCCCCTTTCCTCTGAGCTCCAATAACAGTTGAGCACGCCTCGGTCAACTTCCTCCTTTCCTGTACCTAGATATGCTACGTGCTAGGCTAATCTATGTTCAAAAGACATTTTGAAGATGGCTAAAAGAGACATTAATATTGTCACATCTTAAGACGGCAAAAACTTAGCCAACAAGCTAGCTAATCTACATCAACTGTTAGCTAGATAAGTAGCTATGTTGCTAGTTGGCTAGTGCTGGTGTTTGATTTGCCCATTCAGGGCTACTGTAGAAACAATGATATAAAATTATAAAATAAAGAATTAATCTTATTTTGGGGCACTTATGAAATACACAAATGAAAACATAGTTATAGTAAATATTTAATTCCATTTCTTCTATTAGATCCTCCTAAATGTTACACTCAGGACCTTTAAGATGTATTTATACATTTAAAAAAATTTAATTGTCTTTTCAACATAGACAAGCCTAGCAAAAGGGGCGGAGCTTAGTCTGGATCAAAAATCCCAAAGTAGGTGGACACAGTGTCTGAGTATCTCATACTCATTTATAAGTACTAGGGCTGTAGCCAGGACTTTTGAAAAACGAATAAAGTCTATAAAATGACTGAAAGTAACTATTTGGATTTTTTGTTTTCTTTTTTAAATGTGTTAACTGTTACATTACATTGTAACGGACATTTTATGTCCAAAATGGAGGCCCATATGTTCCCCATACTGCCAGAAAATAAAAATCTGATATTTATTTATTTATTTATTTTTGTTGCCATTAAAGTATTCAAATTACGAGTATATTTAGTCCAAAAATGCTAAAATCAGTCCCACCATGTGTAAACTCTCCTTATGGTCCCATAAAAACACAGCGTAGTTGATCTGAATGGATGCTACAGCGCTGCCTCAAGTCTTTTCAATAAAAAGAGATGTCAGTTTAACGGCAGTCAGTCATCTTATGTCCTTTCTGTTAGCTTAAATATTCGGTGACAGCTAGCCAACCGCTAAAACAAACCCCTTAAAATCACTTCTATTTTTGTCTGTGGTGGATGTTTACAGTACATTAAGGTGATTAGCATTATTAGCCAAGAATCATTATACACAAAAAAAAGAGAGATTTAGCGTTTGTATCGAGGGATTCATGCATGTTTTTAATGTCTTTTGTGGATGTTTTTAATCTGTTATGAAGGTGACACTTTATTTAAAACATTTGTTAAAGTATCTCCTGTAGACAAATTTGCACTTTGGATAAATTGAAGTCGTATTATCACACGAATAAACATTAATAACAATGTAAACCTCCACAGAGCCTCCATAAATCAACCAATAAATCCTGTAAAGCTGTTTTGTGAAATTCGTAATAAATGAGTGATTAAAGTGATACCAGACACACAGAGGGTTAACATTGTGTTCTTTCATTGTTACACCAGGGTAAATACGAGGATTTCTGCACGTTGAGTTTAAAAAGAGAAAAACGTTTTTTTTTGTTTTTGTCCCGTTTTAGTTTGCTTTAGAACACCAAAGAGTTGAGTTTGTGCACTTGTTTGAGTGAGAAAAACTGTTAAAGTTAGATTCATTGATGCTGAAAAAGAAATAGTTCATTTACAACGTGATTTATGTGCGAGAGACAAAAAAATACAGAAAATGTGTAAAATTGTGTCAAACAGCGTCTCAAAAGTTGCTTTCATGAAGAGTTTTATTCAAGCTTTATAGTTTCAGATTCATTTAGATTTTTTTATTGAGTTGTGATGTTTTTACTTTGTTTCTCTTTCTACCTGCACACCAAGAACCCAGTTTCCCACAATTCTTTACATTAAAATAAACTGAAAAAGACAATCCACAGTCGCCTTGTTCTGTTTTTTGGGAGAAAAACAATCAGATTTCAGAGTGTTTCTGTGTTGTGTGTGTTTATATTAGTATTGTCGACTTGTTCACCAAATGTTTTGGAGTGTCGGCCCCCTTTTTAACAAAGTCACACGTGTTTTTAGTTTCTCTTTTTGTTGGTGGACCCTCTTCTTCCGGACTTTCGGGACACGGTCCATCCTGTGTGTACATGGACGCGTACAAAATGTCTGCAGATCAAAAAAAAAAAGCTTCAAAAAGAAGCAAAGCAAAAGGAGAAAAAAAGGTATAAAAGAAGTGGTTGTATTTTGTTCAGATTTTGTTCTTTTGATCGAGACAAAAAATACTGACACTGAACGAAGTGGACAAAGAATAAAAAGTCTATTTTTTATTCTGTATATATGGAAATCAAGATTCCAGTATGTTGCATTGCTTTGTTGTACAAATCAAATGTGCTTGTGGCATTTTTCTAATCTAATTTATTTTACAGTATTGTTCTGTTTTTTTGTTTTCTGCTTCACCATTAAAGTTTAAAGGATGTACACAAATGAAACGAGTCTTTGGTCCTTTAAATCTCAGGAAGAAAATATCTCACTTTTATTTCTGCTTCTGCAATTAAAACCTTATTTCATTTGTCATTAATTCCTCCATTAACAGAGGCTAAAGCTAACAGGTCCCAGGTTATGATCATGCTAACGGACTGAACTGAGCTGCTGCTTCTCTGATGTCCAATGACTAAAATCCTTTATC
>NW_023339650.1:19642185-19651386 GCF_004916995.1 Morone saxatilis
TTTTTATCTCATATTTTTTACTTTCTAGCTTAGTTGTTATGTAATTATGTATTATAATTATATAATTTTCACAAAACATGAAAATTAGTTTATTATCAAGGCAACGTTTTCATTTTATTTTTAATCTACTGGCGGAAAGGGGCTTCCATACCAAACAGTTATAACTTCCCAATTTTTCTTTAATTATTATTAGTATAGTCAGTTTCTGCTGGACATTGCTAACGTTAGCTAGCTGTAACTTAGGATCCAGACGTCCGATGAACTAACAATTCCTTCATCCAGTCAAACTCTAAAAGAGTTAAAAAGCCACGCAAGATCTAAACAGGTGGATGGTAAAAATGTGCTGTCAATTCGTATGACGAACGTTTGACACAGGCACAAAGGGGATATGACGCCATTGACAGGCGACCGGTGAAACATTGTTGGAAACATTTGGGATAATGGAAGAACACAACTACATATTTGTCTAACATATTATAGTTTTAAGCTCCATGCAGGTTTTTGGCTCACCTGCCTTGTTAAACTGCCGCTGAGCTCTTCCAGCTCCAAATCAGCGCTCGGGGTCGAGGACGCTGGAGTGACTCCAGTCAGCGAGGAGGAGGCGCAGCAGGAATTCATTTACTCAAAAATGCCAGCTCTGTTGAAGCTGTGATACACGAGGCAAGAGTTTGAAAGGTTGTCAGCGGTTTCCCCTCGCCGCCCTGTTAAACTTTAAAGGCGCTAAAAGGAAACACGCCTTTTGTGTTTGCTCTGACCTACTGCAGTGAAAATAAAAGCTCTGCAGCAAGTGGAAACAACAGAGAGCCAGATCGGACATTTTCCCCGAGTTGGCTGCAGATAAACACCTGCAGCAGGTGAGTCACGCTTAAGGAACTTTAAAAGATCCCATGAGAACGAGGAATGTCTTTTCCAGGTATGTTACTGTGCGTCTGCAGTTGGACTGCTGTAAACTCGGTTCCTGCACATTCCAGACCACATTTCACAACTGAGTACAAATAGCTAACGTAGATGTTTATTATATAAATACATTAACATAATATGTTTGTTATTATGGTGCCAAGATAAAGGAGATTTATTTAAATCATTTCAAAACGACAAAAGACATCATTTACCTGAGAACCAGGTATTACCAGCGTTTTCTTCCTCAGGTGATGTTGATATATTTGTAGAAATAAAAATGTACCTGAAATGTTATAATAATATAATGATGCCACGTGCAGCTGCTGTCAGACTGCACTGGAAACACAGAGAGTCCGCTGGAGCTTTTACAGTCACTAGAAGCACAGTCACGCTGTTTCTGTGTGCTAACTGTTTGTAGCTGAGCTAGCGGCTCAGAGAGCTCCCCAGTATGTGTGATTAACTATTAACGTAAGTTAACAATGTTTTATAGAAATGTCTGACGTAACGTAGTCCCGAACTGTCCACTCTGTGTAGAGGGCATTCGTGAACTGCAGATGTTGATAACTTTGGTAATATTGTGAATATTACAGCAGCACTGATGTGTGTCAGTACAGTCATATGATTCAGTTTACAGCTTTCAGGGTGGACGACCTCTTTAAATTCTGTTGCTACTGTGGTAAAACCTCGATGTACGTATGTCGTGTGTTTGTATTTAGTCACTGAAGTTT
This sequence comes from Morone saxatilis, assembly GCF_004916995.1. NCBI lineage: Eukaryota > Metazoa > Chordata > Actinopteri > Moronidae > Morone > Morone saxatilis. The sequence goes on from NW_023339650.1 coordinate 19,643,814, forward strand.
GCAATAATTGAATGAGATACGCAGCAGATGGTAATGAGCAGGGAGCGGGTTGTGAACTCAAAGCGCCACGTCCTTGAATGACATCAGGACGCCTTCATGACAGGACGGAGTCTCCCAAAAACCCAAAACCAGAGCGGAGCAGCAGATACCAGACCAAAGACAGCCCAAACCACACACACACACACACACACACTCATTCTCAAAATAAATGTAGTTTAGTTCAATGTCTCCTCACAACAGCACACACACACTAACCTCACTCCATTACCTCATCAATGCAAATCGACTCCTGCTCACGAGACGCCACACACACACACACACACACACACATACACTCACTGTTTGTTGGGGTTTCCTGTGGCTGTGAGTTACTGGAAGATATTTCGGTGGAAAACAGAAGTTTCTGAGGGTTTTTAAAAATACGACTGACTTCACGTTAGATTTTCAATAGTCTCCCTTTGTGATGGTAAACATGTTCTTTATTATTTTCCGTCACATATATTTAAAATGCTGTACATGTGGACCGTTATCAGTAAATATGGAAGCCAATTTCCACCAATGTGACAATAAAAAAGAGGATTGTGTAAGTCATTATAATTAGAAACTTTCTCACTATAATGACTTATTAAATTTAATATTCTGACTTAGTATCTCAGAATAATGAATTTATGGTACTTAATTTCTCATTACAATGATGTACAAAACCTTTTTTTCCAGTCACATTGGTGGAAACGGGCTCCCATAAGTAAAGATGGGTTGTGAATGCGTCTGTTTACCTGTGTATGCAGCGTGCGGACAGGTGAGGCCGCCTGCTTTTATTTCCAGACAACAAGTCGAACCAAATGCTGTGGATTACATGTTGGGAAACCTCACTGGACACCTGCAAGACAAAGACCTTCATCTAGTATTTTTCAACCAGGGACCGTCAGAAGGAGTATTTCAGAAAGGGGGGCGTTGAGGTGCTCTTTCAACTACAAAAAACCTGTTTACACCACTGCGACTGCACGTGACGGTGTATCGTTTCCATAGCGTTTGTTTAATTGGTTTCTTGTTTACTTTGATTAGTAATCACTGTTCTCTCAGAGGTCCACTCCCTGGTTGAGGATGGTGCTCTCATGAACATGACTGCACCAGTTGTGGGCAGTGTGGACTGTACCAAGGGAGACTTTGGGGAGGGGGAGGAAGTTACAGGTTTTCTTTTTCTATTATTTTTCTATCCGTAAAATGAACTGCATCCTGAATATAGATGTTGCTTGTATAATAATGTAGTTTGTATTCCTGGAGTCTTGTAACAAAAATATTTCCCCCTGGCGATTATTAACAGGATTTCTGATTCTGATTCTGATATGAGTTATTGTATATGTTTTTACTTACTAATGTTCTGTATAGCTTTAATTGTCGGTTTCATTTAGTTTTTGCCATTGGCAAAGGTATATTCAGGTGATATACACTAATAAAGAGATAATTCTGAATATTATATCATATTTCTGACGATAGATCCTGTAAATGTTTCACACTGGAGCGTGAAGATTGAACGCGGGACACTCAAAGGCGGGATAACCACAAATGTAAAGCAACAAAATGCTTTACATTTGTAAATCAAGTTGTTCTTTCAGATACATTTATGAACATTTATTATAGAAAATGTATAAAACAACTTCCTGTCAGTACGTCCGACACTCTGCATGTGTGCGCATTATAAATAGAAGCTCTTAATAACAGGAGGACAGTAAAATTACTTGCAGCTGCCGCCGCCCCGCCTCCGCAGAGACACATCAAAAGATCAACCACTCACTGCTCTTCTATCTCTGTGAGGTTCCAGTTTCAGACCGGCACCGCAAAGACCGCCAGCTCTTCCAGAGGCTGTGCGACCTGCATGTAGGTGAGGGTGAGGGGACAGGCGTGTAACTGTTGTGATTAAGTTGTAGTTGGAGAATACACTATGTAAATACAGGTCCGCACTAGTAAAACTGTGTGTGAGTGGATGAAAGGCTGCAGCAGACCACAGCGGGGTGTTTCCCTGCCGGCGGGGCAGCCTCTGTGGTTGACTGCCGTCTGATGCTGCTCTGTTTCAGGAGTGTTTTAAGGGGAGACGACACCGTCAGTCAGTGATGTCACAGACTGAGAATAAATCTGCATTATCCTAGAGTGGCTGTGTCATGAGCCAGCTTATCAGACAAACAAACAAATTTTGCGGAAATCACATGATTATTGCCATCTCACTTCGTGTTTCCAGTAGGCGGAGCTATGACTATGACTTTATATTCCACCAAATCTCTGATAGGAGTGCCGCTTTAAACACACCTACATGCAACTATTCAGTCATACTCATAGCGCCCCTACTGGAAACAGGAAGCCTTTTTTATGCCGCTTGTGATCTGATTCACATCAAATATATTAATGGTTTAGAAATCTTTTGAATCACTTGGTTTCTTGTTTTTATTAAAATGTTTGTGTTTTCTTTCTTTCGTTCTTATAAAATCTAAATGTCTTCCAAACTTCAGATTTTAGATTTGATGCTGCACTGTATCTTCAGCGTAACGTTGTAACGCCAGCGTTGTTGGCGAGCCTACGCTGCGCTAACGTTACTCTCTTTTGTAAGATTGTCCAAATGTCTCGTCAGAGCTTTTATTCCCTTAAAGTGGAATTAAATTAGAGGAAGCTTCTTCAGTTTTCCATTCTTACCATTCTCTTCTCTTCTGGTCTGACAAAACACAGCACGGCGAACATAAAAGATCTAAATGAGCGAATGAGCTTGCCCTCTTTGACTTTACATAAAGTCGGAGACTCTTTGAATCCTTAAGAGCCTCATTTGATCCTGCAGTCGGCAGAAAGAAGGATCAGATTAGGCTCCGCTAAAAAAAGCACTCTGGGTAATTTAACACGGAAGTTTTTCTTGACAAATTACAGACACGGGCGATTTGCATGGGAATAAAATCACTGAGGGCAATTATCATAAATGACTGTGTTTCCCTGTGTGATAGCAGCTCCAGTGAGAGTTAGCTTACCGAACAGAGGGTGTGACAGCAGACTCATTTCCCCTCTGACAGTCCGACATGGGAAACAACTAACAGACCCGACTGTCATACCAGAGTTTCTCAAGGTGAGCATGTAGTCATAGAGTTAGATAGATGATAGATCCCTGAGATAAAGTCAAATACTGGAACAATAAAAATTTTAAGTATATTTAAAAAAAAATTAAAATAAAAGGTTATTCACTTCCTGCCTGAGAGATAAAAAGTTTGATTGATTGATTGATTGAATCAGCTCCATATAAAACATAGCTCTAGCCTGTCGCGACCGAGGGTGTGTTGTTTTTAAATGTCTATGCTGTTTCTACAGGAAGTGCAGATACTGGTTTCATGTGAAACTAGATGACCAAACACCTCCGTCAGTACCAACCATGTAATGCTAGCATGATCCACTGACCTCACGATATCTGGATGAAAATGGGTTCTACGGGAACCCACGAGTCCAACTCCTTTACAGACACTTAATTATTAAGCAAACTGCATTGATAAAGACTTGCATGATCCTTCGCTGCTTCACCATCTCATCAAACTTCCTCTCTTCTTATTGTTTGGATGTGATAGACCTCCGATGGATCAATAAATCATCTCATCGCTCATGTCTTAAAATCCGACCCCAAAACTGTGGGAAAAGATTGGAGCCAGAAGATAGTTTTAACCAAAAAACTTCTAATTGCCTTCAGTTGTTTCTCGTTTGCTTTGAGCGTCTTTAACTGTCCTTGAAAACTTTAATCAGCAGCTGTGTGAGGAATGTCTGTGAGGCTGGATGTCCTTCGAAGCTATTTTAATCACAGCATAAAATGTAAATGGAGTTAACCCGAGGTTCTTTTAAGCCGCAAGAAGCCGCAGAGAGCGGCAGGAACGCCGTCTCAGGTCAGCAGGATCGTATCTGAGGTCGGTGGATTGGCCCCGAAGCAACCGAGGTCCCCGAACCTTGAACTGATTTACAGCTTCTTGTGGAAAACACATTCTGTGTTTAAATGCTTAATTAGGCTTCTTCTGTGAGTTCTTATCTGCTGCGCGGTTGGTTTATAGTTTACGGATTAGTGTTTCCACTGGAACTCGAGCTGTGAGTCAGAACCAGGAACTGTCTGGAATCAACTGACTCATTAATCATTGAGCTTTTTTTGGACCCGAGGAGTTCATACGACGCCTTTAGGAATGATCGCATTTCATAGAACGCCATTTTGTGGGACTTTTTTGGCTCCTACTTCAGAGTACTCTCTCCCAGTGTTTGGTCCAGATGGAGATTTTTGGTTTCTGTTTGCTTTACGTCGTTGTATTTCCCCTCACATATGTAGTTTGCACGTCATAAAACTACAATAACATAACGTTAAAGTTGCAACAAACACGCCACCACGACAGCTCCGACACCACGCCGTCCTACATCTTGTTGTCATAGAAGCAGTTGTTCGCGCTGAAAGGACTTAGCCGGACCAACCACCAGTCCCAGTTTGTTGCTGTTGGCAGCGCTAATGCAAATCAAGAAAACAACATGTAATAGTACATAGTATAAAAGTATTTTAGGCCCTCGCTCATCAAAGTTGATAGGCAGCGCGGTGTCCGAAGCAGAGCAGACTATTCAGTGTTGAGAGTACAGTTAGTGGAAAACTGTCGATTCACTGAAGACTGCAGCAGAAAACGTGGAGCGCCCCATAAACACTGACCTCCGACCTGTAAAGAACTGTAGACTAGGGGTCGCTCTTTGGGCCTTCTCCTGCGGCTCTTACAAACAATGTATTTAATTGAATAACTTTTTAACCTTTTAATTGTCATAATAAACCTGGAGGTAAATGTGTCGACACCAGACCAACCGATAAAACACATGACCATTCGAGAGCGAGTGGTGTCCTTCTTAAAAAGAGTGTAAACGCTGACTGTGCAGGACAGATTATTCTCTTTCACTTTTTCAGAGCACCTCTGGGAGAGAAACAACCTGTGTGCGTCTGACTGAACCCTCAGTTTGATTCACTGCTGCCATTTGTTTCCCATCAGCCTCCTGCGTGACGAACACCATCACTGTCCACGTTGCACAGAAACTCGTTAGCGTCAGCTTGCCGGCTGTCAGCTCTCTCGCTTTCACTCTCCTTCGCTTTTTGAGAGCTTTCAGGACGACGTGCAGTAAATCACTTGAAGCTGTTCATGTCTCTGACTGTTACAGCGGAGCTTCTTTTTACTGGTTTCACATGTTGAAGCTGCTGCTTTTACCCAAATTGTTTCTGTCTGTGAGGAAAAAAACACACGAGCTGTCACTGTGAAATGTTTATAGACAGCAGGCCAACAGGTACAGAACATCACTGCTCATAGTTTAAACCCTTAAAGCTCCAGTGTGTAACATCACTGTAATATAACATTCATAGGTGTGTTTTCATTAGTGTATAATCACCTGAATATAAGGGTTAGGGTTCTACAGAGGATCTAGATGGGGCCTTTTTCAGCCACCTTAGTTTCTCCTACAAACTTAAAGAGCCCGTTCTCATCCCCAGGTCATGAAATACAGACGCGAGGGGTGTTCAGTGACTTACACACACCTTTATTTATAAACTGTGGTTTCCAGCTGAAATAAAAAGCTAAATAATTCTGTATGTTTGTTTGTTTTTCCACCTGAGGCCAACAGGTGTGAATACAGTAAAGTTTTGCACGTTGTGGTTTGTTGTGGAAAATTAACAATGAAATAACATTTTAATTTTAACTTCTTGGTCTGTTAAATAGCATCATGTGATGTGACTGCAGCATACGTATTCAAATAGCCGAGGTTGTGTGGCTTACAGTACTGGATCAATACACGTTTATATATTGGGAGAGTCAAGGCTCCAGGAACGGGGAAGAAAATGGCTCACTGTCCCCAAAAAGGACAAAATTAATGTAAGAAAGTAGAGTAAATAAGGACTGGGCAGCAGGTTGATCTTAAACAGATGATGATTTAAAAATGTAAAACATCCATTTTGTATTTAAAAATCAAAATGTAATGTGTCTTTAAATGTCTCCACAGTTCAGACCTTCAGTTATACAAAGTATTGTCTGTTCGCTCTGCTGATACAAAGTGCTGCAGCACATCCTCCTCATTTCCAGGAAGTGGCTGCAAACGCTCGCCAGTTTACGTCAATCTCCAACAAAGTAACAAACTCTTCGTGGTCGAAGGCACGAGAGCGACTGTGGACAAAGTTACAGCGAGTCCAACATGAAGATTGAGGATGTTCCTCTGCAGAGTTACTGTGTTACAGCACGCAGGAAACAAGTCAGTACAGCAGCCGTTTACAGTCTTATCATTCTGCTTACTTTGTAACCTTTGTTCTGACAATAATAATTATTATTATCTACACAGCAGTTTGTCATTGAAAAAGAAGATTAATGGGTGTAAGGCAGAAGTTCGGACCCATTTTGGATCTTTGTTGCGGTCTGGCAAACAAAAGCCCAGCAGCCCAGCACAGTGAGAGCCTTTCATAGAAACAATAAATAAATAATATGACCCATTTTATTCATTTAAGAGCGTAGCAGCACGAGCTAACGACAACTAACATTAATGTTAGCGACAGCGTTGTTTAGCAACGAGTCCATCAGGAAACTCCAATAAATCACCTCGGTACAGCTGTCGTCAAACTGTCCTCTGTCTGTCTCTGAGGTTGCGTTGATTGGGAGGCTGCTGTTAGCTAACTAACTAATGAATCTTCGCTCTGTGTCGCTAAAACTTGCAGATTGATTGACGGGTCAATGTCAGGTTATTATTATTATATATTGGTTGAAATCAGTTCAAGGACGCGTCACATTAAGTTCACAATGATTGGATTCTGATATAAAAACACAAAGACAGTCAGTTGTTTGTCATCCATTGTTTATCAGGGGAACAATATAACTGAGGATGTGATCTTAAAAGGTTAAAATAACATTTTCCATTCCACCTGGACTCTAACTTACGATGCCTTCAGTAACAATCTCACTTTGGTGCAGATTCACACAACATTTGACACTGCTGCAGTCTGACCGTCTCCGCTCACTGGAAGTTCAGATGTGCAGTTCTTCTTCATTCCTTCTCCTCCTCCTCTTCCTCACAGTGATGCATACTGCAGAGCGAACTGGTGAGGCGTCATGGGAGATAATAATGTCCTAATTGGCTAATTACCAGGCTGGCTAGCTCGCCGCTGAAAGGTCATGCATGTTAGATTAGTCACCGTCATTACTGTGAAACAAGCAAAAAAGACAAATATACCCACGGCAGTGTGAGCACAGGCGGCGTGCATCCCCACCCACAGAGGGTCGAGGTTAAGGACGGCGTTAGTCATTAGCCGGGTTCAGTGCGGTTCAGCCTGACAGCACACAGTCTGATCCACATCACGCAGTGCAGAGGGGGGGGGGGGGTTTAAAGTCTGCCTGCCGGGGTGAAATTCAGAGACAGAGGAGTCGGGGTGGGCGTTTATAAGAGCGTCACGCACAGGTGACAGGTAGGTTACAAAGTCTATACAGTTCACACAACAAGATCTTCACTAACCAGTCTGACTGCTCCCCGAACTGTGTTTTATCAGGAGTCACTAATAACAGCATTAATA
>NW_023339650.1:19651557-19652184 GCF_004916995.1 Morone saxatilis
TGTCCACAGTCTGACTGTCAGTACGGCATCAGTCTGAGATAAAAACCCGACCAACGCAGCGCGTTCTATCTGTGCGAGCGGCGGCGGCCTCTAAGAACAGATGAAACAGCAGGATGTAGTTGAATTTGTGCTGACGGACAGATTCTGTCCTTCAGACGTCGTGCTGATCATTCTGGGTGCTGTTGCATGTTCTTCGTCTTCCAACATGCAGGTTAAAGACTGGATCTGCTGGTTCCTGTCCAGTCGTCCGTGTTTCCTCTCCTTGCTGTCCGGAGGGATTCCTGCTGTCATATGTGCTTATTTACTGCTTTTACTCCCCAACTGCTGCTGTGAATAGAAAACTCATCTCCCAGCCTCCCTGGGCTCCTTAAATCATCTCCCCATCCAATACTCCCCCCTCTCCCAGCTGTACCTGACCTTGTTCTCCCACAAAAACACATCAAATATATGTAATGCATGTATACGGGTGTGTTTATATGTATGTATGTATAGCAGCCAGGTAGCTTCTGGAGAGACTCGCTGCTGCTGAGCTTTTCAAATACTTGGATGACTTGAACGACACAGACTAAAGCTCAGCATGTGAAAACCTAAAAGGGTAAAAGAGTTTTTAAGGATTTTAATGTGAAA
>NW_023339650.1:19652634-19652784 GCF_004916995.1 Morone saxatilis
TGTGTGTGTGTGTCTGTGAGTCATTTCCTCGTGGTGGGAATCATCCTTTATTAAACGCACTAATCCTATTTTGACGACTCTGCAGAGTAAAACGATATCAGGCCAGGAAATTAAACAGACGACACACAACAGAGAGAGAGAGAGTGTGTG
>NW_023339650.1:19652949-19655245 GCF_004916995.1 Morone saxatilis
TGTGTGTGTGTGTGTGGACAGGAATGTGTTGGCTCGTCTTTCAGCAGCAGGATGATGAATGAACACAGTCTGTCTCACTCTCTCTCTTCGTCTCTGATCAGTTTTGATATTTTTTGCGTCTTTCATCAGATTTTGATGCTTTTATTGTTAAAGTGTAGTTTTTGTCCTGGTGGTGGCGCTACATCACTGTGTCTACACTTACAGCGCGTACTGTCATTGATCTGACCTCCGCCCACTATCTTACCATCACATGTTCAGTTATAACATCTTTGCATCCCTATTATTTACGTACTTATTCATGCTTATATCATATATGCGCATTATATTTCCAAACCCTGTAATACACAGATATGTATACAGCTTATTGTGTGATTGCTGAATCAGTTAGCTGAGCTGACTCATATATTAACAACTGACATGGAGTAGCTCGCTAGTTACCTAGCGTTTTGCTATAGCACAATGTTTCCTTGCAACAGAGTGAAACACTAGCTAACTCATTAGCTAATCAATGTCAGAAGACAGAAAGCGTTTGATTGGACGCAGCATTAGTACACGCCCCCGAGTGCAGGATGAGTCATCAACTACTTTATTGATTATCAGGAAACTGTAAAATACCTTTAAGAACACCTGAAGATACCTGAAACAGGACTTCGTGTCCCTGTTGGACAGAAACTGGAGGACAGGAGACGTATAAAGACAGAGGAGATAGAAAAGCATTGACTTCATGTTCAGCAGGTGACAAATAATTGGTTTTCTGTGATTTGAATGATTCTGAACATTTGAAATGAAGCACTGAAGTGTTGCAGCTCTCTACAGGTGGAACTGAAGTAATCCTTACACAGGTACGTTCATCACAAACATACGGCTCAAATGAACTCAGCGCCCCCGCTTCGCCTCGACTGTGAGTGTGTTATAAGAGAATCATGGATCGCCATGTTCCTCGCTCAGGGTGTCACCTCTGGACCAATCAGAGGCAGCGGAGGAGTGCTGATGAGTCACAGCGGCGACGCCGATCAGGACGACTTGAAGATGATGAAAATGATGGTTTCATCGTACCATAGAGCAAGAAATTGTCAGGGAGAGTTATTACCGTGGTGATGAGCCAGGGAGTGAGACGGTGTCAGCTTGATTGACAGAATCTGGAGATAATAGGTGTGTGTGTGAGTGTGTGAGGTGTGTGTGTGTGTGTGTGTGTGTGTGTGTGTGCGTGTGTGTTTCTCACATTCATGTTCAGGAAAACTGGTGTAAAACGAGCTTTGCTATTAATATTATTGAATGACATCAGTACTGTGTATATGTTGTTTATTCAAATTTCTTGGAAGCGATGCATCTATAACCAGAGCAGCAGTATGAGGAGCCGTATGAGCCATAATTCATTCTTCATCTTATATTCAACATCAACGTGAACCCAGAAGTGTTGTTTTATGTTAGAGATGTTCAGTCTGGGTCTGCAGCTGTTACACTGGACAGATGCTGAACCTGCAGGTATAGTTCGGAACAATTAGGCATCACTAGCTTAATAGTTCAGCTATTAAAGGACGATATTTCAGCAGGGCTGATTGGCTGATTTGGGATGCATATAGGAGAGGTTTTGGGTTAGTTGAGGATCCTGAAACTCCATTTCTGACATTTTAATACAAAATGTAGAAAATTGTACACTTATGATTCAAGTGCGTTATAGGGAGACGGCACCGCGCTAATGACGACATGTTTACTTACTGTACTTAATACTCGTAAATCATCCACCCAGAAATTATTTTCTCCTTTATAGACCTACACTTTTAAACATATCCAACAACTGCAGTTATAAAGTGGACAGGAGTTCTCTGATGTCCACATCCTGCTGACAAACGCTGAGAGCGAACAGGAAGAACTTATAGATTCAGTGTGTGTGTGTGAGGAACAGGACAGGATGGCCTGTAATAACGGTATAATTGACTCTTGAAGCAGGTAATCAACAGCATTCAGACCTCTGACGCACTGCAGTGTGTGAATGCAATTAACTGCGTTGATCAGGACAAAAGCAGGTATGACAGAAAATTCTCCAGATCGATTGAATTTATACAGAAATTATGATGACGTACAGAAGACATTCCTCCCACACACTCTGATAATTAGGACTGTTCTCTGTTAGTGTTGTTCACCTTATAAAACAGATTTCATCTGTTTCCTGTGACGTTGAGACTAGAGGACCTTCCTCCAAATTATCACTTAAAATTCAATATAATAATCCAGCAGCCCGAGCGGCAAACAAACACAGTAAAATATCAAAAAATAACTGACTCATAAAAATACA
>NW_023339650.1:19655345-19657453 GCF_004916995.1 Morone saxatilis
ACACAGTCTCAGACCCAGCTGAAGAAACACGTTAACCAGGTTGGAAGTCGTGGCTCTTTGACCTCCGTCATAAATCCTGAGTCCCTCTGTGTGGAGCTGTTGAGGACAGCGCTATAGCGGCTGCTTCTTCTCTGACCTACAGCGGTGATTTAAGGATTTATTTCCACCAAACCAGTGATTGTTGGAAAGACAAACAAATACGGTTTGGGTGAGTTTTATTTTGTATGAAGTTACAATATGTTACATTATTACCATTTTTGTTAATGGAGTCAAATATCTGAGTTAGTGGCAAAAACCAACACTTTTACTCTGAAAGTATCGAAGGTTAAAATTCTGGTATTGTGACCTAAGTTTGAATAAGGCGTCATTTAAGATGATCTCCCAGGTTAAATTGCTGTCTTTAGACGTTGGTGTTCAGTGCGACACCTAGTGGCAGTAAATATATAACCTTTGATATTTTCTCCTTTTATATATTTTTAGATGCTCTTTAGGCCTTCGAACTTTTTCTGCTTTTTCTCCAAACAAACTGACTGAGTAGATTGTATATCTTTATTCAAATGAAAGAAAGACTTCAGTAGAGACAACACTTGCCTTTTAACTTGAGAAATATTGAGAATCACAATATCAATATATCTTCCCTCCAGGAAGTTGTGATGACAACAGTTGCAGGTTGCAACTTCCTCGCTTCACCCTCTCCTAGGAGAAACCACGGTGGGCCCGAAAAGTGTGAAAGCCGTTATCTAGAGTCAGTGTTTGTGTGGTTTGTTCATTCTGGGCTACGTCTTTTAAAGTCTGGTTTTGACGTCTTTGGACACACACACACACACACACACGTTGAACAAACACAGTGTTCTCAGGCAGAAGATGTCAGATACAATCAGTCTGATTGGCCGAGAGTGAACATTGGATTTCCCATGAGGCCGTGTGGCCGGCGGCGGTCCCAGACAGACAGGAAGTGCAGAGAGAGAGTGAAATTAGAGGGGGAGAAAAAGGTGAAGAAGAGTCTCACCTCTGTCGTCACACTGACGTTGACAGCGGTGAGTTTCAACCCGGCAACCTGTCCACACCTCTGACCCACTGGTTCCCAACCTTTTCCCTTAAATTTCATATTATATTCAATGCAACTGATAAATAAACACAATAACTGCAGGACGTTTGTGTAAAACCAGAAATCTGGAGGAATGTGTTCACTTTTTGGTTTCATTGTCCAGTTTCAGTTCCCTGCTGATCTTGTTATTATTGAATATGAGATAATAAGAGAGTATGTCGGGTCAGTTTACTCACTAATAAAAAGGTTTCCCTTAAAGAAAAAAGGCTGTCTTAAATAATCAAAATGGTAAAAATAACAATTCTTCCTAGGAATGAATGAAATCTGAGATACAGCCCTACTGTGTGTCTATTTATAAAGTTTTCTTACACCCCATAAAGCAGTTGTTGCATTTGTTGCACAATTTAATGAGACATGAGCTTGTAGAGGATCTTTCTCGGTGGCAGAGAGTAACAACAGCAAACTCTTTTTAAAACAGGTTTTATGGAAGTTAAAGAATGCATTGAAAAATGGGAATATTGAAGGTAAAATGTGGTTTGTTGAATTTTTATTGTATTGAATTCATTGTAGTAGAATTATTTAAGAACTTATGCATGACTGATAATGAGCCCTAGTGGGCATCGGGACCTCCAGGTTGGGAACAGACTGGGTCCAGTATCAGATTGAGGAAGCTGAAGTGAAATGCTCAGGTGTCGAGCTTTTATTGTTCCTGCACATTAAACCAGTAACATATTTCACTTCCTCTTCCTCTCCGCAATAAACACCAACAGAAACACAGACTCCTTCCTCGCTCTGTTCCTCCTCCTGCTGTAAATGTCGGGTTGTAAACGGAACAAATCAGCTCCCACGTGTCCGGGCTGGTCTGGGATCTGTTAGGTGGAATGCACGGGCTGAGAGGAATGCGGCCGAGTTTAATGTTCTGTAGGTTGAAGCTGACGTTTGACTCAGGAGAAGAGAAGCTTTTATTTTGACGAGGCCAGTATGTGTGTATGTGTATGTGTATGTGTGTGTGTGTGTGTGTGTGTGTGTGTGTGTGTGAGACTGCAAGCGGCGAGTTCGC
>NW_023339650.1:19657553-19662720 GCF_004916995.1 Morone saxatilis
ACACACCGAACCGACTCGAGTCAACGACCTCGCCTGACTGTCCGACAACGTCCGACGGCCGATAATCGGGTTGGTGTGCGGAGGCCTTGAGAGTTTCCTGATAACTAGTTAAACACTACAGTGAGTTTAGTTTTTACGTCTTCAGTAGAAGCCAGCGGGCTCAGACATTTGTAAACAATAAGTTTTATTCTTAGTTTTAAGATGATACTGATGCATGGTTCCTTATTTTCCAGGCAGCTTGTACTGGACTCTGGTGGTCCCTCCAGTCTCACCGTGTTCTCCTGACAACAACAGAAACAGTCAGCTGAGCAGAGAGGACCTCCAACATGGCGATCAATCTGCTGTGTTTACGGACTGTAAATTGGTCCGATGACAGCTGTCGACGCTGTGTGAGTGACGAGGACGTCTCTCTGTTTGGACCTCGTTTTCACCGTGTCAGCTCGCCGCCACTCGTTAACACCCACACACCTGAGTGAGTGAGTGAGTGGAAATGTTTTTGTTTGTGGGTGTAAAATAATGTTTCTGCAGCCGCGGTGATTCATATGTAGCATGTGTGCCCAGAGGAAGTGTGTGTGTGTGTGTGTGTGTGTGTGTGTGTGTGTGTGTGTTTGTAAAGTGAAGAGGGCGTTAGATAGACGGGTGTTGACAGTTTGACCGCCCAAGAGTACCCACCCGCCCTACAGGAGAGTAACACACACTCTGCTGGTTCTTCTCTTGGAGGCGGAACTTGGTGACAGTAAGGATTTACAACTGACCAATTAGGGAGCCCCTCAGGTCTACAACCGGCCAATTAGAGGCCTCAGCTGATCTACTATCCAGAGCACACCCGTCCACACTTTAGCCAATAAGACGTCACTGAGCAGCCTGTGTGTGTTCTTGTGAGGAATCTCCTCATCTGCTCAGCTGCTTAAAGCTCCTCTCTCATTGGCTGGCAGAGTGTCAATCACAAGAATGTCCTGAATGTGTTTTAAAGAGGAGGAAGGAAGCTGGTCCCACAGGTGCTCTTTAGTTCAGCAGGTGGAGGTAAACAAAAATAAGAAATCCAGGAAAGTCCTCATGAAGTCAAAATCAATTTTAAGTGTTTCTATCACATCTGTCTGTACGTCTCCTGTCCTCCAGTATCTGTCTAACAATGACAGAAAGTTTAGGTATTTTCTTAATGGTTTATTTTAGAATTTCCTGATGGACAGATAGCTTTAGCTTGAGTAGCTAACCACTAATTAACTGCTGCTAACTGTATCTGCTGTTACCGGGGCAACAGAACCGGACTCAGCAGCTAGATCGGACAGGACCTGGATTCCATGTTGTTCATGGATTCTGTACGGTACTGGATCTGGCTGTGATCTTTGGAAGGTAGACGATGACACTAGCTCATAGCGCTAGCTGCATAGCAGTGGGGACGTAGCATACACACAGCACTATTGGCTGCTGTAAACGCCAACCAATATCCCAACAAGTCCCTCCCTACTGCCTGTTTGTACAGGAAACACAAACAGCGATCTGCTTCCTGTTTCATGTGGACTTTAAAACAGATAACTGGGGATTCCCTGTATTTCTTTTTTTTAAATGTAGGTTTTAACAGCCTTCAAGATCGAACCACCAGAGTTTGTGGTATTTAAAATGTTCACGACAACAGATAGCTACAGTTTATGCCACCCCAAAGTGCCCATGAATTCAAAATTGCGCCCATAAATTTAAATGATAAAAATCATCAAATTTGTTCTAGCGCCACCCAAAGTTCTCCAGAAACTCCAAAAATTTTAAATTCTTCACAGTTCCTGTTCCAACATCTGGTTTAAGGTTTCCAAATCCCAAAATGTAGATGTTTACCTCCAAAATGTATCACACCCAAAACATTTGTCATAGGGCCCTCAAGGAAGACATTTTTCACTTTTGGGGCTCAATGACAACATTAGGGAGTGTCTTCATGAAGTCCCCCTCCAGTCAAAATTAGCACAGATTAGATAGATAGCCTAATAAGGATGAATTATATTAAACCATTATATTTAATGCTGAGCCATTACCAGCCTTTGTCATACAGAAATTGCAGTTAAATTCACTGATGAAGGCACCCTCTGTAAAAAGGAGGAATAACAATTGAACAAGGTCTTTGATTCATACAAACTGTGACTGACTTTCCTTGTTTGGCAGCCATTTTTCATTTGGGCGTTTTAGGGATTCCCCCTGTGATTCCAGAGAAGACATCATCCAGAGGAAAACATCTGACTGCACCGCTCCTCTGTCTGCACTCTGTTGACCTCATGTGATTCAGAAATTCACTCTCCACATCTGTGTTTCATAATGTGCATTAACAAAGAATAAACAAAGTCAGTGATCCACTCATATGAACTGACCAAAGCCCAGAGAGGGTGAGTACGGACAGCTGATACATAAAAACAGACTGCAAGTTTGTACTGAACCTGCTGGAAGATAAAACATCTCTCTAGACACTTTTCAAGATTCAAAACTCTTTTTGATAATTTCATGTACAGCCTTCCTGAACCAGAGGAAGAAGAAAAGCAAATCCTTTCCAAAAAGCTTCCTAAATTACTGAAATTAGACTAGATTAACGAATAAGTGTGTTTTTGGTCAAATGCAGGAGGTAAAAATCTTTTCTTTATGCACTGCCGCAGTTTCAAACAAGATTAAGGACACTACCAGCCACTTAGATTGCGGCTGAGTGTCGGCACATGTGGCTTTGTTCTGACCCCAGCTTTCTTTTGGTTCGTGTGAATTTGAGCTGGTTTGGGCTCAGAGTTGGATCTAGTTAGCAGTCAGCAGCATTCGAGCCAGCTTTTGGTCAATTCTGGCATTCATCCAGCAACTAGACTTTCCAATTCTATGTTTGTTTGCAGATGATGCTGTGTTGTATCTTAGTGCCTCTCACTGTGATTCACGACTCGAAAGTCTACCCTATCTAAAGTTAGTGTTTGGTCTGTTCTTTATAGGCTACTGTAGAAACATGGTGGTATTTTCAGGTGATTATACACTAATGAAAACATACCTATAAATATTATATTACAGTAAACCAGCAAACTCTGACAATGAAATTCCTTTTTGATGTTTGTGACACGGTTCCGTGTATTTTGTTCTTTTTCCTTGATATTGCTGCTTCTAATCTCAAGGAAATGGCGTGGCTCTTTCACTTCAAGAAGGTTCTTGGTTCAAATCCCAGCTGGGGCAGAGGACTTTGTAAAGGGTTTCCTCCACCATCAAATTAATTCACCACTCAGTGCCCTTGACCTTGTGTTTATTGTTGTTATTTTACACTTTTTTGATGTAGCATGATGAAAATTATCCAGAGGTCTGTATGCGGTATTTATTTTGAAAACTAACCAGATTCTCTGTGCAGTTTCTGTGTCTGACTTCCTGCCAATACGATCTGCTCTGTAGTGATTGATGCAGTGGGTTGCAGCCTCGTATTCTCCGCGGAGCAGAGTGGAGAGACACTTCTGGGATGCGCCACTGCGCTTCTGGTGGAATTCCTCTCTTGAAAGAACAGAAGAGGTAAAAAAAACAACCAAACACATAAAAGTCTGTATTTATTAGCGTTCACTCATGCAGTGAATCAGTGTTAATGAACACGTGACAGACTGCAGGTTGAACATGCACCCTGACTTCCACTTGTGTGTCCTCATGTAGCTGCAGGGATGAACAACATGTCCTCACTGCTAACAGAAACAAACAGAAACTCACAGAAGAACAAAGAGAGAAAACATGGAGGGATTCTCTCATCCGTCCACACCCGCAGCCTGACATTTCTCTTCTGTCCAGACACAGCTGCTCAGATCACACACACACACACACACACACACACACAGACAGACACACACACTGATTTTAGATAGCATCACGCCCCTAATTTCCCATGGTGCATTGTAAACAGAACACACCCGTCCGCCTGTGGCAGCACTTCAGACAACACACACACTCTTTCAAACATTGACATATACAGTAACACACACACACACAGCTGATGCTCATCCAGACGCTGCTTCCTGATGCAAAGGCTCATGGGAATCATGCAGTTTTATGACCCACAATGCTTTTGGAGAGGTGAAGTCTGGTGACTGACCATAAAGTGTTTTTTATCACATACATCACCGCCAGTATCTGATCCAACAGTGACAGACGAGTCCGTTTTTAGGTATTTTGGGGTATTTGACATTCATCATATTCTGCCCCACAGAACTGAGTAAAATAACTGTAATGTTGTTGTGTTGTCCAAATGAATGAAATGTACGCAGAATATTGGAAATGTGGCAGTTCTTTTTGTTTTTAATGAAGTCATTTATCTACAAAAAATACTAATAAATACACATTTCCACTTTAGAAAAAATCAATTTTATTCTGTTGTATTAAAACGAAAAGATAACAAACATTTCCATTGGTTTGAGTTACATTTCTACAGGAGATCCCAAAGTTTCCAAAAATACTAAACAACATCTGAGTTTCTGTACAAGGTCAAAGTGCACGAGGTCAGCGTCTTCTTCGAGGACACATCGGTGGGACAAAACCTGACCGCCACCGGAGAGAGGGAGAGAGAGGAAAGAAGAGGAGAGAGAAGAGGGGAGAGAGAGAGGGAGGTAGGAAAATCATTTCAACCACTCGGAGGGAAAATGGAAAGCAGGAGACAGTAAATAAAATCCAGATCTGCTTTAAAGTTTATTTCTCCAGAGAGAGATGGCCGAGCTCACACACACACACACCACACACCTCTCTCACATACACACACACACACACGCTCACACACACAACACACACACACACGCTCACACACACACACACAGATCAAAAAAATGTTGTAGGCTCAGTTTCAGAGGAAATATGTGTGTGTCTATACTGTACATATATATAAAATGAACCACCACGCACTGGAATGACACTGTGATTATTTTAGGAGTGAATGTCGTGTTCGCCTGCAGCTTCCTTGTGTTCGCTCAGCAACCTGAACACCCACAGGTGAGTCAAATGGAGGGTTAACATTGGGGATTTTCTTATTTCAAAGTGTTTTTATATATTTTACAAAGGTGAAAGGATATCAAAAAACATTCTATTACACAAAAATACACAAACATAGAACCACAACTTTATTTGGGTGAAACTTGGATCATATTTTATGGAGAGAAAATTGCTAAATGAAACTGGGCTCAGCAACCTCGGGACA
>NW_023339650.1:19662820-19662975 GCF_004916995.1 Morone saxatilis
TGGCAGGAAGTCAGACACAGTAACGGCATAGAGAGTACACTCAATTTTCAAAATAAGATACCGCACACAGACTCCAGACCAAAGTAACCAACTTCAGCCAGGAAGACGCTCTGAAGTCACAGAGTCCCACACTGAACACATCTACATACCAATAT
>NW_023339650.1:19662999-19663230 GCF_004916995.1 Morone saxatilis
CCACCTACTGGAAACATGAAGTAAGTCTGACAATTAACCATCTGATTTATGTGACATGTTCACGGTCCACACATGCAGCTCGAGCCACGAGGGCCCGATCATCGCTGCTGGCCGCTTTAATGTTGTTGTTTTTGTGCGACTATCAGACTGATAAAAAGGGCGTCGACTCTTCACAGCGACTAACAGATTAAATATTAGCAGACAATAGAAATTCCATTTCTGCCAATAGAT
>NW_023339650.1:19663352-19663493 GCF_004916995.1 Morone saxatilis
TGTGTGTGTGTGTATGTATGTGCGGTGAGTCACCCCGGGGAGTGCTGAAGTGTGTGTTGAAGAGCCTTACATAAATACAACATTTGTTTACATAATGTTTGTTGAATATGGAAAGCGTCCTATACGTCCTGCCCGCAGATG
>NW_023339650.1:19663505-19665510 GCF_004916995.1 Morone saxatilis
GAGTGTGTGTGCAGTCAGTGCGTTGTTGTCGCCGCGGCATGGTCGTGTCTGTGAAGGCGTTGGAGAAGCTGGGCTCAGCTCTTGTTGTGATTACGGGGCAGAGCATCAGACCTGTTCAGGCTCATTATATCTGAGGCTAAAACAGCACCGAGCTGCTGGAGGTCTCTGCTTAGCTGTGTTTGCTGGAAAATGCATCCTGCTGTGTCACAGGTGTTCCTGCACCATCAGTACAGATTCTCTTAGTCACTTTTGGTTCATTTTCAGCCTTGGAGTATATATCTATATCTCTATATCTATATAGAGATATAGATATATAGTATATTTAGGAGTTGCTGGGGGGGTTTGAGGCATCAAAGTAGTTATTTTTAGACAATCATTTCACATCATTCAGCTCGAGGTTTCTGTCTGTTTAAAATAAATGTTTCCTTTCTATTGTCACCAAGTTCTTGCGCATGGTGGGAACTGCTGAGGAGTGTCCTCCTCATACAGAACATACGTCTGTTATGATTTGGGGCTAATAAATACTAATAAAACTGAACTGAATCTCTCTCTTTACTTCTGTTCAAAGCCATCTCTCTTTTTCTCTTCCTCCACTTCTTTCCCATCATTTCCCTTCCAAACCCTCTCTCTCTCTGTGTTTCCTGTGTTTTTCTGTTTTCCGATGAACATTTTTTTCTCTCAGATTTTCCTCATGCATCCGTCTTTCTCTGTCTCTGACGCCACTTCCTGAGGACAGCGCCTCTGGCAGTGTGTGTGTGTGTGTGTGATCTGGATGAGGCCTTTTGTCTGTGGCGGCTGTCAGTTCCGATGTGTTTCCCAGACCTGAAACACGCTAACAGGTCAAAGAGAAAAGTGACTCAGCTCTCCCAGTGGTCCCATACACTTTCATGACTGGGTTTACACACACCTCTTTTTCCTTTCTCATTCATAAGTCTGGTTTTTATTCCTCCCAACAGTTCTCGTGAGTTTTAAAGGAGCACTCTAACATTTATTGTCTTATTCACAGTTTTCACGTGCAGCCTTTACCTGAGTTACCTGAAAATACTGTTTAACAGTGTTTTTATTTCTCTCTACATGAATTAATTGCTCGTATTGGCTTTTTATTTGCGGGGCTTTTGTTGCACTCGCAATGGCGTGCTGAGTGTGGTTGTGTCAGATCTCCACCGCTGAGCTCAGCAGAGAGGTGGACAGCGCGAGAGAGATGAGTGCTTTGCAGGTAAAAACAGCTGACAATAAAAATAAAAGATCGGATCGGGTCATTAAAGCTCAATATAGCTGACACCAATCGCTGAGATTTCCAAATTGTGAGAAGACATGAATATTGTACAAAAAGTTAAAAATAATTGCTGTGTTCATTAAGAATCAAGGGCAACTTGTTCCAATGAGAATAATATCTCTGGCAGTTTGGTGATGTATGGCACAAAACTTTCCGTTGGGGACTATTAAATGACACTGCTTTATGCCGCCGTTGTTTAAAGGCCTGAAACGTGACGCGATCTGCTGCCTCCGTGTGACCGTGAGGAGGTGTGAGCTTCCTGCTGACGATGTCCATATGTCCTCTTCTAAAGTGAAGGATTAAAGCAAAGCTCTGTTTGTCCTCTCTGGGCACCTGTCGTGTAAATACAACTGGAGTAGTTTACATATCTCTTTACTTTCACTGCCGCTCTCTGTCCTTCCACTTCATTACTCTTCTGCTCTTTCTTCCTCCGCCGCTCTCGCTTTCCATCTCTTTCCATTGTCTCTATCTATCTATCTATCTGTGTGCGTTCTCTGCTCTGAGTTGGAAACCATCTGTTTGTGTTCAGTTGAAGATGGATTGGAGATCACAGAGTGGGACTTTGGCAGTCACTCTCTTCTTCTTCTTCTGTTTATAATAATAGTCCGTCCGTCAAGCCCCGCTGAGACAAACAGCAGCCACTACTATTTTAAAGGTCAAAGGTCATGACTGTGGGTCATTCACTGCTTCTCATGCCTGTTTATCCACATTTTATCCACTGGAAGGACA
>NW_023339650.1:19665594-19667039 GCF_004916995.1 Morone saxatilis
TCCACTGGAAGGACAACCTAGAGGGCTTTTGTGCCGGTTCCTTTCTGTCTGCTTCTTCAAACTGGACCGACCGCCGTCTCCTGTAGTAATACTGTGTCTCATACAACCCCACTACAACCCGAGCTGGATCTTAGCTAATTAGAGTCAGATATCATCATTTAACGTGACAATATAAGATGAATTGTTGAGTATCCGTGGAATAATCTACAGGGTTCCCGCCCGCTCTCTGCTGTCCTGTAAAAGTACTTTGATTTGATGAATTGTTGCGTTAACCGCTTTGAATGAGCTGCAGTCAGAAGATCTCGTCCTGGAAACAAACTGAGGTTTTTGTTTCCATCCTCTGCAGGAATCCCCCCAAAACAACAGCGCTGGAAACTTTCTGCAGCTCACTTTCCCACCAGGAAACAACAAAATAAAGCTCTGCAGAGACCATCACCGACTCTGTGTGTGTGTGTGTGATACAGTTACTCTGCACGTCAGCTCTGTGTGGAGGCGAAGGGTCACACCAGACGTTTCACCTTGCTTGACCCCGCCTGCAGCAAGAGTTTGACAAAATAAAAATGACATCATCAGGTTGTATGACATCACACCACGCCATCTGATGACACGCTCGAGGGTGGCGAGGTTGATTTACACCTAAATTTGTCCAGTTCGATTCCTGCTGGCGTCCGTTTGGTCCCTGTAACGCCTCTTAGGTCGGTGAGTTCAAAGATATTTAAAAGAGAGGAGAAAGGGAAAGGAAGGGAGGAGAGGGAGAGAGGAGGAAACTAGTAATGTAAGAAGAGAAGAAATCCAAAGGAAAAAAAGGAGAGAGGCCATAAGAGGAGGAGTGAGGAGGTGAGAGGAAAGATGTGGAGAGGGAGAAAGAGTGTGAAAGAAGAAGGATATGAAAAGAAGAGAGGAAAGGACCCAAGATTATATGAAAGGAGACAAGAGGAGGAAACCAGGAAAGTAAAGGAGAAGAGAAAAGAAGACAGAGAAGACAGGACATGAAAAAAGAGGAGATAAGAGGAGGAGAGAAGGAAATGAGGAGAGGACAAAGAAACGGGGAGTGAGGAAACAAATAGAGGAGAGGAAATGGGGAGAGGAGGAAAGGAGAACAGGTGGACAGGGAAGAGGGAAACACAGAGGAGGAGGTGACGTTTGAGGTCTGGTGAGAGACTCGAGCAGTCGACTGTGGGAAGAGAGGGAGGCGACCCCGCGGTGAGGACCTTAGAGACTCAACAGTCTAGACAGTTAATACCAGGGATTAACACACACACACACACAGAGCGGCCATGTTGTGTTTGAGAGCCTCTAACACTCATTGTACAGTCAGCAGGAAGGAAAATACTTTCACAGTCTCTGATTGGCTGGCAGCATTCACCTCGACAGTTTAACCTCTACAGGTAACCATAGCAACAGCTCAGTAAACGGTTTCCTACGGTCTCAATCTCTAGTTTCAG
>NW_023339650.1:19667189-19667418 GCF_004916995.1 Morone saxatilis
ACACATATATAGTCACATCTTAAGAAAACGCTACCTAAATAACTAAGTTAGTTGGCTACTAAAGTCTATCAATCGACTTAAGTCAGAGGCTGCAGTCTGAGCAGGAAACGCACCAGGACAACAACACGGCTACGAGACAGAGAGCTAATGTAAGGTTGAGTCAAACAGCCAATGGGACGTGAGTATCAGTATTGTGACAGATTTGAGATATTCAGATTTTGTTTATTTC
>NW_023339650.1:19667558-19669311 GCF_004916995.1 Morone saxatilis
CACACACACACACACACCTGGCTGTCTACCTGCTGTAAGAAGGCCACAGGTCGCAGCACGCCTCGGCTGTCTTTATTTTAGCAACCACCCACATGTTACCTCACTGACTAACTGTGTGTGTTACATCATCAGGATTCCCCCCAGGAACAAAGTCTGCCAGCCTGGAAATACCCCCCCCACCCCCACACCCACAAAACATGACTAACAGCAGTCATCTGGAGGCGTGGCTAGACCATGATGCATCATCGCACTGTTGTGACCCTCTGTGTCACCTCAGACAACCAGCTCAGATTTTAAGACGCTGCTCCTCTTTTAAAATTGTAAATTATTATAAACGCTTCTTTCCAAGTTACAGAACTCCCCACTTGTTGAATCTCATCAGATCATTTGGGTTTTTTGGGGTTTTGAGAGTCCTGTTTCCGCCTCAGTACAGTGCAGCTAATACGCCACACTACGAGCCACGTCTCAGCTGTCCCAGTAAAAGAGCAGAGAGAGGACCTGTTGGTATCATATCGACATATTTCACTACGATTTAAACTTCCTTTTCAAAGTAAAAGCACTGTTCGCTCTCGGGTAAACAACCCACACGTGATTTCTGGTTACCACCCTTCACTTTTTATGTTTAAGCTGCATGGCACTGTAAATTAAATTATATGAACATTTCAACTTTCATGGACATTATACAGGGTAACGTGTCCGGGGAAACATAGAGCAGCAGCCGTTGACTCTCAGTGTGAACGGCGCCCTGCTCAGGCGTATGTGAACGGGTGTTAGTTTGTGAGCTGTGTGAACTAGACGGGTGTTGCAGAGGTTCAGTTGTTTCACAGTAATGAGGCAAAAACACAAACTCTGTCTCTGACATGTTAAATAATAAGTTTAATTTTTACTTTATCTGGAGTTAGAAACACCACAACACAAACAGAGACAGTACAAGTACACTTACTTTCTCTGACTTTCTCAGCATGATTCAGACAATTACTCATGGCTGACACGTGTGTGCGTGTGTGTGTGTGTGTGTGTGTGTGTGTCCAGGTCATACTGTTTGTCTGGCCGTCTGTGTGTTTGTGCGTGATGATGTGATGCGTGGGCAGCTCGACATCAGTGTGTGTCTGACAGTGTGTGTGTTGAGAGACAGGTCACGCTGAGCGATTTTGGTAGAGAGACATAAGACAGAGAGAGAGAGAGAGAGAGCGCCCTATAGGCGATGCTTCACCCGACATTAAAGTATCTGACGACCTCCTGAACACACACACGTCTAGACAGACCATCTGACCGATGTATACTGTACACACCAAAACACACGCAGATGGCCAGACGGAGCAAAAACACCTAAAAATATTGAAGATCACATAAACTATCATCAGCATCAGAGAAACAAACACAGACGGATCCTTCAATGCAAACCTGAAACAGACAGTTCCTACTGTAAATATATTGAGGATAAATCAGTTGATTCCATCAATAATCAATAATCATTAAACATAACCCAGTTTTTATCCAGTCTGAAGCCACATGTCTTACCCATCCACTGTTTAGTCTTGGGTGCTTTTTAACTCTAATTTGAACCGGATGAACGGTATTTTAGGTCACCTCGGACTCTGGATCTTAAGTTTATCAGAGAAACAAGCTGAGTAATGGTTAGCAGTCAGCGAACTCTGCTGCTTGCAGTCTCACCACACACATCAATCTTCCAGGTCACTTCCACACACAACACAACACTCACACACACATACACATAACATGATTTTATCAT
>NW_023339650.1:19669411-19672702 GCF_004916995.1 Morone saxatilis
AGATAGATAGATGCTTTATTTATCTAGAGGGAAATTCAAGAAGTAGTAGTAGTACTGTAGTTTCCATCGTAGTGTTTTCCAATAATCTATAATCATATAGAACATTGAGTTTAAACACTGTTTATAGCTCTAACTAAATAGAAAACTAAAAACAGGTCCTTAGGTGATGGAGAGGAAAATCCCTTCAGGAAGGAATCATCAAGTCCAGACTAGATCACAAACTTTCCAAGCTAACATGCTAATGCTATGAGATAAACCGACTCTGTGTTCGATTAGGCTTCAGCTCCACAATGTGTTCTGGATTAGTCTCACAATAGATCTCTGTCAGTCTTTCGGTCCATTCACTTCGGATGGCTGCAGAGACACTGGCCGGTGCTGACCGCCGCCACCGCCGCAGCCTGGTTTCCGCCATCTTGTTTCCATCGTCTCAACGAGTC
Source organism: Morone saxatilis (assembly GCF_004916995.1). Lineage (NCBI taxonomy): Eukaryota > Metazoa > Chordata > Actinopteri > Moronidae > Morone > Morone saxatilis. The sequence goes on from NW_023339650.1 coordinate 19,669,849, forward strand.
TTCAGCGCGAAGGAGCATCTCCGGGTGAAAACAAGGCCAGATGGGTTTTTGATTGATTTAGTCTGAGTCAGAGAGGAAACAAAGACTTTGATTTCTGTGTTTGGTTTGTTCACATTCACACTGACTGACTCCAAAACAAAACCTCATGTGCATTTGTTTTAGTCACCTGTCGTCCTGATAAATCTGACTGCGAGATATCGGTGTAGAAACCCATGTGTTTATGAGGTTGTTCATTCAGGGTTACGTCTTCATTAGGGTCGATCGTATAACAATAAATCAAACAATAAATATAGAAACTCTTAAAAAAACTGGTTCTGGAACTAATTCTCTCACTCTTGTGATCCAACATATTGCTCTGAATACTGAGGCTGTTCTGTAGTTTTTTAATAAATATAGAAACTTCTGATCAATATCAGGCCACACACTGGTGGTATCGGGGGGGCAATCAACTCCCCTGGTGCCCCCATTTTTGAAAAAACAAAGCCAAAGTGCCTTCTTGGATGCCCCTATGTATATAAAACATAATCAATCCTTCCAGTGGACAAAATGCAGTAAAGTGTCCTCCAGGGTGTCCAACACAATTATCACAGTAAGTAAAGTAAAACAATTCTTGATTTCATACTTCAGTTATCAGGTTTATGTAGTGTACAGCTTCATAAACCTGGGGAGGATAATCAGAGTGTCCGGAACTCAAAATATACTAGACTTTTTTTTGCTTGGTATTATAGTTTTAAAAAAGATCTGCAGTTTACCGGCTTATTTGAACTTTGTTTTTGTCATTTGCAGTTTCCTTTTTTAATTAATATACACACAAAAAGAATCATTTCATAGAGAGCAGCAGAAGTTTAAATTGGTTTTGGTATGAATAACATCTTTGTGTCCTGGTTCCTCTGGCTCAGTTCAGGCAGGAGTCTGCATTGTTTCTGTGTTAAATGAACGGGTCTATGCAGGGTTCCTGTGAGGTAAGTGTGAGGTCCTTTTCAGTGGTTCAGACCATTGAAGACCTCCAGTGTAAACACCACCGTACAATAGACCAGAGCAAGATGAGGCCTCTGAACATCTCACAGATCGCCACATCAGGTCACGGAAGGTTTAATGAACCTTCAAACTTCTGAAATAGAAACATTCATGTGTTCGTCTGTTACGGTAAACATCCCAGAGGTCGCTGATGTGAGCAACCTTTCATTTCTAACTTTTATATTTTGGTCTCAGAAACCACAGTCAGACGCTCTGGCCCGGCTCATGTCCTGTCTGTGTGACCGTCTGTCGTCTCTTGTCTCTCTGTTGTTTTCTCTCAATGGTGTGAGGCCCAGTTTACCCAGAATGACCCTCTCCTCACATCCTCCCTCCCCCTCCCACGTTCATTCACTTGTTCTCTCTCTGCTTTGTTCTGTGTGTTGTTCACGTTCTGGAGGTCAGTATGCTTCAATGAGTTTTCACGAGTCAGAAAGTCTGAGAAAGTCTGTTCCACTGCTGTCTTCATGAAACAGTGTATAAACCCCAGCGCTATGTTCTATATGTAGGTGATTCAGTCAATAATCAATAATCAAAAGCTGTCATACATTGACTTTTTATCCAGAATGAAGCCACATTTTACCATCCACTGTTTAGATCTTGGTGGTTCAACGCTAACCTCTTCAGCAGCCGCAGTTATTGTCTGACGAGCAGTTGCTCCTCGCTGCGTCACACCTAGCACCCGCCCCTGCAGCTGCCAGTACTTCCTGAAAAGATGCTGATTGGTCCAAACATCAGTCACAGCAATGGTGGTGAAACAGCGTGGAATCATGGGAGTTGATGTTTTCATCACCACCTTATCAAACGTCCTCTTTTTGTTATAGTTGTGATGAGAGAGACCCCCTGGTGGCAGAAATCTCACACTGTACGTTGGACAGACTGAAACGTTTGAACCGTTTTTTTTAGTTTGAGAAAAGTCGTGTGAACTTAGAGCTCAGAGGACGTGACGATGTGAGACAGAACACAATTGGCAGTTTGAAGACAAAACAATAGAGGCTATATCATTTAATATTTAGCAGCTGTGAATCCCATCAGAGAGTGTCCTGTGTTCTGTCAGCCTGTCAGACCACACTGAGGGCCCATTGTTGGACGTGTGTGTGTCTGCGGAGGTGAACAGGGAGTCGGTCGGTACCGAGGCAACGAAATGCAGAGCGATGTTTATTATAGTCTCTTTTCCAGCCAATATTTCCCCACTGAGAACCCAGAAATGTTCAATACCAGAGTTTTCTGTTACAAATGTTCGGTCTGGGTCTCCAGCTGTTACACTGACTGAAGCTAGCTTCCATATGTTGAACAATTAGCATCATTAGCATTAATAATCAGCTATATGGACTATATTTCAGCAGCTGATTGGCTGATTTGGATGAAATAGGAGATTTTGGGGTTATTAATAATCATGAATCATATAAATAATCTTAAAATGAATCACAATCAGCCAAGTGGGAGTTGAAATTTAGCCACGTCTGGTTTAAACGTCTGTTTTGTATTTTGAAAATGTCAGAAATGGATTCAGCGTCCTCAATAACCCCAAAACCTCCTTTATTGTCCAAATCAGCTGCTGAGATATTGTCTATATAGCTGATTAATAATGCTAATGATGCTAATTGTCCAACATATGCAGGTTATCATCAGTCAGTGTAACAGCTGCAGACCCAGACTGAACTTCTCTAACAGGAAACTGTGGTACTGTAGGATTACCTCGTTATTTATTTCTTAGGATTTTGATGCGTTTATGGATGAAGTAGTTTATTTATATTTTACTCTGTGATTGCTGCACATTTGAAGTGTTGAGTTTGTTGATACACAAACAGCTCACACAGACAGGAGTGTGTGTGTGTGT
>NW_023339650.1:19672802-19677641 GCF_004916995.1 Morone saxatilis
TCACTGCTCATTGTCCCCCATCGTTGTTGTCATCGTCGCCATCATCTTCTTCATGTTCATCATCATCAGTCACTACTATTAGTCTCTCTCTGTCTGTCTCTCTTTCTCTCTCTCTGTCTCTCTTTCTCTCTGTCTCTCTCTCCCCCCCTCCCTCTCCATCCATCCGGGCCACATCAGGAAGTAGTTTCCAAAGAAACTCCCACTGGACTTCATATGAGGGAGTCCCGAGTCTGTGTGTGTGTGTGTGTATCAGTGTGTGTGTGTGTGTGTATCAGTGTGTGTGTGTATCAGTGTGTGTGTGTGTATGTGTGTGTGTGTGTATCAGTGTGTGTGTGTTGAGTTTAAGGTCCTTTACAGATAATGTAGTAAAATGCTATGTGAGTGGCTCATGTATGTATAGTGACAGTCAATGATGTAATGCTACAAAGTGACGGTGCTGCTAACAATGTAGCTTGTCCATGTGTGTGTTAGCAAGTTGGGTTTGTCGACGTAAGCAGTGTTAGTGGTGGTGTGGACGGGTTCTGGTTCGAGGAACTGAGCAGCTTTACAGGTGAACACGCCGCTGCTACAGTCGGTATAACATAACCCTTCAAAATAAGAGTATCATTTATCTGAAGTCAGACTGCGACCTCAGTGTCAGTTACCAAACCTTATATTAGTCTCTGTCTCTCTCATATAACTGTGTCTGCGTTCAACATTAGGCTGGACAAAAAGCCTTCAGTTTCCTGCACACGCACACACACGCACACACACACACACACAAACACACACTCCAGATGTCGGGGAATAGGGGACACTTAAAGAGCTGGTGAGTTACGTACATCCGAATTTCTCTCTCACACACACCGAGTTCAACACAGAGGCAGCCAACTGGGCGGCCGAGCATGACGAGAACAGAGAGAGAGAGAGAGAGAGAGAGGTCACTCCTCGCCCATAAAGCCTCTGCAGCAGCAGCGTCTGTACGGAGCTTCCTGTTCTCATCGCTGAAACACGACACAAACAGAAACAAACAAGTCCACATGGGTGGATTGCTCCTTTATATGGCCAAAAGTATGTGGACACCGCCGCAGCTCAGTCTGTTATTGCTGGTTTGGTCTGAGCCACTTCATTCCACCAAACTCCATTAACGAGCAGGAATCAGATTGTAGCAAATGAAAGTATAATGGCCAGAAATATGAGGACACCCTTGTCATGACATAACTGTGCGGGGGGTGAACTTTTATACAACTCTTAACTATATTAAGGATTAAAGTAATAATTAATAATAATTAAGGCCGTGGCCTTTGAGTGACAGGTGGGTGCCGTCACAGGCTTCATTCAGCTCCACCTCTTTGACCATTTTTGGATCAGCGGGTGAGTCAGAGTCGACCACACTGAGACTACGGGCTGTTTTAAATATACAGTCTGGGGTTTTTCCTCAAGCCTTTTGATTTTAACAGTGCTCTCAGAATGTCACTGGACCTTAAAATGATTCTTTCTGCAAATTTCATTTTCCTACATGAAGGTCAAACTGTGGTTTCAAGCCGTCTCCACACTGCCAGGAATTACATTTTAGTGAAAACCATGTGGAGAATATTAATTCCTCTTCACACATCCAGAAAATCCCCCAAATTTCCTGAAAAAAAAGGCAGAAAACGCAACATCAATGTGTTCGATGGTAGAGGCAGACTGCGGGACGATTCTGCAGAACATTTACCTTCATAAATTACTTTAAGTCAGGAAGAAAATCGCCTTCCCTCCAGTGAGTTTTTACTTTTATTCCTCCAGTAAGAGATTTTATGAACTCCTGACTGACGGAAATGTCTGGCTTCCCTCTGGTAGCTGTAATATGTCGCCTTACAGTCCAGGATCGGGGTTAACGGGCCTCTGGGTACGGAGTGTTTTCACCTTCGGGTTGAGTGTGCAGAATAAAATGCAGATTAATATCCTTAAAAAACGTAAAAGCAGCGTTGTTGCTTTTTGGACCACAATTGGTCCCTGGTTTGTGATGAATCACACCTGAGCCTCCCTCTCTCCCCCTTAACTCAAACATGTCAGACTGCGTCTCCCCCGCCGCCGCCGCCGTCCAAATGCGTCACATTTTCTCAAATTCAGTAAACATCACGTCGGTTCGATTCCTACCAGAGGATTTCCTCACCATCAGTCAAACTGTCAACCTGCCTCGCCTCCTTCCTACGAAGACCAGCGACAGGTGCCAGCAGTTTCCTCACCGCGTACGCCGAGATGAATCAACCTGCTGGGAGTTCAATTTCTGATGTGTGTCCACGCTCTGAGCGATAACGTCAGAAACAAGCCAATGTTTTCCCGCTCATGTCCCAGAACAATATCTGCAGATGAGTTCGGGAATCAGTCCCTCTGCAGAGTTAACGCTTGTGTCCGCTGTGCGAACTACACAGCGGCGTTCTGGGGAGTCAGTTTGTCTCCTTTCTGAAGGTAATGACATTGTGCTGTCACACTGCAGTGCTGATGGCAAGAACAGCAGTTTGTTTTTCAAAGTGAATTAGTGATGATGCACAAATTCTTATTGTTTATGCATAATCCGTGATGATGGAGATGCATAAGAATAGAAATACAAGAAGCTGCAATCAAAACAAATGCAAATTCAACCAATCACGTGTTATTGGTTGTAGTTTGCAACCTACTCGTCTCCTTCCCAGGTCGCCAAATCCCAATGCAACTTGTGTCTCATTCCCAGTTTTGTCAGTAATAATAACATTGTACTCAAGTTATCAGCCAGGAACATGGAGACATTTCTGATACAGGCAAAAAAGAATGTAAGTAAAACATTTATTCATTTCTTCAAACAAACAGTTTATATGCAATAATCAATAAATAATCAATCGGGAAAGTGCTTTCATTCAGTCTGCCATTGGCGGCACAAAAACTCAGATTCAGTCTGTTTACAGCTGGTTTTAACACGCCACGTCTCCAGTGACCTCTTGTGATCTGATCTCACTTCCTCAGTTCTCTACATGCACTCAGACTTTTACCTGGAGAGACGCTCTGTGGTGCATTGTGGGATTTTATAACTGAACTTTGAGCACTTCAACTTTCTCTGCAATCTGATGTTTTACATCACAGATGACGGGGAGAGGCGTTAATGTCAGAGTCGCTCACAGCAGACAGCAGTAGAGGAGGTTGGAGCGCCGTCTTGTTGCTAACACGCTAACACAATGCTTTTTACACAAATAAATAAATGAATAGGGACGTCCTGATCAAGAGTTTCTCTCTCCAGCGTTTGTTGCTTCGATGCAGCCTTTACCTGAATGAACTGAATGTTTTTTTCCGTCGTCTTTACACCTTAATGCGCGGATTACATTCATTAATTACTCTTATTGGCTTTTTGTTTGCAGGGTTTTTGTTGCACTTGCAGTGGCGTGTTGCGCAGGTCAGCTCTCAACGAGAGTCAATTATGGCGGCACCGTGCATAAAAGCCTTGCGAGTAAATATGGTTGTATGACAGCTGACGTAAAGCAGGAGTGTAATGAATATCGATTGTAGACGGCGTTTCACAACAGTTCTAAAGTCTCTCCTCACTCAGTAACGCTAAAACTGTGATTCTTTAAGGGAGTCTGTGAAATTTCAGTTACTAGTTCATCAGGTCAAACAGTGAGTTCACATTAACCCAAATATCAATCAATCGATCAATCAATCAATCAATCAGACAGTTTCTGTTACCTTACAGGACGTCAGTAGGAGGTCCTTCAATGTAGCGTCCACACTACAAAATATACGAGGTCAGATGTTTCCCAGACCTCCTCAGGTAGTGGTTTGATCTGATCCCAGTGCGTCACTGATTGATAGGTTGATACCAGCTGTAAACAGTGGAGCTCTTTCTGTATTCAGCAGCACCTTTAAAGCCAAATGTTCTTAAAAAGTCTGACGCACATGAAATGTTTTGCTAATTTGTTTTGTCCAAAATGATTCTGTGATCAGTATGTTGGACGGGTTCCTTTTTTTGGCGTCTCTCAGCCAATCAGGACACGTCATTCTGGGCCACCGCCCTCGACTCCAGCAGCATTTTGATGACATCATCTCTGTAGGACAAGGTGTCTCGCAGCACCTGCACAGTGTGCTGGCCAATCAGAGGAGGGGGCGTCGGCTCATCGGGGGCGAAGCTGCTGAAACGAACCGCCGGACCTGAAGACAAACAAACAAATACATAAATAAATAAACAATCTGATTAAAACTCTCCTTCTGGTTAACATCGATACGGTTTCCACTCTTTTATCATTTCTGCCGTAAAATGTGATAATGACTCTTTCAGAGTCATTGGTGCCACTGAGAGGATTTTATTGTGAAATGGGTGGGATGTGTTTTTTTGTTTTCCAGCCACCATAGTTTTTCCTTTGTGCTTGTGAAGGGAAGGGTCAATTCTTTCTTTTTTCTTTCTTTCTTTCTTTCTTTCTTTCTTTCTTTCCATCTCCAAACCATCCAACGAGGGAGCGTGTTGACTTTTTCCCCTCTGAGTGTGTGAGATAATAAAACATGGATGTAACACAGGGCCAACGGGACTCATTAAAGACACACAGAGAGGATGATGATGATGATGATGATGATGTTGATGATAAAAGGATGCAGTGATGAAGTCTGACCTCTCTCTCTTCAACCCTCCATACCCTACTTTATTCTTTTCTTCTCGCCCTTTCTCTTCTTCTTTCCTCCCATGATTCTCTTTTTTTATCTTTCTCTTTTTACTAAACAGAATAAAATTATATTGAATGACTTCAACCCTCCATCACTGGTTTCAACCCTTTGTAGAGACCTGAGGAGGTGAAAGTATTGAGTATGTATGTCAGACAACCTGATCAGACTTTATCAGTCAGCTAGTGTTTCTGT
>NW_023339650.1:19677741-19678606 GCF_004916995.1 Morone saxatilis
AGAATAAGGATGGAGCTTTCACCTGCATAAGAATGTCATTAGACACTCAGTAATGCTGCCTCTGTGCTATGTTTTTGGTGATACTATGACCTTCTACCAGCTTCAGGAGCTGGTCTGCAACAACCTTTTCAAGTATTTTAGATAGAAAGGGAAGTTTGGAGATAGGTCTATAGTTTTCTAACTGGTCTGGATTGAGAGAGGGTTTTTTAAGAAGTGGCTGAACACTGGCAAATTTGTGGAGGAATGAATAGCAGGAGGAGATGGTGTGACAAGCTGGTTGATAGTAGTAAACAAAAACCATGGGTTATGTTTATTGCAATCAGATCAGAAAAGTAGGCAGCTCTCTAATCTTTAATAGTCTGGTTCAGATTAAACAGTAGTTCCCTCATGTAGAGGCGGTGGACTTCAAGTTTGTACTTTTTCCAATTTCACTTCCTACATTCCCTTCTTTGTTGTCTAGTGTTGTCGTTGATTCAAGGAGTTTTATGGAAGCACTCCCCAGGCTTCAGCCAGGTCTCAGTAAGAAATCAAGGTTATGGGATGTAAGGATTTGTTAGACATAGACTGTGCATTCAGAAGGGCACAGGCAACTGGGATAAGGGGTCTTAGCTGGAGTGGAAATACCACAGTGAACCGTAACCAAATTATGGGAGGGAGGGAGGAAGGAAGGAGGAAGGAAAGAAGGAGGAAAGTATGGAGGAGGAAGGTGGAAGGGAGGGAGGAAGGGAGGGAGGAAGGAAGGAAGGGGGAGTCAGACAGCTGAGGGAACAAACTGTTTATTTTGGGAGACTCACAACAATCAGCTGTTTTTTTTAAGAGCAGCACTAATGAGCTGAACTCTCACAGTCAGTGTGTGTGTGTGTGT
>NW_023339650.1:19678799-19679223 GCF_004916995.1 Morone saxatilis
GTGTGTGTGTGTGTGATGGAAGGGGTGTCGGGGCAAATAATTACAAATAATTAAGGAATAAGGTTATGTAATAGTTCTATTCATTGATCAGATTGTCTACAGAGTGAAACCTGGTTCTGTTCCTCATTCACAGCTACGGAAGCTCATTTCTGCCACTACAATAAAACAATACCATCAAAACTTAATGCAGAATAAAAACATCTAAATTATGGGATACAAAATTGAGATTAGGACAAAAAGAATGACTCTGACATCGTCAGTGTAACTTTGTTTGTCTTAAGGGCCGATCAGTGATTGGTGGGTTGATTTAAAGCCTTCTGTTTATCGTGGATCGTTATTTATTTATTATGATTTACTGTTCTTCACAATGTTGTATATTGAGTATTAAACTCATGGATTATATTTCTGTCTGTCTGTCTGTCTG
>NW_023339650.1:19679274-19679410 GCF_004916995.1 Morone saxatilis
GATTGATGACACACAAACACACAGGGATTTTCCTGCTCAGTGGGTTTGATGAATGTCGGTGTGTTTCCACTAACACGAAGCTGTTTGTCCACTGCTCTGTATTTACAGTGTAATCTGTAACCTGTGTGTGTGTGTG
>NW_023339650.1:19679569-19680636 GCF_004916995.1 Morone saxatilis
ACACACAGAAACACACACACACTGTAGTCTAATTACACACCGTCCTGCTGCCCCAAATACTCACCAGAGCACCAAATGTGGATTCATCTGCCACTGATGCTCTATTTGTTTGATAAACTACATTTGTATGAAGTGTTATTAAAGTAGGAACCAATGGGCTTGACGGACTAACAACGGTGGTTAATTTAGAAGACGTTTATATTTATATCCTCACAGAGCGTCCAGGTCTGTGAAGTGTCTTCAACCTGCAGTGTCTCTAACGGCCAGCAGGGGGCAGCTCCACTCTGAGAGTATTGAGTCTTATGGAGAAGGTGATTAATGATCCCGACTGCGTTATTAACTATTTCTCTCCTCAAATAACATTTTGCAGAGTTTATTTAGTGCTGTAGATAGTTACACGCTCCACAGCATGCTCTCATTCCCAGGTTGTCAAATACCGACGCGAGCAGTGTTCAGTTAGTTGCCACTTAATCCTACACGCTGGTCCTTTAAGTCCGTTGCATAAAGTGAAGTTTGTGGGTCGTCCTGAGATCAGCCCGTGGGTCGAGGCAGTGGTAGCGACACACAGCAGACAGTTATGTAAGGAAACCTGCAGACAGTTGACACACATCGCTCTCTCTGTGCAGTCAGGGCTGAGGACGAGGGAAGTGGTTTCCTCTCTCTCTCGTCCTCCACGCACGACTTCCTCTCTAAATATGGAAGAACTGTGACTGACGGAGTCACTGCCCTCCTCTTCCTCCACAGAGGACACAGATCGACCGCTCTGACTCTTTTAGGTTTCTTTTTCTTACGTAATCCTCAGTTGTGTCTGAATGTATTTGGGTTTCGGACTGTTGATCGGACACAACAGGAAGTCACATCGGACTCAGAAGTCATTTTGACTGAGGGCAACAAACCTCCTGAAACATTCATCTTCATCTCTTCTGTCCAAAGAGTTTAATAAGTTTAATAAACTCTATTGATCCTGTGGAGAGAATTAAATCTGACAGCAGCTCAGAGCAATGTGCAATACTCTGGTTAATGTGCAATACTCTGGTTAATGTGCAATACTCTGGTTAATGTGCAAT
>NW_023339650.1:19680752-19681194 GCF_004916995.1 Morone saxatilis
CCCCGGGGATCAATAAAGTATTCTTGATTCTAATTCATAGATTGATAGTTATTAAAGATCAACTAATTGATGAATTTATTATTTCAGCAGTAGAGTTTGTATCACACAAACACTCAGAAGTGTAACTGCTGCTCCTGCTTTCTGTCTGCATCAGAAATCATTTATCTTATCTCTGACACACAGCACGTCATTTCTTTTTGTTGTTGTTGTCGTCCTCGATGATTCAGGTTTTTCCGTGAAACCACTCAGAGCAGACAGCGGCCCGTCAGCAGCCTCCTGTCTGTGGCGCTCCCTTTTTAGTTCCCCTGACAAAAGATTTTTCTGATTCTGTCACTGCTTGTGGAAACTTCCAGGTCACTAAGACCTAAACACAGGTCAGTGCGACCGGGCCGGAGAGTGGTTGGTCTTTCTTTCTTTCTTTTGGTGCTTTTTAACTCTAGAT
>NW_023339650.1:19681294-19684138 GCF_004916995.1 Morone saxatilis
TTTGTCCCAGAAATCATGTTTTTTATGTCACTTTTGTGGTTGGCTCCAAACACTACAATACCCATGAGCCTCAGCTGCTGTTGCTATAGAGAAGAAGCCAGTCAGACTATGTTTAGATCCAGAATCTGAAAGTAAACTGATTTAAACAACAAAATGTTTTTTACTGTACGTCCTCTTGTAAGAACCTCTCCACCTGTACAAACAGGTTCATTCCTAAAGTCCCCAGGATATCCCAATTTAAGTGTTTGTATCTCATCTGTCTTATGCTATATGTCTCCTATACATTTGTTTTAGGTATTTTCAGGTATTCTTAATGGTGTTTTAGAGTTTCCTGAAAAACTTTGGGGTGTATACTTATTTTGCCCCCAATGAAACGCGTTCTCTCTTATGGTGCCGTCGGAGTTTCTGAGGGCCGATGTATTAAGGATATATGCCTAAAATAATTTCTTTACAATTCATTATTTTCTCTTTCTTTGCTCTGCTATCTTTTTGTTTTTTATTCCACTTTGTCATGTTTTTTTCTTCTCTTTCTTGTGTTTTATTGACACATTTTTGTATCTTGAAGCTTGCAATCATTGCAGTCACTGTCTGTCTGTCTTAGGAGTTCAGCAGTAACCAACCTCGTTTTACAACTACAAGCCCTCCGGCCATGTATCTGTCATGTCATCTGGGCTGTGGCCAGGTCCTGCAGAAAATCTCCAGCTGAATATGGCTTTAATATTCTGGCTACTGGAGGTGCACTTGATTTATCCCAGCTGAAACCTAAACAGCCTCTGAAGTGGATACCTAACATGTAAGATCAGATAAATCAGCATCTCTTAAGGCCCAAACCACCCACTTCTTGCAGTGCTAGTGCGTTGCTCTGTATGTAGTAGACAGAAAATCAAAGAATTTAACCTTCAACCCTGTCCAGTCCTCTAAAATACAGAGAAGCTACCCATTGGCCTAAACAAGAAACTAAACCCAACTTCTTTAATGCTGATAATTGCTCTTGCTCTTAATTGGCAATTGGACTTGAGGAATTTAAAATCCACAGCTGCCCAACTTGTTTAAGTTGGGCGGCTGTGAATTGCTGATGCTGCGACGGTGTATGACTGTATATGAATGCTTTTGTTTTGTTTCTGTTCTGGTGAGCCACTGCCATCAGTGTATGAATGTGTGTGAATGGGGTGAGTATGGAATGTATGTACATGGAATGTGTACAGCACATTGAGTGGTTGAAAGACTAGAAAGCCATTTACCATGGCTCTCTTGGTGCTGTAGCTGGAATGGGACAGTTGCCTTTACTGAGCTCCGAGAACCTCAGACTTTTTACTTTATGCGTTTTCTCCATTTTTTGTTGAAATAGTCTTTTTTTTGTCATCTTTAGAGCACTTTCTATCTTTGCTTGGACATCAGCTCTACAAATGACCTTTATTACTGTCTGACAACTGTCAAATATAACAGGAACGCATAAAAATTTGCAGAAGACGCCAGTCTTCAGCGAACTCCCACTTGCAGGTCAGGAGGACCTCACACTGTCTACTGGAGAGCGAAGTGAGCCTCCAGTCACATTCTTGGGAAACATTCCCTCCATGCGGGCTGGATGGAAGGTCAGGTGGAAGGATTGAAGGTGTGAGGACAGACAAAAAGCTTCCTACGAGGTAACTGGGATTGAACCTTCAGTATCCCCGGAGGTCCAGACTCTTCTCCATTCTGTCAGACCTTGACATGCAGGTGATAGAAAGATTTAATGCAGCACTTTAAAGTCAGATTTTCTCCATATTTATGGTGAGGGTCTTTTGTACCTGATATGATCTAGTGTTCTTCAGAGATCCATATTCAAAGACATTCAGGGGAATAATGTGTTTATACTGAGTGGATGGATGAGTAAGAAATGGATAGAGGTGGAAAATATTTGAATCTCTGAAGGTGATGTCTTAGGCCCCAATCGGACAGAGTGTGTTTTATATACCACTTATTTACATATATATGTATAGAAATGGACAGGTGGAGGGCACTTGCTTGGATTGACTGGTCCCAAATAGCACATTGGACAAAGAGAAACTGTTTTTGGGTACTGCCTGTACCACCAGCTGGTCACAAAAATGGCTGCTAACTACTGAGAGTCCTTTGTTCCTGCTGAGCAGGTGAGCATTTGTTTGCGGTATGTTTGTTTGAACTTCAAGGAAATATTTAGGGTTTAGAAATGTCTTGCAGCTTGCTCAGGGAGACGTTAAAATGGAGACATTGAAATGTTAGCTTAAAGGTGAGGTAGGAAAGATCGGAGAAACTAGCAAGAGACCGACTTTGAAGGTATACAACTGAAAATATCCCACCCCCTCCTTTCAGGTCTCTCTCCAAAGCCACTCTTGAGAGGGCTTGAGAGGAGCGCAGTGCATCGTTGTCATTGCTAATCGTATCAAACCACCTCATGTCTCATTCATGCGTCAACATCACCATTGTTGAAAAGCCACAGTGATGATTCTGTCATAACTTATAATATATTATAATATAATAAAAGTAAATTTAAATGCAATCAGAATCAGAATCAGAATCAGAAATACTTTAATAATCCCCGTGGGGAAATTACTTGAAAGGTGGGGGTACAAGAAACAGGAAAAATCAGAGACAAAGTAAACAGGGATGAAAAAAACATACAGTCACTTTAATTAGGGAGCTGGCGTTCACATTCTTGGGAAACACCCCCTCTATATGGACTGGATTTAAGGTCAGTTTTAAGCATGGAAGTTGTGAGAGACAGATAAAACGCTTCCTCCAAGGTAACTGGGATTGAACCTTTTGTCTCCCCAGATTTTCCAGGGTCTTCTTCTGTTTCTGTCTCTGGATTAGGGATGTAATCGT
>NW_023339650.1:19684173-19684455 GCF_004916995.1 Morone saxatilis
ACTAGAAATGTAGTAGTCGATAACAATACCAGTGAAATTGCACGATTCTCTACACCAATTCATGGTAAAAAAAAAAATGTCCTGTTGAAGTTTTTTTGGCTCTGATCCCCATTTCATATCTGCTGATACGGAGTCCTGATCCTTAATAATACAGGTTAATAGCCTAACAAACCGTCTCTGTAACCTTTTTTTTGATCTTGACACATTTCCTTTGTCTCAGTGACATTAAGGTTCAGGAAGCTGTCAAACCAAGAGGCAAGGCTGTTGACGTGCTGACAATAG
>NW_023339650.1:19684490-19686726 GCF_004916995.1 Morone saxatilis
GGCACTGTCCATATTGTGCAGGCAGGCAATCAGGGCCATGTTGTCCGCGTACTTGATGAGGGAGAAGTCCCTGCTGTTAAACTGCAGATGTCACATCATGTCAATCCATGTAGCCACTCAGGGAACTGGCCAAATGTAGAAAATCATGTCACAGCGTGTAACGAGAAGTGGATAACCAGTGAGTTATAAACCTGGGAGTTGGAAAGCAGAAAATGAGCACAAACCTGAAAGAGTCAGAATGAAGGCTTCGTATTTGAGCCACTATTTTAGACCAACGTTTAACAATCACATGGAGAGTAATCCATTAGAGAAGAAGGAACCCAGTACAGTATGAATGCAATGGATGATCACACGCGTTAAAGGAGGAAACTTTCTTGGAGCTTTGACAGACCGGATTCTTTCTTAACACATATTGAATGATGCTGAGAGTTTGTTTCAGGTAATACTGGATTTAAAGTCATGTTGACAGACTTGAGGCTTCCTCCAGGTCACGTAGACCTAACCCCGTCTGTTCCCAGATAACCAGATAAGCCACAAGCTGACAGCTAAACGCAGCTCGAGGGAAATATATTTCTGGTCTGGATGAGTGGTGGGCTAGATGGATGAATGTAAAGCTGTTGGGAAGAACTGATGACTGACTTTCATTCCAAAATGAATGAAAGGGAAAAGAAACATTTGTTGCTTGTCATTTCTCCTCATTTCTCGTCATCTCTCTGCTGTCAGCAGCCTAATAAACGTATAGATTCCCCTTTAAATTGATAGTTTGGGTTTATTTAAGTGGGGTTGCATGAGGTACTTATTCAGTGAGTAGACAGAGGTCAGCACAGTTTGGAGAAGCAGACAGGAAGTACCAGCGTAGCAGATAAGTTATGTACTGCTTTATTTACTTTATTAAAACCACTTTAAAAAATCACATCTAAGCTATATCTAGAGTATTTTAACTGCTTTACCTTGCTGTCACACAGTCTTTTTCAATGAGAGTTTATTGATTGATGCTGTCTTCGAAGGCACCAGACTCCTTTGACGAAAGCTGTCATTTTACCTCAGAGTCAGTTGCGGGTCTATAGCTGCATCGATCAGTTAGTTTGTTTTTGTTATTGTATGACTTCGGTGTTTTAATACGGATCTGAATTAATGTTGGACATGGCAAATCGGTGCCGGTGGTAGACTAGAAAGTTTGGAGATACCTGACGGAAATGGTAGTCTGTTAACAAGGCAAAGCAGTGAAACTATTCTAAATANNTTTTTTTGTTGTTGATTAAATACGTTTGGTTGCTGCCCCTTTCCACAGCAGCACATTGCTATCTATACTGGTAACTTGCCAACCGTAATACCCCTGTTGTTTAAAAACCAGGTTTTTGGAGGTCATGGAGACTCATTCAGTTTGTCCTCGATAGCCTGGCAGCAGCTCAGCAAGCAGACAGTGATGGTCAAGTAGTTTGGATGTTTTAGAATAAAATGACGTCAGCAAAGCTTCTCAGGGGGTTTTTAGGTGGGTTGGAAGACACGCACCCAGCCTCTTCCTCTGCTCCGAAACACATTACTCTACCAGATAAATCATCTACGTCTGTCAAACAATGTTATAGGGAGTGCTGAGTCAGCAGGGAGAGCCTCTTATAACTCTGCCGCAAGTGCAGTTTGGACAACAGACAGACAGTTTTTTGTAATGGACCCAACAAGAAGCATCAAAGAATGAAAGTGATGAGAAAACGCACATGTAGGTAAACGCTGTGGGCCTTTTCTTTGGATCAGTCATAACTTCCTTTAAAAACTGCTTTACAAATAAACTGGAGCTGACTTTTGAAGGATGTTATCAGTCTGCTCCTGGGTGGGAGATCCATCACTCGGGATCGGAATCGCAGATGATGACCTAAAATTAAATCACTGCTGCTTAGAAAAGCACAATGTGACCCAATAAGGTCACAGTAGTCTTTATTATCCCCGCAGGACGATCGTTGCACAACCAGCAGAAGTACAAACATGACAGCAATCAACACTTAAATCACACAAAAAACTGAGAATTACATGTTATTTAAAAGGCCAATAGCAGCAGGGATTCATGAATTCTTCTATCAAGATATATATAATATCTGTGTCTTAGTCCAACACCAAAATCAACAAAGTATGACGACGAAGCTCTTGTTTGAAGCAAAGATGGTGGTCTTAAACACACAATTTCTGCTACTAGGGGATCTTTCACATCCAAACAGAAGAAGTGTGATGAGATGGTGAAGCA
>NW_023339650.1:19686826-19687108 GCF_004916995.1 Morone saxatilis
ATGGGTATTGTAGTGTTTAGAGCCATCCACCAAACTGATACAAAAAACAACCTGATTTGTCTGTTGAAATAATTAACACTGATCGTCAGAAAATAAACCTGTACCACTGTTACATCAACCAGGAGTTTCCTGAGGTTCGACGAACGTTGAGGCGATCGTTCAAAGAAACCTTTTTAAATTTACAGTCAGGAAGGATTCTTTTGGAAGCAGCAACTCAAACTGAAGAAAAAGACACTGACGGCAAGACAGCATAGAAACAAAGACAGAGTGAGAGAAGTATGA
>NW_023339650.1:19687162-19687691 GCF_004916995.1 Morone saxatilis
AGAGAGAGAGAGAGAGAGGAGTGTTTGGTGTCTTTCCAAATCACTTCCAGATTTCAGTTTTGAGTGGTGACCTCCTACCGTCCTGATTAACAGCAGTTCCTGCTTTGTGGAAGAAACCTGCAGCTCTGCGACGTCACACACAGACAGCATTTATTTCAGTTTACTCCTATACAACTTTATGTTAAATTTAAATAGTTACGCTCATTTTGTGGTCATAAAGTAGCTTGCTTACAAGAGCGTCCGCCGCCAACAGCAGCTCAGATCAGATCCCATATGATGTAGGCACAACTCAGCAAGTTTAAACTGGTGACGGAAACGCAAAATCAACGGGGCATGGTTTGATTCGAATTGGAAAAGCCCTGTAGGAGGCCCTGAACATAGGGGCGTCCACATACGGATGGCCCCAGTGTGGTGTGTGCAGAAGGAACAACCATTTACTGCCATTAAAATTACAATTAGCTGATAATATTCCTGATCAGCCAGCGCGCCCATAACTGGTCAAAAGAATCCATAAAGATACAGTGTATAC
>NW_023339650.1:19687832-19689091 GCF_004916995.1 Morone saxatilis
CAGAGCTGGTTGGTGGATCAGATAAACTCTGAACACCGACTCAGAACACTGTTCATTCACCATCTGAAGTGAAGGTATCTGAGAAGTTCTTTTGGCCGTTACCAGAGTATCTACCTGGTTCTCCGCTTCCTGTCTGGTCCTGGAGAGAGACTGCTCTCATTGGCTTGTTGTTTGTTGCATCCAATACCACCAGATATTCATCCCGAGAGATAGTTTTGGGGCATCTGCGAGCCCTCTGATCGCTTCTCTGAACAGCGATCGTCCTCACAGGAGCAAGCACCCATTTGCCACTGATCTGGAGGCATTTGTCACCGACCTCCAGAACTGCGAGTTAAAAATCAGGACAAAAATCATGTTGTTTGAACTAGAGACTGATGCCAACATGGAAACTTTAAACTGAGAAATAAAAAAAGGGGGAAACATCAAACTAAAATCATGTAGAACAAATAAACTGACTGATGCAGCTCTCCTCGTAAAACTCCTACGTGATCTACTCTCTGTGTAACACGAGATCTGATGTGGTTTGATGTGTTTACTGCCTGTGAATGGATGCTAATGAATGCATGCCGAGCAAAACACTGAGGCAGCTATTATTTCCCAGCATGCTCAGTATAAACAGAAGAGGAAGATGTGAAGGAAAGTCTGTTGAATTCAATCAGAAGCCCAAATTTTTTTCTGTAAATTGGAGCCATCATGTGGGAAACATTTACTGCCAGAGATGCAAGCAATTATGGGAAGAAAAGAAATACAGCCAAGAGCTGCTGTCAGCACTCTAGTAATAGGCGAGGCGCCCTTGAGCAAGGTATTCAACCTAATGCGCTTTACGGAGGATGATCTCATGTGTCGTCACGCCAGCTCGCAGGCTGATGGACGAATCCTGAGATTTACATTTTCAGGAATCTCAGCTCAGTCAGTTTAAAGAGAAAAATCACTTTAGAGATCATCAGTAGAATCAACCGTGGCTTCTGTCTGACTGAAGCCACAATTCTACTTTCAGACTAGATGTCGCACTAGAGCACCGCATCTCAGACCGAAACAAATGAGTGAGCACTACAGCCCACCAGATTCCATTGATAAAAGCAGAAATTTTACCTTGCAGATTATTAATCGCACTTTATTCAAACTAAAACTGTCCACAGAGGTCTGAAGCAGTTCCACCTTAACAATCACTGCTTCTCCCACGCTGTTGGACAGACAAAGGACGTCCCGGAGGGGCTGCGAGCCGAGCTGCTGCTAACGTTAGCTCAGCTTGTTTCCCT
>NW_023339650.1:19689191-19692156 GCF_004916995.1 Morone saxatilis
AACGCAGCGTTACCTGAATAACATTACAGAATTCTCTGAGTTTGAACATTGTTGGAAACAGATTATAGATTTAAAAACAGTCTGAGAGAATGTGGAGTCTGTCTGAAGATAGTTCTCACAGATATTTTGATACCTTTACTGATATCTAATATCATCTGTGTGAGTCCAGGTTATAGCTCAGTAATAACATCACCCCACACAGAGCGTCTCTCCTGCTCCACACGCTGGATCACAGGAGAGCAACTCTGCAGCAGAGTGCAGGACCTGGTGTGAAGGTCCGACGTTTCGACTGACAAAGCAAGGTTTTAATTGCTCAGTGGGGGGGGGGCTGACGGTCTGTCTGTTAGTGCCAGATGTGTGGAAACGTGTATCATCAGTCTGCACCCACAGGTGTAAGTGAGCAGAGTGGAGAGTGTGTCCAAACTTAGTTGAGAACAAGTTGGTGCAGCAGGATGATAGAGGCAGATGGGCTGGTCTGACACAAACACACACTGAGTCATAGCTTTTATATGAGCCAGGTGGTGATGGGAGCTGTTGTCCTCAAAACACACATTCAAATAAAACTTGTTCAAAGCCATAGAACATTCAGCGACAGTACACAGAGAGGAAGGACTGGAGTCACATGTTTGTCTTGTATATGTACATATGATACACACAGTAACATTAGCATCACTTTTCTGTTTTACACTCCGGTTAATACCTAAAAATTAAATCACCTTTTAACTTTTTTTTTTATCGTTATAATCGTAACATCCCTGCCAAGCCAAAGGTCAAAGCCCCCCAACGTTAGCTGCCCAAACTAATCAGCTAACGGCAGCTAACATTACAGTTAGCAACAAGTCCATCTGGAAACTCCATAAATAAAGAGCCGTTTTTTCATCTGTATGGGCGAGAGAGGCGAGTCATTCATAAATACGATTCATTCATTCATATGTTAGCTTATGATAGCTGTTAGCTAAGTGTAACTAAACTGTTGTTCTTGTCTTCACTTTCTTCTGGACTGGAGGAGTACTGAGGCTGATTTACAGGGGAAAAAATCTTTCTTGTTCTTGTATAATTCATAAAAAATGGAAGGCAACTTGTTCCAGAGAGAAACATTTTGTGGTCTATTGATTGAATAGCGACTGGACAAAAACAAATATCAGTTGTGATCAGATCTAAGATTAGCAGAGACACTTAAGAGTCTTAAATCTCATCTGGATACGAGACTCTCGAAAGGACGAGTGGTGATGAACCAAAGAGTCCGTCTGTCAGACAGTCCACCACAAACCGACCGGTGATGAAAACAAAAGGGAGTCACTGGGAGAAGGCGCAGCTGACTGGTCCTCACGTCTGATTGGACGGAGGCAGATAACCACTGGCCCGCTAGCTCGCCTGCTAATCAGAGCATTTGTTTTTATTCCAGAGAGAAAGAGAGGGAAGAGGACGACGACGTAAAGACAGAAAGACGAGAGAGAGGCTCCCTGTGTGATTCACCATTTACTTTTTCACACACACACACACACACAGGCCATATGTCCTGTTGCTTTGTTCTCCACACACACACACACACACAGTAATGAGGCCTGTGTGTTATCGTAACATGCTGAGTTGTGTAATGTGTGAGCAGTGACTAACATGTTTTTAATCCATATGAAGAGACACACACACACACACACACACACACACACACACACACCAGCAGATGGACTGAGTTCACTTCAGGTGCGTTCTTCAATCAGGAGACTACAGTTCTCCTGATTGATCTCCTCGCCTCCTACGAACACTGTCGTCCGAGTGGAGCCAGTGAACGCCTCTCAGCTGTCGGATGATGCATTCAGGTGATGCTGAGTGGATTTACACCAGCTAGCTGCATGAGCACGTCATTGTCGAGAAGTCCTGGACTGATTGGGGTCTTTCTCTTTTCCTTTCCTTGACACACCAGGACAGCACAATCCGCTTTCTGAATGAAACTTTTTCACAGCAGCTGTTCTGACATGAAATAGTAGGGTAAGGTTTTGTTCCATTTAGTGCAGCAGTCTTTCCAGTGAGCCAACATGCGCAATAACAGCACCCTGACTCTGTTTGAGTCGGACCGGTTCAGTAATGAACGTGCAACTCCTGCAGACAAATTGTGTGTGTTTATTTCCTGAAGGACTGTGTGGAGGTTTTGTGACTCACTGAGCCGGTTTAGAGCTGGTCTGATCACAGTGGACCATTAATAACTCCCCCCACTCTATATGCAAATAAACCTGTACATAATCTCCGTCTGCAAACACCAAAATGTTGCTTTCAACCAACGCGCTGGGACAAATGCTTCCACTCAAATAAGGACACTAATTAATGTGTAACGGCGTTTCATTAAGTGGATAAAGTTTTGTATCTTATAAAACATCCATCAGCCGACTGACCTGTGGATCGGAGAACACTTCCTGGATGTTGTTGATTGGTCCAACAGGAACACCTGAGCCCTCAAACCTCCTCAGCCAATCAGCCGTCTTCTCCTGCAGAAACCTGACAGAGACAATGTATTTGTGTCACCTGAGGAGTCCAGTATTCACTTTTAGCTCTGTTTTTGGTCTCTTTAGCAGCTGAGAGCTCCACTATGTTCACCGTTCGCTGCTGAGCAGGTTGTGTACGGCAGCTTTTTACAGCCTTTTCTTGCTATAAAAGATAAACAATGAGCTGAAAGTCACTATAAAGCTCCGTAAAGCCGAGGAGAGCTCTAGAATCAGCTGATAAGTCACCACCAGATACGCACAACAGTGTCATATTATCATTTAATACAATGTTAGTATAAAAATATAAATATAATATAAGCATTAAAACAGATAATAATATCACCAAACTATGTTTAAACAGATGTGTTAAAGGATGATTTTGGTTTTATGTTCTCAGGACTGCGTGGAGAGAAGTTAATGATACTAATTATCCTGGTGAAATAATTAAAGATTCATTTTGTAGTGTGTGTGTGTTTGTTTGTGTG
>NW_023339650.1:19692256-19696387 GCF_004916995.1 Morone saxatilis
CTCTGCACCAGATCGTTCCTCTTTATCTTCTCTAAAACCTTCTTGGTCACCTTCAGAGCTCCATCAAGGTTAAAGGTCTTCACCATCAGGTCCACTGTGTCCTGCCTTTCTTTTGCCTTCTCCAGCTTGGATTCTTTGATGGGTTTGTAGCCTTCCAGGATGTCGGGCTGCTTCAGATACCATTTGAAGTTCTTGAATTCCTCATCTTTTAAATCCTCTAGAGTGTTCAAAAGGTCCTCTGCTGTCATCGTGGCTCTAATGTATCAGAGCAACAACAGGAGTTCTGATTTCATTTTGAAGTGGGACACTGCTCACACTTCTTTCAGTTAAAGACAGCCATCTTTGAGTTAAAGCACCACCACATGGAAACTGTAAATGTTAAGGATGCTAATGAACTGTTAGATCCTTTCATTCTTTCAGAAAAACACACAAATAAACAGCTGAAGTCCCATTTTCAGTTAGCTTACGTTCCACCAACTTTTAGTTCTGGAATAAAGGAACTGCTGTTGTTTTTATCTGCGCTGGCAGCAACAACACCAAACAACACCAGAAAGATAAAATCATCCTGAAACCACAGCTTTAAGGTGAACACATTGAAATGTGGATAAGGACACAGTCCTTAATGTTAACCTGAGAAAGCATCCATGTTCCCGTTCCACAGTCAGACTCTGTTTCCTGTCCTGCAGTGCATGAAATAAGAACCAGACCAAAGCTGTGTCACATATCAAACTATTAATAACTACTGATTCCCCCACCATCCAAACATATATATTAGGTTCATTTCTTTTTTCTTCAAAGGGCTTTACATTGTTTGATCCGAGGTGACATCCACAAGATGGCCTCATGGAGCTGAAGAGGATTTTAATGCTCTGCTTCATGAAAACAAAAACTATGTTGTAGTTACTGACTTTGACCATCAGAGGGCATTGAAGAGTCATCAGCTTTCTACCTCCTCCTTCTCTCAACCTCCTCTCCTCTTTCCTCTTCCTCTCCCTTAAAGCAGCAGCTGACAGCAAACAGACACCAAAATCATTTTAAACTATTTCCTCTATCACTCAAACTCATCTCAAATCTCTCAAATGAAAGCTCTTCAGTGTACAAAAAACTAAAAGACTCACCTCCTTGTTCCTGTGAATGTCCGTCACATCAGCAGCTTGCTGCATCTGTTCCAAACCTATTTGTGTTACTTCAAGAAAGACAAGCATTAATGATAATACTAGTAATAATTATATTATAGTCTCATAGTATTTAAACAATTAATCGATTGAACAACGGAACAAAATGATTCAGGCACAATTACTCACAAGCTCACACAAACGTCCTCCTATACACATCAGTCCGGATTATTGCCCTTGTCACACCTCCACCCTCATAAAGAAGGAGCAAAGTCCGCTTGTTACCACAGAGTCTGGCAGGGAAGAGTCCGTTTTATATAATATCACTGTGAGGAAGGTGTAACTTTTCTGCTGTTTCTAGGCTGGATTCACTCAAGTAGTGATCCACTGCAGGTGATCGATCAGAGACCTAAAGAAGCATCTGCATCATTTTAAGCATTTTATTTTAAGTTTGAGATTCAATACAAACTTATGGTTGAAACTGTAAACAGAGAAACCGGAAGTTCATTTACAGAAAATAATCACTATTTAAAACAAAATAAGGAAGGTTACAGAGTGAGTGATGAAGTTACACCATTGCCTGTCTGATGTTGGAGTTTCCTGCGTTGGCTGTGGTTCTTTTCTAAATGAATTGGTGCAAACACTTCTCTCACTTTCTCTCCTCAAATCTGATCACAAACATATTTTACCATTTATCTGGAATATGAGATCATGACCAGGCAACCGTTATTGTTTCCTGCTATTGGACGAGTCGAAACTGTGCAGCCAATGAGAGCAGCTCAACTTGAAGTATGTCACATCCGCTGGCTCCAACTCCACAAACCGATGGGATCAGACTTTAATAAAGGAGTTATTCAGGATATTCAACGTAGTAACAGTTATAATAAGTTCACTATAATAACTATTTACTCTCTTTATGGGTCTAAAGTTCAGTTATAAGCTCCACAAACAGCCAACAAGTTCACTGAAACAATGCATAGTGTATATACTTTCATTTATAGTTTTATATCTTCTAATTTGAACAATATTAGTAATGTTTGTATTAGTGATATTCTTTGTTCTCTGTTTTTGCTCTCATTTGCCCTGTAGCTGCTGTGTCAACCTGAGTTTCTCCTCAGAGGATCAATAAAGGAATATCTCATCCTGACCATTATTTTGAAAAGCGGGCCCGGAAGTGTAGCTAGAAGCTAACAGTTGGGGCAATGTCGGCCCCTGTCAGACTGTTGAGGGGCCGTTATTGGGCTCTCTGCCCGGCGGGTTTCACTCCGGAGCCACGGAGGAATCCCCCGGTGAGGGCTCCGGTCGGCGGACGGTGGCTGTCACACACACAGACAGGTACGGAGATAAAGCTTAGCTGCCTAATGTTAGCCTAACGGTCCTGACGTTTCTTCACAGGATGGAGAAGTCACGTCCCGCCCCTACTCTGCCTCTGATTGGCTCACGCTAATGTTGTCACGCTACTCCCGACCAATCACACCAACGAAGGTGACGAGAACTAACCAATCAGAGGCAGAGCTGGGCGGGTCATGACTTCTCCATCCTGGGGGGGAAAGTAACGGTTGTCGGTGCGATTAGTCTCCTAATCGATAAATAAACATCCTCACGTGACTAAATAAGTGTTATCGGCAGTGAAAAGTGAGTTGAAACGGTATTAAAATGTGTCTGCGGCTCCACGACTCACATTAATGGATGCATGAAGTTTAATAATCTTTCTTGGTCAAAGTCGAACTAATTGAGTTTGATGAGTTAATGATTTATAGACACACAGCAGCAGACAGTCACAGCTCATAACTCTCTTTGTGTGCTCATTGAATGCACCCCCCAAAATATGGAAATATAGATTATATTAAAGAAAGAGAAACAGTTATTTCATTGTAATCGCTTCAACCAGCTTTCAGTCACTAACTATTCCCCAGAGGGTTTAATTCAGTAAAGTTTATGACATTATTAGTTGAAATCAATTCATTAAAATCACATTTTATATGTTTTAAAGGAAGACAGAATTATTGGATTTTGATATTAAAATACAAAGAAATTGAGTTTTTATAAACGTTTTGGCGGACATTGTTAAATAGGGGAACATTGTAACAGGATGTGATGTTAAAGAGTTTTTAAAGACAAAAATAGATAAATAAAAAGCAATATAAGTATAAATTGAACCCGTGTCTGTTTATGGTACGAGCTTGTTTTTATCTGAAATGTCAAAGTTAATCTGATTCACCATCTAAGTTTAATGTCAACAGGAGCAA
Organism: Morone saxatilis; assembly: GCF_004916995.1. Taxonomy (NCBI): domain Eukaryota; kingdom Metazoa; phylum Chordata; class Actinopteri; family Moronidae; genus Morone; species Morone saxatilis. The sequence continues at coordinate 19,695,621 of NW_023339650.1, forward strand.
ACCTTCGACCACTGGAGGGCGTCAGAGTGTTAGACATGACAAGGTACGAGTCCGTCTGCAGTAACGTCTTCATGTCGTTTCTTTGAACCCGTCTGTATTTTAAATGAAATATATTCAAATGTCTGCAGAGTGCTGGCCGGTCCCTTCGCCACCATGATCCTGGGAGATCTGGGAGCTGAGGTGATCAAAGTGGAGAGACCAGGTGAGTCTTTACCTTTCATTCTACCTCGCTGTGTCCTTCTGCCTGAGTGAGAGTCAGGAGGGGTTGTGGTTTTGTTAAACAGGTGCAGGCGATGACACCAGAGCCTGGGGTCCTCCGTTTGTCGGCACTGAGAGCGTCTATTTCCTGAGCGTCAACCGAAACAAAAAGGTAAGTGCAGAACAAAACAAATGTCTGTGTTTAACTTGTGAACGCTTCTTGGTGTTAAATATCACATATAAATATGTCAATATCTTTAAAAAGGTATAGAAGGATCCCACACTCAGTTTATGCTACATTAAGTGTTAATATAGAGCCTCTGATGATGGATCGTATGATTTCAGAGTATTTCAGTGGACCTCAAACATCCCAGAGGAGCCAACGTCATCCAGGAGGTACGACTCGTTCACAGCAGAAACTTGTCCAATGGTGGAGTTTGACGATATTAATACACGTGAGAGTATCAGAGTTTCAGTACGAATACCACAGTTTACTTTAATATGAACATATTGTTCTGTGTGTGTGTGTGTGTGTGTGTGTGTGTGTGTGTGTGTGTCTCAGCTTGCAG
>NW_023339650.1:19696487-19698937 GCF_004916995.1 Morone saxatilis
GAGGTTGGCTCCAGCAGTGAGTCAGTCTCCATAAGGCCCCATATTTAAATGTCCAACAAGCAGAAATAAACATGTTTACAGCCTTTTGGTCTCTAGAGCTAACGTCTCTGTTCATGATAACTGTACAACTCACCACTTTAAATTATATTAAAGATAAAAGTTTGGCATAATTAAGGGCTGCTTGGAGTGAGCTGTTTTCAGTAACTAGGTTTCATTCAGCCTCAGCTCCACCTCTTTGCTGGCAAAGTCAGAACTGCCAAGATGGCGACCTGTGGGTGACGTCACGGAAACTACGGCCATTTTTATTTACAGTGTATGTTCAGAGCGTTTTTTTTTTTTTCCTTTAAGTGACAAACTGACAGGAATTACAGTTTCTGGGGATCAGGACATTACTCCATGAAGCATCCTGGTCTGTTTCAGACAGCTCAGGATGAAACCAGGCTGTAAATCTGCCCGCTGCATCCAGCTGCTGCAGCTTAATGAGGCCTCCTGGGTAATGTAGTTTTTTTCCTAACATAGGAGGATGAGGAGGAGGGAATGGAAAACAAAAATGTGGGAGTGATAAAGCTTGAACAGAGGAAAAAAAGTGGGGGGCAGTTAAAAGACAAAGGGAAAAGTGAGGAAAGGTATAAGGACAAAGAGAGAAAATGTCTGAACTTAAAAAAGAGGAAGTGAGTGATGAGTATTAAGAGTAAGAAAGTCTGTGTGAGCTTAAAAACACACGTTTAATGATTCATTATTTTCTTAATAGATTCAGTTTGGTGATATTGTTAAGCTATCCTCATCCTCCTTCACATTTTTTTTTTTATTGTGTGATTGCTGCTACTCTTTTTCTTCTTCCGTAAATTTTTTGGACTGTTACAACTCCCACATTTTTGCAGATACACATAATTCAAATTTTCACATGTAAATCCTGTTAGTGTCATTTTCTTTTTGATATCTGTTACAGTTATTGCAATGTGAATATTTTACTGTCATTGTTTTTAATGGACCATCAATGGGAGTCACATATACACATGTAAATCTACAATAATATAAATGTTAAAGTCAGCAAACCAGGTGAACCATGGAGATGTGCTAAACATAATAAGCATGTGTTCAATAGCGTCACCATGTGGTCGGTTATCAAGTGTTTCAAATTCCAACACTTTACAAAATCGAAATAAATCTCCCATAGCATACCGAGCAGAATTTCATTCAGCACATCCACTGAACTGTGACAAAGGTTTGTCCAATGTATTTGCTACCTTTGGCACGTATTTCATCTAATTTTCACAAAAATCAGTACATGGCATATTTAGATGAAGCCGAACAAGACTTTTAGGTTTGTGTTTAGGTATCACTTATCATTTGTCTGTAATTGGTGACCAAACGTTTGAGAGCATGACCCGAGCCATAATTCTCCAATGCTGACAGTAGTTCCACAGCAATACTATGTTACAGAGGACAAGACAGATACAGGGCAGAGGTCAGTGCTGTATACAGGGCATAGGGCTGTACTCTTTGTTTGATTTAAATAACAGTAACAATAATGATATTATTGTTGTCAAATAGGTCAAAGCTCAGTGCCGTAGATACAGGGCAGAGGTAAATACTGTAGATGCAGGGCAGAGGTCAGTGCTGAAGATACAGTGATTTTGTTTTTAGATATGATTATAAATGTTATCTAAATATTTTTTTCAAGCAACCAAATACAAAACAACTTGGGTGACCAGATAATAATGAGTGACTTTTATGAGAGGGGAGTTAGGAGTGGGCGTGGTCACACAGCCACTTATTCTGACTATCCTGGCTGTTTACAGAATGCATGAACCATTACGCCCTGGTGACAGGTATGTTGCAGTCGTTTTAAACATATTCTCAGCAAATCATTAAGCTGTAGGAGCTTATAAACAATGTTTTAGATCTGTCATCTGGGTTAAAACAGTCCGAATTATATCAACAATCCATTATTTATGATAATTAGTCAGGAATACAAATGTTATTACATATTTCACTCAATAACTAACTTAATAACTAAAGGCAGGAATTATAGCCTACATAAGTGATATGATTGGAATATTTTCACAGATTGATCTACTATAATTCATTTAAAATAATGATAATTTCAATGTTAAATGTATAAACCAGCAGAGAACAAACCGCATGAAAACACGGGGGACACGCTACACTACAGATCCTAGAGGCCTCACAGTAAAAAGCTGGTGAAAGTGTGTTTCTGGGCAGCAGCCCCTGCTGTCAAAGCCTCAATTAATCCAATGTGCTGTGTGTCACCGCTGGCTGTTATTAAGTGTGTGAAGCAGCTTCGCTTCACAGCCTGCAGAGAGGAAACAGCAGTTTGTTCTCTGAAGGGAAAACCTGAGCGCTTTAGAGAGTCTGTCTTTAGGGTGGAGTCCAACGACATCTAGTGGCTCAGCCTGAAAACTGCAGGACTGTGGGTAAGACAGATA
>NW_023339650.1:19699037-19699257 GCF_004916995.1 Morone saxatilis
GGGAATGTTGTTTTTTTATGTGAAATGAACAGTCTGGACTCTTAGGAAATCAATCTGGTTGTTTAGTCAGACCGGCAGACTCAACACACAGCTGGAATGTGGTTTTCCTGGAAGAGGCAACGCTGAAAGGACGATGCTTTGATTCCCTGCTGTGTTTCCTCTCAGGTCAGAAAGAAACCAGCCCACTGGCACAGAGGCAATAATGTGTGTGTGTGTGTGT
>NW_023339650.1:19699293-19708685 GCF_004916995.1 Morone saxatilis
TGTGTGTGTGTGTTTGTGTTCAGGTTATGGACAGACAGGTCCTCAGTCTCAGAGTCCAGGATACGACTCCATCGCCTCCGCTGTGTCAGGGATGATGCACATCACCGGGCCAGAGGTCAGACTCTATTCTTTGTTTTTTAACAATATGTTGAGTTTTTATAAAAGATATAAAAAGGAATATATTAAATCTTTAAGTGCGTGCTTGGAATTATCCAGTATTGTAGAAATATAAAAATATACCTGAAATATCAATCGTGGAAAGTTAGAAAGTAAAACTTAGACGCTAGTTTTTCAGTCTTTTTTCAAAACCCTGGAAATGTATTAAAATTACTAAATATCCTGGAAATAATCGATCGTTTTCTTGGAAATCTTTAATTGTATTTTGGCCCCTCACTCACATCACTCTAACCCTAGGTTGAAACTCGACTTTTGGTAGGATGAGCTGCCCGTCATGTAGAGCTGTGTACTGGCAAGAATGTGGTCATATCACAATACAGGGGTTACAGGGGGAAAAAAATCTAATTTTAGGAAATATAAAAATATAAAGAACACACCATCATCTGCATAATATCTGAGGAAAAGTAAACATTTTCATGCAACCAAAACAGTGAGATCTGTGTTTGTATTTATAGCAGTCAACATTACAGCCCTCAGTTTACAACACTGCTAGGGAATTTCAGCTTCTTCCTTCTGGATGAAGGTTTATAGTCCCAAGATGTAGAACAAAGTGAAAGTTTTGCTCCAGCAGTTATCATTCAGATTAGATTAGAGTTTTTCTTGTTTTTACTGCATTTTACTGCATTTTTACCTTATTTATTCTCGTAGGTATTTATTTAAATTTTTGTAAGTCCTGATTTTTAGAACCTGTAGCACTTTTATCTTTTACCTTTATCCTTTAACATGTTCATTCATGTTTGTTGTCGGAGCTGTTGTGTTATTTTGTTAAGAGGTTTGCCTTTTAATGTAAACCAAATCTACCTATGGGTAGAAATAAAGTAACCTTGAACCTTAATTTAACTGTTGGAGGTTTAAACACAAAAATATCTTTTCAAAGCTGAGTCATCAGTGTTACGCTTACAGGAAGATCATAGTAAACTGTAGTCAATTTGGAGATCTGTGTGGTAAGGACAGTCGAGGGCACCATTAAAGCGAGCTAATGTGTCCCATAAACGCTGACCACCTACCTGTAATGTAATGACCCTGAGACTCTTCATCATGATCCTGCATTATTAAACAAGGAATAAAACTGTTAATTAAATAGTGTTAAATGTGTCTGATCTACCAGTTAGTGCTGTCCTGTATTGTCAAGAAAAACTCCTGGAAAATGTCCTGGAAAGGTCCTGGAAGATGATTTCTTAAAAAGAGTGTGAACCATGGATATTGTACTCGAGTACAAGCTCTCCAAATATTTTAATATTCTCATTCAGTCTCTCTTTTATTCGTCAAATAACAGCATGTTCAATTGTCATGAACTGCCCTGATCTCATTCCTCCAGAGGATCCTTTAGGATTTAATGTGAGCTTTCATCTATAGTGCCACCTTCAGGACAAATTGAACAGATAAAACTTTAAGTGTAGATGAATTATCTGGATGTATTTAAGACAATTTTTTCCTTCCTGATTTTCACCATTTTTGGCAAGAATTTTTGATACAACTCTCATGGGTTTACCAGAAAGACTTGCCCAAACTGGCAGCATCCCATTTAACACAAGAAGACTGATCCTGAGAGGCCTGATAGAGGTATAGAAAAATAAGTATTTTAAAACGGTGGAACTGAAACTTGTTTTGAATGTGATGTCTTCAGTCTGATATGAAGGCAGTATTTCCACATTAGGTTTAGCCAGAGAGTACAAAACCAGTTCAGTTAATGCACATGAAACAGGGCTGTGGACTGTGGGACAGGACACAACAGGAACAAATACAGTGCAGGTTTAATGCTGTTGTAAAGCTTTCACTTTAATATTGAAACAACAAAACCCTCACCCTTTCCTCCCATAATGCAATGCTTCCGCTGGCAGGATGGTGACCCGGTGCGTCCAGGCGTTGCCATGACAGACCTGGCGACGGGGCTGTACGCACACGGAGCTGTCATGGCCGCCCTGTTGCAACGACACAAGACGGGAAGGGGAGTTCATATCGACTGCAACCTGCTGTCTTCACAGGTAACAGCTGTGTGTGTGTGTGTGTGTGTGACAAAAGTCCCGAATCTTGTCTAATCAATCAGTCTAAGCAACTAATTGGATCTTAGTTCAGTCTAGAACAGAAGTTTTTCCTTAAGGGAGCCCTTTATTGTCACTGAGTAAACTGACTGTATTTAATATATATTTCATATTCTATTGATCAGTATCAATAACAGTAGACAACAGCTGATAAACTGAACAATGAACCTAAACTGTGAACACAATAACTGCAGGAAGTTTGTGGAAAACCAGAGATTTGATTATATACTCACTGATAGAAAAAGGGTCTGTTAAGGAGAAAGGTTGAGAACCAGAACAGGAGTGAAGGCTCTGTCAGTATATTTTGTGGTCAGTTCTTAAGTTTAAATCTAAACTAAAAATTACTCTAAAAATATCATTTTCATTTAGTTTTCTTTACAGAGATGAATGCTGACATAGGCCTACTGTGTTTATTTTAAAAGTATTCTTACACCTCTTAAAATCAAGAAGACCTGGAAACCCCCTGTGAAGCTTTGGTGACCCCTAGGGGGGGTCCTGACCCTCAGGATGGGGACCACTGGTCCAGACATCATGAAACTTGTCAGACTGATCAGACTGTGATGATGTATAACGTTAAAATTATATTTATTTTGCTTTCTTAAATCTCTTGTTATTTCCAGTGAAGACCAAATCGGTTGGTATAAGTGGTTCTTTAAGGGTGGGCTGCTATCTGCGACTGGCTGAGTCGATTGCCAGTTGTTGGGTCTTTTTGTCAATTTCGTTTTTGTCAACTATTTTGCTAAATTAATGGTCTGCCTCCAGATGCTGTTTTTCCACCAAAATAGCTCTGGTTCTTGGTTTTGATTTTGGTTTCTACCAGTTTTGACAAAAGACCATTGTAATCACGGATGTGTCATCAACAGAGGGCGCTGCACAACAACAGGTAGAACAACGTTTTTCCAATCGCAAGTTGTTTCCATAACATCTCATCACAGCAACTGAACATGCTTGACAAGATTATTTTTCTGTTTAGACAAAAAATAAGACTAATTTCCCAGAAAGGTTTCTTTTTTACTTTGTGTGAAGTATCGCCTAAATAGGACATTATGGTGTTGTGTTCGGGCTCTGCTGGTAAATTATACTACTGACGCTGCCTGTCTGATTCTATTCATGTCAATGGGGTGTTTTTGATGGGAGAGATAAGCAGAAGTGTCACCGCGGCTTTGTAAGTGTGTGTGTGTGTGTGTGTGTGTGTGTGTGTGTGTGTGTGGTGAAGCTGATATCCAGGAGACTTATATGGAAGCAAGTCTGAACAGTTTATACAGGGTAATCAATATTTCTTCATGATGGTTTCTCCTGTTTCACAACAAATCCAACTATACGTAATCCTAAAACCGTCGGGGACACTGAGACGAATGTTGTTCTGGACTCTGAAGTATTCCAGACACCCAGGGTGCGTTTGATTTGTCGTGTCGGGACATGCTGCTGATGTGACAGTGTTGCTTTTACAAATATGTTTTATATTTTCTTTATTTTTCAGTTCATTGGCTGCAAAACAAACCGGTTCAGCTCATTTCCAAACTTTATGTTCCTCACACAGAGAAAACACACAGAGGAGGAGACTGAAGTGTTCTTGTACATACTTCTCTCTGACGTCGCCATGTTAGGGCTCATCATGGGGAAGAAGTTAGAAAACTTCCTCCAACTATATCATTTTAATTATAGAGAAAATTGATTCAATTAGTTTATTTTCGGTTAATTACTCGTGAAAGCTCATTCTTTGAGTCAGTCCACAGCAAAATATAGGATTAGTGTAATAGGTAAGTTCACCTATGTACAATAAGTTCATATTTATAACAGATAACACATGATTATTATTATTCATCATTATGATTTTAGTTGTTCCAGGAAATTACAAAATCTGATTACAGATAGATAGATAGATAGATCGAGGCTGCAAGGTCTCAATCTCTGCGGTCGACTCCCAGGGCTGCTACACATAAAATACCCACAATCCACTTCTCCCCCCTCCCTACATCCTATGGTGCATTCCTGTACGAAGTGCTGCGACCACAGGCACGTCGACCACAGGAGCGCTCCGACCAGAGATGAACAATGAGAGCACACAGCCGCAGTGGATCTGAATCCCTGTGGACGGGTTTAAGCTGAGTTTGGTTTGGTTGTCAGGGGAAATTTAATGGTTACAAACCAATCAGAGTTCACAGTTACACTCTACAAGCCGCCTGCAGGTCCTGAAACAGCTGTAAACATCAGGAGGAGCTCCACACCAAAGGCTGAAGAGTCATAAGTCTTAAGTTCAGACCGAACCGTCTTCAGATTGTTGTGGTCGGTTAAGGAAATGGCTCAGTCGTGCAGAAAAATACCAACTTTTTCGAGATGAGAAACAATTTCAGGCTATTGCTGTTGGGAAAGTTAAGACCCAGAAGAAGTTAGTTCTCATCCTTGAAGTCTTTTCTCTGGACAAAGTCAATTATTAAAACAGAATGAAAATCTCACATTTCTGTAAGCTGTCCAGTTAGTTCTTCAGTCACACGCTCACTCTCTCTTGTATGTTATTTGGAAGCAGTCACCGGTGAACATTTTTCCCCAGACTCTTTGAAGACAGAATTTGAAATATTGTTCAATGTGCAAATAATAGCACGTGTTCATTTTGAGATCCCAAAAACAGCATCAAAATAGCTCGAAGGATTCCCAGTGTAGTAGTGCAGGTATACAGAGTCGGCATTGGTTATACCCAATTCTAAATCACCCTTCAGTTCACTGTAAAAAAGAGTAGAAAAACAGTAATATTTCAGCAGCTGGTAGCCAAACAAACACAGTAAAATAACTCAAAATAACGAACTCGTAAAAATACAGTCATTTAAGTAGTTTTTAGCTTTAAGTTAGCATAATAAAATCCGTGTTTCAATAAGATACATTTAACATGTAGAAAACAAATGAAATTGGACCTATAATAGCAGGTGAAAACTCTGGCTAATAATAACAAGAAAATCCGCTTAAAAAAGAACCTGTAATAAAAGCATTTATCTGTGAAATTACCAGTAAGATTATTTTGCTGTTACACCTGATAAAAACTGTATTCTGGACAGTGTACCCAAATGCCTTAATACAGCAATGATAAATAACAATTTATTCAACTTCCCAAGAAATTTAAAAGTATCTGTCGTTAACTAACTAATACATTAAAATTACACAACTAATACTTTTTACTGGTAATGTCACTAATTTTACATCATTTTAAAAAATGTATTAACAGTATTAAACTTCAATTTAACATTTTAATATATTATGTGTTTTAATCTTTTTATGTTAAAAAATGCATTTTATTATTTGCAGTTGCAGATTTTTCATGTTATTTTACATTAAATTAAATTCACAGGTTATTTGTTTAATTTTGTTTTTTGTGTTTTAATGTTTCCATGTATTTAAGGATACAGAAAAAATATGTAAAAGAAATGGGATTTATTTCCCCTAGGATGACGAAGGGATCACATAGTAAGGGATACTGAATGATGTAAAAGTCGAGGTTGGACTCGGCCTGTGGATGCTTCTTCTCACCACATGGTTCTCTTGTAATTTCTCTCTTTTGTTCTCGTGTTTGTGATGGTGATTCACAGTTGGAGTGGTCTAACATGTGGTGGCACTGTCCTTCAGCGGGCCCAGCGTCCCTCGCCTTCAGCTGTTCACCCTGTAGTTAGAGCGTGAGACGAGGTCCTGCTGCGGGTTTGAGAGTTAAATACTATCAGTTTCTAAACAGAGCGGTGATTGACAGCACCACCCATCTGGGTGTCAGTCTGTCTCATCTCTGTCATGTCAACATCCTTTAAAGCGTTATGACCACCTCTGATCTTCTGCTGCTCCTCTTTTCCCTTCTAATCATACGTTTCCCTTTCTTCATGTTCCTCTGCTTTCTTCTTTCTTTGACAGACTCAGAAACTGTTCAGAAATTAGCTTGAATATGACATGAAAGTATGTTAGTCTCCTGCTGTCATGCCTGACACTCATTTTCCTTCCCGGCCGGGCCACTGTTGTCCATTATGATCATAGTTTATTGTAAAATGGAAACCTCAGCCTTACCTGTCACCTGTGATAACTTTGTTTGATATTGCGATGAGTATATGCCATAAAAAGACCCTCAAACATTTAAACATGCAGTTTCATCAAAGCGGTGGAAATCTTCAGATTATCACAAAAATACCTGCTGAATACCTGTTTGCTTTCATGGTTTCCTTTGGCTTGTAAACTGTTTTATATTGTTGTTTGTATGAATTAAGAAATATAGTTTTTGTTTTGATCCATGCTTTTTATTTTGTGGCTATTTATTTCCTGTGTTTTGGTAATCAGCATTGGTCGATTAGTATGTGAGCTCTATAATAACCATGTTTCTATCTAGTCCCGCCCCTTTTTGCTCTGTGCACCAATAACAGTTGGGCAAGGCTTGGTCAGCTTCTTCCTTTCCTGTGTGTGTGTGGGTGTTAGGGCTGATCAGTGTTACTTTTATCTAATGTGGTTTTCTTTTCAATATAAATTAACGTAGCACACAGCATATCTAAGTACAGGAACAGAGGAAGTTGAATGTTCTGGCCGAGGCTTGCTCAACTGTGATTGGAGCACAGAGCAACAACGGGCGAGGCTTATGAAGGGTTAATGGAGCCTAGGGTCTTTTTGCTAATGTTTGTAGTGTCTGTGTGAACAACTTGTTCTCATTTCCAGCATGAATGAAAGTCCAGTTTGATATTTCAGCAGCACTTGAGAGGCGTGAAACGCCTGAGAAATGTTGCTGAAATAGAGAGACTGGACATCTTCACTCAGAGTAGCAGATATGTACGTCAGGAGTTGTTTTTAAGAGCAGCAGGAGGTGTTCTGACGGCTGGTGCAGCCACAGCACTGTGATGAAAACAGCGCAGGATGGGGATTTGCTTGGAAAGAGATTCAAGGCCGATCCGTTCGCCAGGAGTCGTGGAAATCCATCCGCATGTTTTCAGCTGCTTGTAAATTCAGTGAAGGTGCGGGGCCGAAGGTGAGCCGTTGGTTTTGTTCTCCAGCGGTTTTGCGGCTGCAGCATCAGGAGGAGAGAGAGCAGAGTTGTGGTTTTTGTTGTTTCTGGAAGGAGCCACGAGTGAGCGCCGACCTCCAACAGCAGCAGGGAGGAACGAGACTGATGACAGCTCAGATTTAACACCTCTCTCTCTCTCTCTCAGGTTTCCTGTCTCAGCCATATTGCTGCTAACTATCTGAATGCAGGGAAGGAGGCGAGGCGCTGGGGGACGGCCCACGAGAGCATCGTACCTTATCAGGTAACTCCCCGGACGGCCCTCTTGCTGTCCCTGTTTAAAGTGCACAAACACACAGAGCAGGTGTTTATGTTAAAGAGCGATTCAGCAGTAAGTTATGTCTGTAAAGCCCACAGTGACACATACTGCACACCACAGTATTAAAGCTATAATGTGTAACATTTCCTTATTAAACAGTGTATAAACTCTAGAGCTATGTTCTGTATTTAGTTGACTCAATCAATAATCTATAATCAGTGGCGTCATATCCCCTTTGTGCCTGCGTTAGCGTTGTGTTTGTCTATCAGAAGCTGTCAGACATTGACTGTTTATCCAGTTTGGACCAGGGAATGTAATAGTGTTTTGAAAAGAGCTTGAAAAAAGTTGACTTATCCTTTAACTGTAAAAAACGTAAATATAAATGTTGTATAACAGAAGTGCAATAGTTAAACGTACTGTTGGGAAACAATATGAACAAACTCAGAATCGTGGGACGTTTCGGGGGAAAAGTCCTGAAAGTTGACGTCAGTGTTCAGGGGAATAAGCGAGTGGGAGGTGCAGGGAGACGCAGACAGACAGATAATTATAAAACAATTAGAGACGATTAGTGTCAGTCAGTTTGGATGTTTTAATGTTGTTCCGTCACACTGTTTCCTGTATGGAAGTGATTTCCTGTTCGCTCTCCTCATTATCTCCTCATATACCACCACAGTCAACACTGCTATCAAACCATTTCATCTATAGTTTGTATTAAAGAGCTCTTCCACACTGAAATCTGCTTTTTTTTAGCTGTAAACTGAATTATATGACACATCAATGCTGCTGTTGATATCCACATTATCTAATTTAATAATTCATACAAGTTATGAAGTGGTTTATGGTGGTTTAGCACCGGACTGCAATCTTTACCTTGATCCCACACTGACAGCCCCCCCACAGACACACACACATAGAGCCTCTCTGAGTTGCTAGCTTAGCTACAACACAGCCGCTAGCTCAGCTACAACAGAGGTGCCACACAGAAACTTTTACAAACAATTGTCAAAGGGCTCCTGGTGACTGTAAAATCTCCAGCGGGCTCAAACACACAGAGTCCGACAGCAACTGTTGATTAGCTCTGACTAACAGCCGCTGTTTCTGCTATGCTGCTGTGGTCAGTCACACGCATCCTAAAGTCACTGTCCTTTGCAGCTTTCTGATGCGCTGTGGTGCTTCTGCTAGAAATCTAGGATGGCAGTGATTATCTTGGGTGGTTGCGTCACAGCGGGACGTGATGCTGCATGAATGTGATGCAGCCGTGCCTGGTGGAATCAAGCAGTTAGAAACTACAAACAGCAGGATACAAAGTTTCCTTTTTTGCTGACATTAATTAAACATGAGTATCAATCATTGGGACCTTGCATAATGAGGTCACTCTGCTGTGTGGCTGTCTTTAAAAGTTGAAAAGAAGTTGAAGCAGAGTTTCTGCTCAGTTAGGGAGGACTCTCAGTATGACTACAGCAGGACAACAGGTGAATGCACAAATTCACACAATGTCGCAGACTTTATTTTGTAAATGTTAACATTATTGTGACTTTGAAAAGAAAATGGTCCATTTAGGGATGTTTTTAACAATTGTTTCCATGATAATGAATCTGTTTAGCCTCACTACACTGACTTCTGTTCATGTGTGCTTTATGATTAATTTGAAAATTGTGCCATACAAGTCCAAGTTGAAGCTAGTTAAGTTTTTACAAATCCATAACCAAAGATAAAATAATTATTGCTTGGTGTGCACAGTACAATTGAGCGATCATGATAAACTCTACACAGGTTTCATATTTCACACTCGGTGCCTACTTTGACACTGGAACTTTTAAGTACTTATATTTTATGATTGTCATGTCTTTATATATGTTTATTGTCTGTGCCAATCTTTTGCTCATTGTGATTATCTGTA
>NW_023339650.1:19708785-19712379 GCF_004916995.1 Morone saxatilis
TTCAATACGAGTTTGTTATTATGAAACCATAATTATCATGATATTACAGTTATTACCTAACAACTCCCTGTTTTCTCTCTATTATGGTTGTTGTTATTATTGATCTTACCAGTTAATACTATAATAATTACTGTCACTCTATTATTATTAACTTTAATACAATGATTGCTACAGTTAAGTATATTTGTTACTTATACAATGTTTTTCTTTTTCTCCCCTCTTATTAATAAAGTTATTTTTACTGTATTATACATACAACATATTAGTTAGTAGTAGTAGAAGTAATAACCCTATTATTATTATTTATTATTATTTTTCTTTGTGTGTATGTGTATATATATGGAGAGAGATATATAGGCCATTGATAATGATGGGGAGTGAGGCTGGACAGGTTTGGCTGGGGGGGTTGTGGGCAGTGGCTCCCTGATTGGCCCTGTGGTGGGGATCAGGTGGGGGCAGGGCCTGAATGGGCCTACCCTCTAACCTAAAGTAACACAATAATAATAATAATTTTATGATAATAATAACAACAACAACAACTATACTAATAATAATGATAATAATGATAATAATAATAACTAGAAAATTCCTAAAGAAATTTTGAGTGTGCCTGACTGGTGATTTATAATCTTTTTGGCAAAATGCTTAGAAAAGTCATAGCACTAGCACTAATGTCCCGGCCGAGCCAACAGTTTTAATACCTTTTTTGTGTATGTGCGACCAAAACTTAGGGAGGAGTAGTCGACCGAAAAACGACATGGAAGAGTAATGCCTGTTCACAGTCAAGATTGTGAGGTGCAGGCTTTGGTTGCCAAGCAACCAGGACCAGGGCAGTTTTGGCGGGAAACGCACTAATGGCCTGGCCCTGATGCTTGGCAACAGCAGGCCTGAACAGTTAAGTATGTTTTGTATTTTGTATGCTACTGGATACTTGAATTTCCCTTGGGATAAATGAAGTATCCATCCATCAGTATTATTCAACCTTCAGCTTCAGTACTTCGTGGAGCATCCTTCGGTAAGGAACATCCTGTAGGTGTCTTGCAGTCACACACACACACAGGGGTTTTTCTTAGCTGTTATGACTAAGTATCTAAGGGCCCTTGATAAAATGTTGGGCTTTCTTCCACAGCCAGGCAGGTTTGCAGCTGCTCCATAAGTTTTAAACTTCCTTATAATGCTCCCAGTGGTGTCTCTTGGAATATACATTTTTTGGAAATCATCTTATACCCAAGGCCCTTCAGGTGGGATGAAATAATCTCCTCTCTCAGCTTTTGTGGAAGCTCTTTTGTCTTTCCCATGATTGCAACTCACCTTGAATACCTTCATGGGTGGGGTTTATATATGCATCACAGCTGAAGCAAATGAATGATCATAGAGTTCCCAAAGGCTTATTATGTTTCAACTCCACTTTAGGCCATAAAAACTGTCAGACAGCTTTAAAAAATATAGTGTTATATGAGCATCATTTTAAATCATTTAGACAGCTTAAAAATGAGTTTGGATTGGAAAATGGAGATTTATACAGATATCTCCAACTAAGACACTTTTACGAGACAGAAATTAAGAAGGAAATCTCATTGGAAGGGAATGATGTGATTGAGGTGCTGACAGGTGCGTATAAGCAAACTCCTTCAAGAATTGTCTCTAAACTATACAAAGGTTTATCGAAGCAACAGGGAAGAAATACAGTGTATATTAAAGTGAAATGGGAAAAAGAACTTAACATTGAGTTCTCTGGGAGTGATTGGCAGTCCATATTCAAGACCCAACAACATGTTTTTTTATTACACCAAAAATTAAAAATAAACAATTAGGTCAACAACAATACTGTTGGAGACAATGTGGGCAACTGAATGCCAACCACTCTCATATATTTTGGTCATGTATGAAAATACGGTCATTTTGGGAGGGGGTTCTGAGAGTCATGGGTGAAATCTTTGGAAATCTTTGGATATAATAATCCTAAAATATTTCTGATTGCAAAAATATTTAAAAAGGGTGAATTTTGGGGAAATGTGAACAAACAACAAAGAAATGTTGGAAAAAGTAAAAAGTGAATCTATTTGTTATTGTCTGATAGTTGAAATAGAGATTATTGATTATTCCATTGTATTATTGTCAAATCAATTTCTTTTAAACACATGAATGGGAATATTAATGGAAATAAAGAGTGAATTATTCAGTGTAGTTCTTTCTTGTTATATGGAAGGTTTAATGGTGGAGCTCAACATTGTCTGCCACAGTCAATGGACAAACCCACTGAGAAGAAAACAGACTGTTAATTAAGAACAATGTGATCAGATAATCATCAACTTATGCTTGCATTTACTGTCAGCACAACTTTCACATCACAATCATCTCAGCGAAACAGAAGGAAAAAGGTGTCTGACTCAGAGTCTCCAGTCGTAAGTGTGGGACCTAGAAACCACACAGCAGCTTCACCCTGAATCCGCAGATTGGTACAGGTCAGCTCCTCAGATGGAAGGGTTGGACTCAAGACTGAGCCCAGATAACCACAGCTGATCTCTGACAAACTAACAGCGACCAATCGAAAAAGATAAAAAGTTAGAAAACAAGTTACTGCTTGAAATCATTCAGTTAATAATCGTTCAGAGATGAAGAAGTTTAAAGAATGTACAAAGTAGAAATGGAACTCCAAAACACCTGAACCCAACGATGCAAAGGTTGCAAACTGAAAATACAAAAAGAGAAAAAGAGCTCATTAATATTAAATGACAAACGGTTGCTTCAATTAAGAAGCTCCAGTAAGTGGCGATCCTAGAAAATCTGTTGAGCAAACACAAAGAAAACCACAGAAACTGATTGAAGGTTCCACTCAAGAATCCCAGAAGTTAACAAAGGAACAAATATTCAGGATGGATTTTGGGAAATGTGAAAGACACACAATATTTCTTTAGGAAAGAGGATCATAAATAGAATAGCTTCAGTTTAAACTAATTCAAGTCATATAAACCATCAATAGCTCCATAACAAGTGTTGGAAAAAGCAAAAAGGGATATACATGACATTCCATATAAGACGAAATGAATTTTGATTCCATAAAAAATGCTCCTCAAGGTATCAATGTAGGATTAAAACAGGTGAAGCATACGGAAGGGAGATCAATCATTTTGATGGTCTATTAGTGAACCATTGTGCTAATGGAACAGGATAGCCCATGTAAGTCCAATCATCCCTTATTTCTTTACTACTTTAATATTGGCAAATATTCGTAAATTTTTGTGTTTAAAGGGACCAGAGATTTAAATTTTTGTTACTGCCAATTCAAATCAATTTAGTTGTATGTTAGAGGAAGGTAAATGGTAAAGATTTGTGTTTTAGTCAGAATTACCTGTCCGAGCAGGAACCATTGGGAATAATAGGGAAAGCAATACAAAGCCCAAATGGTGGGAACCCCACATCCTTTAAGACCAACGCCCGACGGTCAGGGCTATGAAAATTTCAAACAAGGGTGGTGAAAGACAACAACCTGCTGGTGCCTGGTAAACCGTTCAAAGGTTATACTAAGGTCAGATTGCCGTTTTATTACCTGGAGCTGGTTTTTGATAGTTTGGAAGTGTTTTAGACATTAAC
>NW_023339650.1:19714904-19724608 GCF_004916995.1 Morone saxatilis
CGCTCAGCTGCAGGAGAGAAGGTGGGGAAGGTTGCAGAGCACGCCAGGAAGTGATTATCCAGCGGTACTCATGAAGTAATCACTCTCACCTCTTTTAAGGCAGTAGTGTGCTGGACCTCGAGGCCCTGACATGCATGACAGAGAAGACACAACCGGAGCAGACCTGAATGGACTCCCTGTGGTTGGTCAGTGTGCTGGGAGAACCCTCGTATTAGCGAGTCTTGCTACAAGGTTAACACAAATTAAACTTAAAAAATTAAAATTACCTTTGACCTTTAGTCTAATCAATACATTACTAAACAATTACCCATGACTCCTAAGCCTAATACAAGAGTTGGTCCACTTATCCAGGACCAGGACAGAATCCACATCAGTCCTTCAGTCTCTCTGGTCCCTTTTGGTCTGCCAGTACTCCAAAGGACCCTGAAGAGTCAACCAATACCAGACCCTAACGTCCAGACTTTGGGTGTAATCAGATTACTTTGCTCTCACCGTATCGGCCCGTCGGCGGAGGTGTTCAGGTGAACTCTGACCCTCAGTGAAGTCACGTCAGCTAGGACCGACAGCAGGTCATCACGGATAACGTGAACGCCTGTCTGAATGTCCAGGAACCGCTGCGAGGCTATTGTCACGGCAACCGAGCGCTCAGCCAGTGGAGAGAGGAAGAGGAGGAGAGGAGGTGAGAGACGAAGAGTCCGACCATTTCCCTGTAGATTAGACAATCAGATCAGTCCGGGTGTAGTCTTTACAGATGCCATGATTGTAGTTTTTAATGTTAAATGTTAATTACTGTATAATAAATTAAATATTTAATATAGATTAGAGCAGTCCAACCCAGTACTTTGGCCCTGCGTCAAGCCCCGCCCCCTTTGGGTTGAAAGCAGTCTCTAATTTTACTGGTGTTTTTTTTTGATAGTTTAATATCATAAATAATAACACTGTACTGATTTTATCTATTAGGAGCATAAACCGTCTGTCCAATGTGACGTTACTGTAAACTAATGTTTGTGTTCATTAATCCACCTTTTACTACGAGACCACAGAAGAAGAAAACAGGAGGGTTTATCTCCACTTCCTGTTACTTTCTGCTGTTTACAAGGTTCATTATTAGAAGGTAGGTCAGCTCAGTTTATGGGAATTATTAAGGTTCAAAATCCTCTGTCAACACTGTCAAACCAAACTCCAAATTCCAAAAAACAGTCGGTTTCCACTCCATTTAGTTTTAGGACTCTGATTCTCTTCAATCCTACAGACCAATCTTCACATTTCCAATTCAATTCAATTTTCTATTTGTATACTGCCCCAATTCCAATAACAGAGAGTTTATCCTCCAGGACACCTTTTCAATAGAAGCCCAGGTGTAGACCCGAATGCTTTTTTATACATTTACGTAGACCCAACAGTTTGCCAACCCCGACTGAGCAACCACCTTTGGAACGGGGGCCAAGGAAAAACCTTGCCTTTTAACAGGCAGAAACCCTAAGGACAGGACCTTTGGCTCTAGGTGGAGTTGGTCATCTGCCTTTGACCAATTGTGGGGAAAGAGAGAAAAAGAGAAGAGAGAGAGAGAAACACAGGAGAGGAAACAGAGAAGAAAGAACAGGAACCAGATGTAAACAGCAACGAACAAGTTGACTCAGTTAACATCCATTAAACTATACCTGTGGAGACAGAGTTGGACCTGAGTCCAGGTCCCCCCTCCAAGTTTAAACATTTTTTCTTATCCTTCCTTATCCTACTTTTTTTTTTATCATCCAATTCACACTCCTTTAGGGAAGTAAAGAAAATCCAGAAACCTGGGTTTTTTATTTGTTTGACTGAAGCGTTTGATGAGTAAAATGTGATGCAGCAGCTTTCAGAAACAGTTCCACTGAGAACTGAGAGAAGAGCTGGTCGCTCTGAAGACAAGAATTGACGTATTCTTGCTCTCATGTATTTGTTAAAACATTTTCCTACCTCAATGATAATGTCAAAGTGGCCGGGGAGAGAATGGTCTTCATTGTCCAGTGGGAGGTCGTAAACCACAGAGTAGTTCAGGAAACCTCTGTAAGACACCAGCTAGAGACAGACAGACAGACAGTCAGGTTCCTGTTAACTTCGTGTTGAAATAATGACCAACAATGGAAATAGTAGCCTACCTTGTTTCCAAGGAAACTGTCAGGTGCCTCCCATGACAGCACTTGTTGGTGGGCGTGGCCAGAAGAGGCGTTGCCGGGGATCAATAGGTCGTTGTCATTGATGACAGACGGGGTTTGGAGGGACTGAGGGGGGCGGAGCCAAGCATCTGTATGAAGCACCTGAAAAACACGATCATATGAAATAATACAATATACTGCTGTGTTACCCGAGTACAGGTGTGTTGAGGTTTACAGATGTATGTCACCATATTACTTAAGTAGAGGTGTGCTTCTGTGTCACCTGAGTTGTGGACCAGGCGGAGCTCTCGCAGACATCTGACACACCGAAGCAGAAACAGTCTGTGCAGCCGAGTGGATGATTGTCCTGCAGGTTGTAGAAACCTGGTTTACACAGATCACAGTGAGCACCCATCACGTTCACCTGAGGAAGAGAGAGCAGGTGAGAGTCAGAAAGCTTTAAAAATGTTCTGTTCCTGTTCAGACCGACACAGGCTGATGACTGTGGTACAGTATGATGTCACTGTGTTTACCTTGCAGGTGCAGGGGCTGCAGGGGTCTGTGTTGATGCTGCCGGAGAGGTTGCACTCACATTGAGTACAGAGAGGAAAATCTCTGAATCCAAACGCACAACGATCACACTGTTGACCTGTGAAACCCTCCTTACACCTGCACTGACCTGCAGACACACCTAGACACACACACACACACACACACACACACACACACTGTGTAAGAACTGGCATCATCAACAAATATAATAATAAGAGTAACAGTAGTCACCTGGCTGTGTGCTGTCTCTGGTACAGGTTGAAGACTCTGATCCTCTCAGATCACAGTTACACTGAACACACGGTGAGTCTGAGTATGGAGACACCTACACACACACACACACACACACATTACCAACAAGAGCTGTGATTGAGTAATAAATTACATTTACTGGCAATAATGTTGACAAACTATATATTTTTTAACGTCAGCAGGTCTGTAGTAGTATTTGCAGTATAGTCAGTACCTCAGCAGGTCTGTAGTAGTATTTGCAGTATAGTCAGTACCTCAGCAGGTCTATAGTAGTATTTGCAGTATAGTCAGTACCTCAGCAGGTCTGTAGTACCCGGCGGTGCAGGTCTCACAGTTGATGCCGGCGGTGTTTTGTTGACAGTCCATACAGACTCCGCCTCCCTGACGAACACCGTGAGTGTTTAAACTCAAAGAGAGTTCTAAGACAGTCTGATTGTAGAAACAGTCGACGGCTTTGTTGTGACAGTTACACTCTGAGAAACGGACAGGCGAGTGACAGACAGGTGAGAAAGACACAGGTTAGAGACAAACAAGTGTGTTTAAGGGTGTTTCTATTTTTTGTCTACTCTGTGTTTCTTACTTTCACATGTGTTTCCCTCGGAGACGGTTCCCGGTTGCCATGGCTGTTGGTGGTAACCGGGGCAACACTCGTTGCAGCTCTCTCCACAGGTGTTGTGTTCACACACACACTGCAGCTTCTGTTAACACACACACATAGATTAAACATTGCCATCAGTTGTCACTGTACTGTACAGATGTACAGGTGTGTGTCCTTACCTTGGTAACAGGGTCCAGTGGGCAGCTCTGGGCATGGCCATAGCAGATACACATCCCACCCACAGAGATGTCTTTGATGGAGTAATAATACTGAGAGACAAAACATACTGGTGTTAATAAAATGTTATTCATAATTAACAACTGTCTGTCTCTCCTGCAGCCTGTCTCACCCTCCGGGTGACAATGGGGTCAATGTCTCGGGGGTCACGGGCACTCAGTGTCATCAAGTCGGCATTGAGTGTCCTGATTCGTTGAAGCCTCAGCCTGATGTAACGAGCTGACGTGAAGTTCAGGAGGTCAGAGGTCAAATCGTCGGCTCCGGGTCGGCCATTAATCAGAGACGTATGGATCTGAGAGAAAGACAGGTAGAGAGAGAAAGACAGGTCAGACAGACAGCTTGTCTACCCTCCAATCAGCAACTTCTGTGGCTGCAAATTAATCTAACCGGAAGTACAAACAACTGCAGTTCCTCTAACATCCACTAGAGGCTGGCTCCAGTCCATAGAGCCCCATATTTAAATGTCCAACTTTATAGCACACATAAACAGCCACACAGGCAGGCAGACAGACAGGCAGACAGGCAGACAGGCAGACAGAAAGTCTCACCTCTCCATGTTCCAGGGGGTTGAGTCTGGAGTAGTATGACGTACAGATAACCTCGGTGTCTCTCTTGTAGGTCGGTGGTCCGAGTCTCGGTGTCACATTGTAACGAGTCAAACACTCAGAGTCACTGATGGCGTAAAACTGCCAAGGGTCAAAGGTCACACCATCCAGAGAGCGCTCCAGGATCCAGTTACCTGACCGCGAGACACAGACAGGTCAGTCAGAGAGACAGGTTGTAAAGGTTGTATTTGTATAAAGAAATTAGAGTGCAGACAGACAGACAGGTCTCACCTGGCCGAGGTGAGTTAGCTGCCTTGATGATGATGTAGGCAACCTGAAAAATCTGAAGAGAAATATGAACAATCAGTACACTCACTGTGCTGCGGTTACCTGGTTACACAGAGAACTCCTGTTATATGTGTAATCTATGGAGGTATATTTGTTCCTTCCTGAACGAGTAACAGGAGATTTGAAGCACATTAATTATATTTTGAAGAAAAATTATAAGCAAGCTAAACTAATTTATTTTGAGCAAAGTAAATTCACTACATGTATTTACATGTTTGCTATTATCCAATATACAATAAAAACCCTTTCACACCTTCTGATCTGTTTTTTCTTTGGTCTCCAATCAAAACACTTCCATAAGAATATGAAAGCCAGCAGACATTTCAGAATCAGATCGTAAAAACATTTCAATGAAATACTGACAATCCGCTCTTAGTCTCTGTTTCATAATGCTTATGGGATACAGTACATAGTTATACATTTAACTGGAGACTAAACAAGTCCTCTGATTGGTTGATTTTGTGGCACACTGTAACGCTGTGGTTGAGCACAGAGAGTAAATTAATAATAATAACAGACAGGAATCACAAACACACTTACTGTCTGTTAAAATGTATAATATTGATATAAACTAACCCATTTTTCTTTATAAACCAACATGTCAATTTTATATCAAGACTTTAAGAATGTGAACTTTTCCTCAGAAAGATTTATAATAAGCAAATACAAGACTGTTGTTGTTGTTGTTGCCTGGCACTATGAATACACCAGTACTTTGTGTGTTTATTACAAGGCTCAGACTCATTTTAAACAGAAATGTCTTTGAACCAACTCTGTCTGACTGTATAAAGTTAATTATACATCTCACACTGTGATTTGTTGACTGGTTGCCATGGAAACACTGGTGGGAATCAAACCAACAACCTGTGTCCTGCAGTGTTCAGTCTGTTCATCTTCATCCCTTCAAGCATATATACAAACACACACACGGTTGTTACCTGTTTCAGGTCCAGTGTGATGGTAATCCAGTGAAACTGTTGTCCATTCTTGATACTTGGACTCTGCCACCACTGATTTGTCCCATCAATGGCGTTTGTGATTGGATGACGTTCTGAACAACACAGACAAATACTGTTAGTACTGCTACTGCTTATGTATTGAAGTACTGCCATGTAGTACTCGGTACCCTGACAAATGGTAATTCAGTGATGATGTGAAACATGATCAATTCAATTTTACATCTTCAGGAGGAACCAATGGACCATAGACCCCTCTATGGTTCTAGTTTTAAAACTGGACCTGCAGTTAGTGTGATCTTGATCTTGTACCTTTGGACAGGACAGAGTTGGCGTCACATTTTGGGCAGTGTGGGTTCTTGATCCGTCGTCCTGGAACATGTTCAACCAGTTTACAGTAAACCTCAGGTTCTGGATCGCCACATGTGGCGTTACTGCTGATCACTGCATTACTGGCCAAGTTCAGGATGGCCGGGAACAGACCTGAAACACAGCACTACCTGTTAGACACCAGCGCTAACTGTTAGCATCCAGGCACAGGTGAGTGAATTAACTCAGTGTCTAACTCAGACAGTCAGCAGTGCCTCATACCAGGTATTTCTGCAGGTAAACTCTCAGATGAGTCACTGTCTAAAACCTTGTGGTAACAGTTAACTTCCTGAGGCTGTGTCATATGACACCGTACAGGGCAGAGGTCTGATATTGCTTTGGAACAGTTAAGGGTTCAAATAAAATACAGAAACATTGCAGACAGTAATATTAATTCAAATATGATCGTGATTTATTTTAAAGCATTCAGAGGTTAAAGGTCAAACTGTTTCATCACTGATACACTCATCATTAAAGCAAACCAACCCTCAGCTTTCAACCATACCCTAACAGTTTAAAGTTGTTTTTTAAAGTTCTTTAACAGGGTGTTTGTCTAATGAAGCTGTCACGTTCTCTGACTCTCTGACTTTTCTATCAAATCAAATTAAAAAACTTGAACTAGGTAACAATATTAAACCAGACAAATAATTAATCAAAATACAATCAAAATAAACATCGTCAACACTTTGATCAGTTTAGTGAAAAGATACAATCAGTGATAAAGAACACACACACAGATGTTAATTACTGTTGTGTGTGATCAGCTGCCGAAGTGTGATAACATCAACTGGGTGGTCTCACACACACACACACAACACAACACAACACACAACACAAACACACACCGACCCACACAAGTCTTGGTGTGAGAATGTGTGAGAATGTGTGAGAATGTGTGAAAACTGTGAAAATATCCACATTAACTGTCCCCAGGTGTTTCAGTAGCTTGTCTGTTCACAACCGTAGAGACAGACAGACACATGTCTTCTTCTACTCACAGCCAACAGACGGGTAGAGAGTGAGACATACAGACAGACAGTTTCAGGATAGTCCATTCAGTTAACTTCCACTGATTGTTCTGTGTGCTCTCATATAAAAGTGATCTACAGTCAGAAATCAGCATAAAGATAAAAATATAAAAACAAAAAAACAATGATATTAAACCGTAAGAGACTGAACATGCTGCAGTTCACGCACTGAATACAATGTGTGTGTGTGTTGGAATGTGTTAAATCAGTCTGTTGATATTCAGATTGACCTCTGACCCTCCCCCAACACACACACACACAAACACACAGATGTGAGAGGTCTGCAGCTCTGTGGGGGAGGTAATGTGGGGGGGTAGAGAGGAAGAGGGCGGAGTGTGATTGTTAACAGTAATTATCACAGACAGACAGACAGGTTCTTTCCCAGCAGGACACACAGTTTGTTACACACAAAGTGATCACCTGCTGATTCATTGATCACTGATCAGCTTCTTTCTTAATTTATTTCTTCCCAGCAACAACTTGTGCCTTGAGACCCAATTCCATATGAATAATAATCAAATAAGAGCCATTGCTGACGTTACCTGAGTGACAATAGAAAACTCCAGAACACCACTAATGCAAGTTATTTTCGTCATCAGTCAGCAGACTGTTTGGTCGTATCTCGGTCAAGACTATATCAGAACTCAGAGGACAGAGTCCGAACTGAAAGATCCTGTGATTAACTTCAACCAAACACACTGAAGTAAAACAACTGCTAACATTAGCTAAATCCACAGACTTCATTATCTAACATTTTCTTTTTAAAGCGTACTAGTGTGGATGTAGCCTAAGATGATGAAACAGAGGGTATTGCAGATAAAATGGATTCTATTACAGGTAAACACAGATTCTACTGCAGTATAACCACACTGGGTGAAACATTTCTGCACTTCAAGTGCAATCAGTCAAGGATTTATTAATGGGCCTTCAGAATGCTGAAGACTAAACAGATAAATCCTGGATCATTGTGTCCGTCTGCAGTCAAGGATTTATTAATGGGCCTTCAGACTGCTGAAGACTAAACAGATAAATCCTGGATCATTGTGTCCGTCTGCAGTCATGTCTCAAGGATTCACCACGACTGTGTGAACTACATGAAGACATCACATATTTAAGAGAACTAAAGAGACTGTCATACAGAACTGAGGGAAACATTATTTCTTTATAATTTAAAGTCCTCTGCTTCATGTTAAATAACTCTGACACAGAAGGAGCTAACAGAGCTAACATTAACTCCCACTGTTTGTCTGTTTATGAGTTCCAGTTTATAACAATTCAAACTTTAACTGTGACTCAGATCATTTTAAATTTTAATTGAGTAACTTTATCAAACAGGAAGCTTGTCAGTAGAAAACAGTTTTTCTTCAAACAACTGAATATAAAAATATGCTGAAGTTAAAATATTTACTGTCTGAAGATTAAATAACGTTTGAACTCATTATAATTGAACATACAAGCTGAAATTATTAAGTCAAAAGAACTCAATTGTTAATAATTAATATTTAAACACATTTGTCTGTTTCTATTTCATTTGACAATCTTCAAATTACTGATAAAACTGCCATGATACATTGGTGTATAGGAATATTATAAATAAACATAAAATCTTGTTTTCAGCTAAAATCAAAGAGACAGAAAAGTTTCTGACTTCCTAACATACTGAAACAACAACCTCAAAGATCTGACCTCAGTCCTCATTGTTTCAAGAGGAGAACTCAGTGACACTCAGTCGAAGTTAAAATAAATCAGTAGAAGTCAGTAGAATTTAATCAAACAGAAACAGAAGAACAGAAAGTTTCTCACCTCTCTGTTGAGCTACTGCTCGTTCCATCAGCAACAACAACAGCAGCAACTTCATCTCTGCAACCAGCAACTCAACCAAAAATTCTAGCTGGGATTGAATTGGGACTAACTGTACTTAGACTGTTTCTAACTGGGGCTAACTGGCTAACTGGACTGGTTTTCTCTGTGTTGTTCTGGCAGAATAAATCTAGTGAAGAGGAATGTGTTGCTGCAGAGTCTCTTTTGGCATGCCACAGTGACTCTACGTCTCTCTCTCTCTCTCTCTCTCATTCATTCAGCTCAATAAGAGGAGGGGGTGGGGTGGTGGTGGTGGACTGTACCATCTGATTTAGTGGTGGAGGGGGCTAATCCTATTTAAAGGTTCATTCTGAAGGATTTCTTTTATTGGTGTCATAAAACATTAAAACAGACTCTGATGTTTCAAACGGACAGTTAGTATTTGTTTTTTCTTCAGATTTGTCCCCCCTGAGGATTTACTTTATTATTTATTATAATGATCCAGATGTGTGCTTGGAACTCATGAAGTACAAAATGTTTGATTTAAAATAATTAAAAACAACCAAACTCTTGATTTGAATTAACCAAAGGTCTGTGTGTTAGACATCACTGATCAACGAGTCAGTTGAAATGAATCAGTGGATCAATGATTGAATCATCAGAGTGATGTGAAGCTACACAAACACTGAGCTGTTTATCTGTAAAGAAACAATAAAAGTCGGTTAGAGTTAGACGGAGTGTAAAGGGTTAAATGATGTAAAAACAGTGGTCTGCTCCTTTGACTGTCTCCGCTCATTCAGCTCAAACTATTGTCTCAGTCAGAAGGGAGCGGGGTGGTGGGGTTGGGGTTGGGGGGGCTGGGTTACAATGTGTGTGTGTGTGTG
>NW_023339650.1:19724708-19727836 GCF_004916995.1 Morone saxatilis
AGAGAGAGAGAGACAGAGAGAGACAGAGAGGACAGGAAGAGACAAACAGATGTACAGCAACAACAGAAGCCAACAAGAGTGTGAGTGGTGTTGGGGTGGGGTGCAGGTCCTAGCCGTTGGGCAGGGGCAGAGGGGGGAGGGTGGGTAATTTCAAGACCGACGAGAGTGACGTAGAGCAGGGGAGGGGGATTTGAGGTTGAGTCTCACCTGACAGCCTGGTTAAAGAAACTTATTTTTTTTTTTTTTTTTTCTTTTTTTTTTTTTTTTTTTTATTCTCCTTTGAGCTGCTGGTTTTGGCTCGAGACTCCGCAGTCTCCTCCCCGACGGGCAGCAGGCCTGAAAGAGGCTGTGAGGATGGAGTGGGTGGGGGATCACCTGCAATCCTGATGCTCTTGCTAGTTTAGACGGTGTTAGAAATGTCCAGGAAGGGGGGGGAGAGAGAACACCAATGATCTTCTCAGCTTAGCTCTCACTTATGCGCTGCAGATCTTGCGGCAGACACGGTGATAGGCACCGTACCACACGTGATGCAGCGGTCAGGATGCTCTCGATGGTGCCAACCAATCAACCAATCAATCTTCTATCCTCCAGACCTGCAGCTGACTGTCTCCATGGTAACCAGCAGACTGGGATTGGTCAGAGAGAGTGTCCATAACTTCAGCCTGCTCCTCCGTCAGCCAATCAGAGAGCTGCAGAACTCTAATGGTGAGAGAGGTGTTTCAGGCTCTGCCTCCTCCAATATCGATCATTAATATATGAACATATATAATTTATGTGAATACATGAAGGTATATCATATATGTGAATGTATTGGTGGTTGTCCTCTATCAGGGTCATCCTCGGCGCTGCAGCAGGCTCAGCTTCAGGCTGCAGCGGCACGCTCCGGCCTGCAGGAGGCGCTGCAGCGGCTGCATTCACTAAGCAAGCAGCTGCAGGATTCTTCTTCTGTGGTAGAAAACACCAACGACACAGTGAGGGAGACCAACCAGCTGGTGACTCACACACACAATGCAGGTCAGTCCACCGCTTCATAAAGTGAAAGACTACAAACTCACTGACAGTGTGGTAACATTTCCTATTTCCTGTGTGCTCAGCCAATGAGGCGCAGAGTAAGCTGGAGGAGGCGGAGCATCGTACTGACCGGCTTATGGACCGGATAAAGCCACTGAGCATGCTGGGAGAAACACTGAGCAGGAATCTGTCTGATATCAGAGAGCTGATCGATCAGGCCAGGAGACAGGCCGCCTCGGTACATAAACACACACAGTAACACACACGCTAATGATGGTGCTATGTAGCAGTCAGAGGATCAGTAAAGTTATTAATCATCAATTCTCCATAAGCCCCACCCCTTTTTGCTCTGTGCTCCAATAACAGTTGAGCAACTACATCCTTTCCTGTACATAGATATGCTATATGCTAGGCTAATCTATGTTGGAAAGACAGCCACAGTTTGAAGATGTTCAAAGATAAACAAAAAACAAACTTTTGGGAATTATCGTAGATAACACAACAGCGAGTGGGATTCAGTTCCCAATCATATTATTCAAAAAAATAATATATATGGTTTTAAAAAAATGCTAAGAGAGCATATTTAAAGGGAAATGAAGTAATTAATAAATACTCTTAATTTATGATAAATTCAATTGGAGCCAGTTTTTTTGTTGTTGTGTTTGTCTATAGAGTTAATTGTTATTGTTTTATCTACAGTATATGTGTGTTACGATGTGTTGTGTCAGTGTAATGTAAGTATAGTATTATCACCATTTAAACTGGATGGACCCCAGGAAGAATAGCAACTGTTATACAGAAGCTAATGGAGATCTTAATAAACAAACAAACAATATATATATAGTCACATTTCAAGTTAACTTATGTTAGCAAAATGCTAGCCTGAATGACAAAAATATTGATGATGATATTGATAATGGTATTGATAATGGTTTTAATAAAATTGATGATGTGATCAGATTAAGGTGGCGGTACAAGCAGACAGGGACTGTGTTCGATCCTACAGACCACAGATTGAGTCCAGTAACTTCAACACTCTGAGTCTGATTCTGAAAACCTCGAGTCCAGATAACCTGCTCTTCTACCTGGGCAGCAACACCACGGTATTACACAGTACCACACAGTACTACACAGTACCACACAGTACTATACAGTACCACACAGTACTACACAGTACCACACAGTACCACACAGTACTACACAGTACTACACAGTACTACACAGTACTACACAGTACTACACAGTACCACACAGTACTACACAGTACTACACAGTACTACACAGTACTACACAGTACCACACAGTATTACACAGTACCATACAGTACTACACAGTACCACACAGACTGATTGATTGATTGATTGACTGACTGACTGACTGACTCATTGGTTGATTTCTAACTGTTGTGTGTTCAGATGGACTTCCTGGCAGTAGAGATGCATGATGGGAAGGTGTCTCTGGCATGGGATGTGGGTTCAGGCAGCACCAGGCTGGACTTTCCTGGACTGGACATCACCAACAACAGATGGACCAGAATCAACGCGACAAGGTAAACAACAAAACAAAACAACAACAATACAAAACAAAACAAAACAACAACACAAAACAACAACAACACAAAACAACAACAACAACAACAACACAACACAACAACAACACAAAACAACATGTCATATAATGATTTCGGCAGGTTCGGGGCCCATGGCTCGCTGTCGGTCCATCAGCTGGAGTCGGAGTCGGCTCCGTTGCCCGCAGTAACAGTGACCTCACGGGGACCTTCCCGAGTGTTAGACATTGACAGAAACACAGTGATCCACATCGGAGGACTAGGAGCCCACACTCAGGTAACACACATCAAGTGTACAGGTGTGTGTGTGGAGGTGAACAACTGTGTGTGGAGGTGAATAAGTGATAACTATGTGTGTGTTTGTGATCTCAGAGCCCCACAACGCTGCAGGCCTCCACGTTCCAGGGCTGTTTGGGCGAAGCATTGCTCAACGAGAGAAACATCGGACTGTGGAACTATAACAGCAGAGAGGGAGAGTGTGGAGGCTGCTTCAGCAGGTACAAACACACCTGAATGACCACAGGTGTAAAGCGATCAGCCCTAACACAGT
>NW_023339650.1:19727936-19728609 GCF_004916995.1 Morone saxatilis
CCAGCAGGCTGGCTGGCCCCCTCTACTGGAGACTGCCCCCCCAGTTCGAAGGTCCCCAGGTACTGCTTACCAAACCGTTGACTGACAGCACCTGACAACACTGCTGCTTTTAGCTCAAACTGTTTTCAAACTCATCTCAGTTTGTGTCTACTATATATGGTTTATTTACATTAGTGTGTACTTAGTTGTGTATACTGTGTATTATATTGTGTACTTCTCTGTGTACTTCATTGTGTAGCTGCTGTCGTATGGTGGCCTGCTGTCTTACATCATCACCTTTTATGCTGAAGATGGCTTGGGGCTGTCCAATCAGGAGCCTCAGATCCTGATAAGGGGTGGGACCCTGAGGAAGCTGGTGATATACACAGACATGGTTGCCCCTGGCAACGGCATCAGGACACAGCATGACATCAGACTGACAGAGGTACTACTGCTAGGAATCATGGGAAACATGAATCGCAGAAACAGAAATATTTGAAATATNNTGTGTGTGTGTGTGTGTTTCAGTACAACTGGAAGTATTTTAACTCCGTGTTGGACAGGTCGGTGAGTCATGCTGACTTCCTGTCGGTCCTCAGTAACATTGAGTATGTCATCATCAAAGCTTCATACGGGACCAGACTGCAGCAGAGCAGGTACATATACAGTTCTCATAAAGTACACTATATACAGT
>NW_023339650.1:19728769-19737312 GCF_004916995.1 Morone saxatilis
ACACTATATACAGTCATATACAGTTCTCATTAAGTACACAGTATATACAGTCATATACAGTCATCATAAAGTGTACAAGTACACAGTATATACAGTCATATACAGTCAGCATAAAGTGTACAAGTACACAGTATATACAGTAATATACAATAATATACAGTAATATACAGTAATGTTCATGTTCAGTGTCATGGCAGCAGCACAGAGAAAAAAGAAGGGGGCTGAAATTCACACTGTTGTCAAATTTGCTGAACAATACTCTGAAAAGTGGCACAGTTAGAGAGTATTTCCATCTGTGCTGAAGGAATTAAAGACCTGTCCCTAATAAAGACCTGTCCCAAATAGGGACTTGTTTTCAATAAAGGAGTGTGAGTTCGAGTTTTCTGGTATATGCAGCACTCATATGTGTACAAGTACACACATATACTCATATATATACACACACTCAGGATCTCTAACATCACCATGGAAACTGCAGTGGATGCGGAGTTAGAGGAGGGGTCAGTGGTCGGAGGGGGCGTGGCCAGATTGATCGAGTCCTGTGTCTGTCCACCTGGATACAGTGGACTGTCCTGTCAGGTAAATAATACCTGTACACATCTGATTGATTAACTGATCTGGATCAATATACACTGCTCGTACCATCTGTCTCTCTGACCTGTCTGTCTCTCTGATTTGTCTGTCTGCAGGAGTGTGCAGCAGGTTTTTTCCGACAGCCTTTATCTGAGTTATCGTCTCATGCTCAGAAGTCGCTGTTTGTGCATCCGTGTGTTCAATGCCGCTGCAACAACCACAGTGAGAGCTGCGACACAGAGACCGGAGAGTGCCAGGTAACACGCTAACACACACTAACATGCTAACATATGCTAGCATACGCTAACACACTAACATGCTAACACACGCTAACACTGACAGTAGAATAAAGTTTCTATTTTTTCGTTCAGGGCTGTCAGCATCACACCAGTGGGCCGGGCTGTGAGCTGTGTGCCCCGGGGTATTATGGGAACATCAGCGGCTCTATCAGTGACTGCTCGCTGTGTGCCTGCCCCCTACGGGGCAACAGGTAATCCAGTGTGTTACAAATAATCAGTAGTCAATAGGTTTGATTCCATTGATCTGACTTTAACTATGTGTGTGTGTGTGTAGTTTCAGTCCCACCTGTGTGTCGGAGGGAGCGTTTGGTGATTTCCGCTGCACCGCCTGTCAGATGGGATACGAGGGGAGATACTGTGAGAGGTCAGAGTCATGACATCATATAGTGATGACAGCCTCAGGTGTATCACCTGACTGTCACTTCAGTTCTTATTTCTGGAATACAACTTTTATTTAGAAAATCTGACCTCAGTGAATGTGACATCACAATGACCATATGCTGTCACCCTGCAGGTGTTCTGTTGGTTACTATGGCAACCCGTCGGTGCCCAGTGGTGTGTGTTCACAGTGCAGCTGCAGTGGGTGGGGCTCACTGCAGCCACTGTGTGACGCACTGAGCGGACAGTGTGAGTGTAAGGCTGGTGTCAAAGGTCGGTCATGTGATCAGTGTGAAGAGAGGCACATCCTGCAGGAAGGAGAGTGTGTGTGTGAGTAACAGCAACGCACAAACACACACTCACACAGGTTCATATGTTGTGTGTTATCAGACTGATGTATGTTTGTTTTTGACTCCAGCGTGTGATGACGAGTGTACCGGCGTTCTGTTAGATGACTTGGAAAAAATATTCAACCACTTCCTGTCTGTCAACCTGAGCCACGTTGCCATGGCACCGTACCACCAGCTGGTGCTGCTGCAGAACCAGACCACAAACGCCCAGGTAAATGCTGCGGCACGCGCTGCACCACACGCTGCGGCTCGCTGCCATCTGGTGGTGACTGTGAGACAGTAACACATTACCCACTGTGTGTTTGTACAGGTGCAGTTTTCACAGAACGGCTCTGTCTCTCTGCGTCTGTCCAGAGTGGAAGACGAGCTGGATCATTTGACCTCTGACCTCAGCACGTTGCTGCAGCAGGTATCCTTGGTTACACTCATTTCTAAACTCATTCTAACTGATTGAATGATTTCTGATTGTTTTTAGGAAGTTAACCAACTGTATTACATATGAACAGAGACTATAATTTTGGTACAAAACATACTGTAAATAATATATATATAGTTTAACAGGTATTATGTATATATTGTTATGTTACATATAACAATATATAGTTTACAGTATGTTATAATATAGAATATATAACATACTTTCAAGGTCCAGTGATTAGGATTCAGTGTCAACCAAATACAACCAACTAAATACTGCTCAACCTATAGTGTGTAGCCTCAATCTAGAGACAGTGTTTGTTTTGTCGTTTCTGGGCTTCTGTAGAAACATGGTGGACTCTGACGCTTTTGTCAGGTGATTAAATACTAATGAAAACATGAATATTAAACTCCATTGATGTTACATACTGGATCTTTAATATCGGATTAACACGTTCAAACACTGCAGGAAGTTTTGAATTAAAACTGCAAAGCAATGTGGGAGTTGACTATAAGAAGGTTCATATTCTTCCTTGCTCCTGATTGGCTAGGTCACACGTCTGTCTGATAACTTGGAGGAAGTGGGCGTGTCCACTAACAACAGCTGTTCCCAGGGTTCAGTGCTGCTGGAGAACATCAGCAGCCTTCAGGACAGAATCCAGGGTAAAGTTAACACATCACTAGTGACATCATAACGAAATAATTATTAATTAAGTAAAATAACAACTCTGCAATCTGATTGGTCCAGAGCTTCAGAGGGAGGCTGGGCACCTAAACCAGACCACAGAGGAAGAGTTAATTTCAGCCAATCAGACGCATCTGCTGGGTGAAGTTGAGTCCATGTTGGAAACCATCAGAGTGGTCAACCTAACAGCCGCCAATGCTGTGGCCAATCAGGAGCTCCGGTGTGTGTTTGTGTGTTTATAACGTTTGTACAATGCTTGATGTTTTTTATAGATTGTGTTTATTGATTGATTATTGATTGGTTTTGCTCTCCCTGCAGTCTCGCACAGTCTCTCGTTCATTCCCTGCAGACGGACTTCCTGCCTGGCAGGGTGGCGGTTGATGACAGGCTCCGCCCCCTGTCCGTCTCCCTCAGCATTGGCATAGAAACGCTGCAACATGCACATACACAGCTGAGCGATGCTGCACAACAAACCACACAAACACACACTCTGCTGGACACCATTCACTCTCACCTGCACCGCTACCAGGTAAACCCACTCACCTGCAGTCAGGTGAACACACACAGCTGCGGTCAGGTAAACCCACTCACATGCGGTCAGGTAAACACACACAGCTGTAGTCAGGTAAACACACTCAGCTGCAGTCAGGTAACATATGAATAAATCAAACACCTGTCGTATCTTTGCTGTATCTGTCAAACAGAATAAAACATCAATAAATCAAATAGAAATAAAAAGTTACTGAATGTAGAAAATACAGTGATCTATTGATTTATGTAATTGATCTATTGATTATTATTACTATTATTATCTCTGTGTGTGTCAGTCTGTCCGTCAGAAGCTCAGTGGTGACTGTTTGTTTGTGGATGGACTGATGGACGACAGTCAGCTGCTGATGGACGACGCCGTCGGACTGACGGATGAGTTTAACAACGCCACCACCGTAAGACTGATCCATACTATTGATTATTGATCTGTCACTGATCAAGACTATTGATTATTGATCAGTCACTAACTCAGACTATATATTGATCAATGCAGCAGGTGGAGGAGTTCAGTGGTCAGTTGGATCAGTGGCGTCCTCTGCTCAGGAAACAGGTGGACGCTTTGGTTGTTGGACTAAAGATGACAGACGCTCTGGAGAACGTTTACCGTGCAGAAAGCCACGCCCACCTGCTGCAAAGCCATGCCCACTCCCTGCACAGGATGTGTTGTGTGATGTGTGTGTGTGTGGTTGTGGTGTGTGTGTGTGTTTTCAGTGAAGTAAAGTTTTTTCCTCTCTCAGGCTCTCTGTCGTCGGTGTGCAATGTGACTCAGAACGCAGCCAATTGGTCCAATTCGACAGTGACATCACAGAACGAGTTGACTCTGCCCAGCAGGTCGCGTCGATTGCATACAGCTCCGCATCCTTCGCTCTCAACATGGTACGTGTGTGTGTGTAACTGTCACGCAGGTTCATAATACCGAGTGTGACATGGCGACCGTGAGGTTAACGGCTGAAAAAACTGAATACCTCAAAATCAGAGACGACACTCAGTGTTGTGTATGTGTGTTTCAGCCATCCAATCAAGAGCAGCTGCTGTCAGAAGAGAGCGAGCCAACTGAACATCAGCTCTGCTGTTTTAGAAGAAAAGTCAACGACTCCACGAGACGGCTGAAGTATGTTTCCTGTCTGATATCAAAACATCGTTTGACCTTTGACCTGCAGCTCGTCCATCTTGCTCTGTCTTCTCTCTCTGTATTCTCATGAAGTCAGTCAAGTAAGTCAACTTTATTGTCAGATGTGCTATACATGCACGACATACAGCACAAATGAAATTTCAGTCCTCTCGGACCCCCGGTGCAAACATGCAATAAAAAAATAGAAAAATAGAAAAGATATAAAATGAACAATCTACAATTTAAACAAGACATAAAATAAACAATCAACAAGACATAAAATAGACAATCAACAATTTAACAAGACATAAAAATAAACAATCAACTATCAACAAGACATAAAATAAACAATCAACAATCAGAATAAGAATAAAGGCACTTATAAATAAATAAAGGATAAATAAATAAGTATTTAAACAGGTGAGGTAGTGCGGTGTAGTGCAAATAAACAGGGGAAAGTGAAGTGTGCAGCAGAGAGTGTGAGTGGTGTTGGGGGGGGGGAGTAAATCATCACTTTATTACTTGTTGTTTTATTTGTTTGACTCTTTTCTGTTTGAATATGAACTGTTCTGCCTTTTTTCCCCCCACCTTGGTGGGAACGCAGCATTAGATGGGTTTTTATAATGGATTGTTCTAGATTCTTCCATCATTATCAGGGCTGTAGGACCAGAGTTCAGACTGAGCCCAGCACTGTGAATTGAGATTTACCATCTCCAATAGACACTGAAGACACACATGTACATAAGAATGCAATAATAGCTTTTACAAGTGGTGTTTAATAATACAATTGTTAGTTATAAGTCATTTTAAGACACATAACTTCAGATCTGATGGCTTTTTATTATGAGAACAGGTCTCTGTGCCTGTGTGCCTTCATTACTTATTCAAATAACATTTAAAGTTTAAAGTATTTCCACACGCACACACACCCACACACCCACACACCCACACACACAAGGTCGTTTTCAATTTTCAAAACAAAAGCCCCCAAATATCACTGTATGCTAACAGGGTTACAGGAGCCTGTTAGGGGGGAGAGTCCAACAAATGACGCAAGAGCGTAACTCTGTGTGTGCCAGCTCCTCAAGGGACAAAATCAGTTCGCCAATGGGTGCCTCTTATTTACTAATCACCTCCCACACAGCTGAACTACAGGTCCCACCGGAAAAACTGCCCCAAAATGTCAGCTCCACCCAGCTACACTAGGGATGAAACTAATTTTTATTCACAAAATAAAAGCCCAATAGAGTTCTAGTATGATAGTTCCACTGTCATTTTTCGTTATTTACACATTATGCCCAGGTCACAGTGCTTTATGTAGAGTATGTCTTTATTCACGGCCCAGTTATCATAGGAACTGGAACTGTAAATAAATTGCATCCGACTTCAAGATTCAAATTGTACTTTCCACCCTAGAATTTCCTCTTAAGAAAAAATAATATGCACTACCACGCCACAAAGTGACTCTCTGTAATTTCAATAAACTATATTTTAAGAAGTGCATGCATCATTTGCATAACAACAGAAAGAATCATTTCTTCATTTTAACTTAGGAGGGGGTTAACAGGAATTTGTCTGTTCATGCATATTTAATAATCTAAAGAGGAAGGAAGGCTTTAAACAGCTGGAAGTCTGTATCAACCAAGAAACAAATTGTCTTCAGAGACCACATCCTCCTTTTGTGATTAACTGACAGATACAGTGTTTCTCATGTACTGTTTGTGATCAACCTGCTAATTTAACAGAGACGTGAGGAGCAGCTATGAGTTTAACTGCAGCAGCGAGTGGATTTGTTGTCTTCCTTCTCTCTGTACAAGGTACTGTACATCTACTTTTAGTTTTGCATTGTGATGTGATCCCTGCAACACCAGACACTCTTGACTTTCTTTAAATTAAAAGTCTTTACCGGACAACCAACAGAGAGCTGCATCTCTATACACTTACACATAAACATTATAAACGGAGGTATTGTGCACCATTAAAGAGAGTGAAGTTGTGTTTTTGTGTATGGAAGTCATGACTGTAGATAATTTGTTGGAACTTCCTACATTGTTCTGACTCTGAGTGACTTCTGCTAAACTCAACTCTAGCCATGTTTGTAGGCTTTAGAGTGAAGGCTGAGGCTGGTAACCAAACACAGGAAATACAGAGTGAAAATAACAGTAACACATCTTTTTTAGCTGGTCATTTGACAAGAGTTTACTTCCTGCTGCAGTAGTAAAGTGAACAAATGACTATTTAACAATGGTGCAAATGAATGTATAATGTGAAAAGGTGTTGCTTATAGTAATGAAGACTGATTCCCCTGACTCTACCGTGTCCCTCAGTTCTGTTATTGCGTCTTTCAGCAAATTTTTGGTCTTCTTGTCAACAACTTTACTGTATTAGTACCCTCTCAGCGCTCTCTTCAACCCCTTTCCAGCAACAGCAGGCAGCTGCTTTCAGTGGAAAAGCTCTATAAGCCCACTGTACACTAACTGTCCAACACCAAACAACATACAAAGTTAGCAACTAGCTGGTCAACATTGTGCATAATCTACAGAACCATGACTCCCAATCAATGCTAATGTTGTGTCTGTGGGAAGCAACACTGTATAAATTCCATTTTGTGTTTACAGCTTAATGTGCTGTCCCAAACTGGCCAAAAAATGACCACTGAAGGGCCAATCAATACTGCTTTACAGGATCAATATGTGGGATTTAGTGGCATCTAGCGGTAAAGTTTCAGATTGCCAATAACACCGCTCACGTCTGTAGCTGACGACCTGAGAATGAGAACAGGCTGTGAAGTGTGTAGGAGGAACTACGATGCAGGCAGTGTTTGGTTTGTCCATTCTGGACTACCGTAGAAACATGGCAGAGCAACATGGCGGACAGCTTGGAAGGTGATCCGTGGCGCGTAAGGTAATGAAAACGACTCCTGTGTTCAGGTCATTGATGAAAACATACCTCTGAATATTATATTCCCTTTCTGCCAGTAGATCCTCCCACAGTTACACACTGCACCTTCAAGAATGGCTGTTGTAGCTTTGACAGATGTGTACACATTGTGAAGCCAAACGTTTTTGTTTTCCCCCTGTCACTGAGGAGCCATGTAGGTGTAACATACAGGAAGTTTACTCTGTTCCCCAAGGTCTTCTCCTGTGAAGGGGTCCCCACCAACCATAGAGAGACTTTAACCCTTGAATGGTTTCCCCCCCACAAACACAGACCAAGCTGGGTGTACTGCTGCCTGGAACTAAGCTGAGAAAAGAGATCCTAACTTAACTTCAGTACTTGCAGCTGCTTCTCTCTAGAATAAGTAGAATTGCTGAACACTGAGGCGTGGGAAACTCCACGCTCTGCAGCAGCCTGACCACAGACNNCAGCTGCTTCTCTCTAGAATAAGTCTGTTTGTAGAGAAATGCAGAACTCTGAGGAGTGGGAAACTATTGTGATATGAAGATAACACAGTTTCCATCCACACTCTGCAGCAGCCTGACCACAGACAGATAAGCAAAGAAGCAAAGCAGACTTTTTTTATGTATCACACCCTTCTGATATTTTTATCTTGTTCAGTATGTAGTGTGTTAAAGTACACAGTTTCAGTACATTGCTCTTCCTTCACTGCACCCTGATGTCCTGCTTCACTGCTCTTAGAGGTTAACTGCAGAGATAATGTGTATATCTTTCACTTCCTTTGCATTATTTAACTGGGCCAATAGAGTACCAAATATGAAACGCCTTCAAGCAGGAGAATTATTGAGAATAGATACAGCTCACTTTCAAACAGCTCAGATAAAAGTATATATTAAATATATAAAGTAAAATAAAAAAGATCAAAACATGCAAATATGATTAAAACGAGCCATTTGTTATACTTCAACACTCCTGTATGATGATTACTGGTATATGGATAATTTTTCACAGTTTATACCATATAAGCATAATAATTCTCCTTAAATAACCAAATTAATATCACCAGACTACTACTAAAACACAATATCAAAATGTTATAAAGAAAATAAAAAACTAAAACTATCACCAGGTTGTTAAATAAAACAGGCAATAGTTCAAATAAAATAATAAAACCCAAATATGTCAAGCAAGTATTAAAATTAAATAAAATTCAGTTTATAGCAAAGCAGCAGTGGTCTCTGCTCTGTAAGGACAGAAAGACACATGTTAATATTAGTCACAGT
>NW_023339650.1:19737379-19737556 GCF_004916995.1 Morone saxatilis
TGCTTCACAAGCTGTCTCAGCAACCACACAGCACCGCACTCACAGGACAAAGGTACACTTAACCTGCTGGTTACAATTATACATTCTCATGTAAAACTGAATGATTTCTAGATTTCTTCATACCTCTTTGTCATACACAAAAATAACAACAAAAACGTATGTACGACATCTACAGTA
>NW_023339650.1:19737656-19741499 GCF_004916995.1 Morone saxatilis
TACTACTACTACTACTACTGCTTAATGCTGCTGTGTTTCCAGGTTACCTGTCCATCATGGCGGCCGACCAATCAACAGAGAAGGAAGTGTTAGAGGCGGAGTCTCCTGGAACGGCCTCTGACTTGAACCGCTCCGACCTAGACCCCATTTATATTGGAGGACTTCCTGCCTCCAGACCAATCAGGTGAGTTTGTGAGTCACAGTTGATGTGTACACATGTGTAAATGTTCTTACCTGTCTGACTGTTTGTACTTGTCTGTGTGGTTTCTAGGAGACAGGTGGTGTCCAGGTCGTACGTGGGCTGTATAAAGAACGTGGAAATTGCTCGGTCCAACTTTGACCTACTGAGAGACGCCTTCGGTGTCCGGAAGGGTTGTGTCCTCAAGGTACTGCATACACACACACACACACAGCCAATAATCAGTAACCATTATTGATCACCTCGGAGTGAGTCATTCATCAATAACCTTCATTAATAACCTTCATTGATCACTTCATCATCTTACCTGTCAGGCGGTGAGAAGCGTGTCGGTGTTAGCAGGAGGCTTCGTTCAGATCGCTCCTCGCTCACTTGGTCAGGAGGTGGAGCTTCTCTTGTCCTTCTCCACCAACAACCAATCAGGAGTTGTTCTGGCCGCCTTCAGTGACGACCCAACACACAGACAGGTAAGACAGACAGACACACACACCTGGGCTCCAGCTCTTACTGTCACCGTTATGCAACCTCTATCACTGTCTGTGTGCAGAACTTCCTGTCTGTCCACCTGCTCTCGGGTGATTTGGAGGCAGAGCTTGGTGAGGTGGGTGGAGCTACTCGGAGGGTGATGGTGGTGAAACCTGTTGGAGGATCCTTCAGTGACGGAATAAAACACTCTGTGATTATCACCATCAACAGGAAGTAGGTGTTACCATGGTAACAGACACCTGTTTCCCCTGTGTCACCTGACTGATTAGTATTGATTAGTCTGTCTCTCAGGTCTTTGTCAATGCAGGTGGACGAGGACCACAGGAAATCCGTCTCTCTTTCGCCGGGCGTATTTTCTCGCTTGTCTCCAGTTTCTTTCTACATTGGTGGGCTGCCATCAGAGGGGGGGCCTCATCTACCAATCAGATTACGGGATGTGTCCAGGTGGTTCAGAGGCTGCATCCAACACCTGGTGGTGGGCGGAGTGTAAGTCCTGCTCTCACTCACTCACACACACACACACACACACACACACACACACACACTGTTCTGCCTCTCTGATTGGCTAACTGTTTTTAATGCCGGCTCCCTCCAGGATTGTCGACCTATCAGGAGCAGTGAGGTATGAGGGGGTGGAGCTCGACAGCTGCCTATTGGAGGAGAGAGATGGGGGGGCGGTGCTTCCTGATGACCAGGATGTAGAACCAACTAATGACCCTGCCTACTTACCTGTACCTCCGCCCACACACCTGAGTGCCCTGACACCAGGAGCACTAACGGTAATCAATATGTTTGTTGATCATGACTGATTATTATCATCATTGGTTCTTGAATATTGGTCTGTATATTTTGGTTACAGTTGATTTAGATTTTGATTCCTTGTTAGTATTATTGATTATTGATAAGTGTTGGTTATTGGTCAGTGTCATTATTTACTTTTCATTGTTATTGATTATTGATATGTCTGTTGCAGTGTGTGTCAGAGGCAGAGCCAACCTTTCTGCCATCAGCGGCTCACTTTGGTTTGTCCAAACATAGTCACATGACCTTCATCATCAACCCCAGCACTGTCAGGAGGAGGTGGGTCTCCACGACGACAGGGTTGTATTCAGACAGGGGTGGGTCTGTATTCAGATAGGGGCGGGGCTGTAACCAGTTCTGTTCTAACCCTCTGCTGTCTGTCTTCATCCTCAGTGTATCGGTGAGGTTGTCAGTTCGAAGCCAGGCTCTGGATGGGTTGATCCTCCTCCTCTCTGACTCCAAACAGATGGACTTCATTGTCCTCAGACTAACGGGGGGGAGACTAATGATGTCAGCTGACCTGGGGAAAGGCCCCGCCTCCATTACATCATCTGTCGCTGTCAATGACGGAAAATGGCACACTGTAAGTTCAAACACTGATGACATCACTGTGACATCACTATGGGAGGTGGTCAAATGGATGTGATGTCACATTGTCAGGATGGTTGTTTATTGGTTTAAACTCACTGTATTATGAAAATCAGAATTGGGTTTATTGCCAAGTAAGTTTTTACATGTACAAGGAATTTGCCTTGGTGCATTGCTACATTAAAATCACAGAAGATAGAAAGATCTAAACTGTACAGGAAAGATATTTACAATGTGCAGGATAGAAAAACCAACGGGAGTGCATTAATGTAATGCATATATACAGGGTGGGTTTAATTAGACGAGATTCAGACCGGAGTTGCATCAGCTGTGAGACTTGTCACTGCTACGCTTACAGAAGACAAAGTGCAGGAACAGCAGGAGATCACAGCAGATTACACGAGGACGGGCGAGATTGGTATCAAATGAACTCCTCCCCGCTTGGATCACCAGTCTCGCTAATCTTTGAACGGTGAAAAGGAGGACATCCGCCCCCGCTTTACCTTTGATGTCCTGTGAATGCTTCTTCTTAGAAACCGTCCTTGGTGGCTCTCCCCGCAAGATCATACCACCGCCAGACACAAGACTCACCTCTTTGATCAGAGGAGCTACAGTCAGCGCCGGCACAATGTGTCGGCAACACACCGCCATCGAGACTCAGTTCGTGAATAGACAGGAGAATGTACACATCAGAATTCAGGCATACGATAGCAAGAAGAATTCAGTGCGCCGCGCGACGTACTGTTTTGAACATGCTAGAGGAATAGCAAATACCGACAAGATGCATCGTTTTGTATGGTATTCTCGGCTGGAGTGGGCTCATCCGGGGTAAAGCGGAGATTTCAAGCGTTAAACTTGAAGTGACAGAAGTAACATTTTGGTCCTATCTTCGCTCTGCCGTGAAGGATGTAATCAGGCTGCATCGCAAGTTGAAAAAAAATTTTTCACGTTTGCGCCCCCAAACTGTTATGAAATGCAAAACACATTGTTGATGATATGTGTTGACTGTGTGGTGAGGCGGAATCCTAACAGAAGGTGGTTGTATGTGAGTGTTGAGATCGTTCAAAATATTTTTTCGCAATAGATTTACTCACGCCTATACATAAACACGAAGTTTGCTAATAACTTGAGTGTAGATTGCCCATTGGGCTCGCAAACTTCACTTGTCTGATAAGAGTGCCGAAACCTGAACACAGCTTTAATTTATTTTTATTATTAT
This sequence comes from Morone saxatilis, assembly GCF_004916995.1. Taxonomy (NCBI): domain Eukaryota; kingdom Metazoa; phylum Chordata; class Actinopteri; family Moronidae; genus Morone; species Morone saxatilis. The sequence goes on from NW_023339650.1 coordinate 19,740,950, forward strand.
ATTTATTATTATTGTTGTTGTTGTTTGTTGTTGTTGTTGCTGTTGGCTGGGCTGTTGTTATTATTGTTGCTAGCGGTCCGCTGTTGTTGCTGTGGTCGGTTGCTCGTAGTCCGCCCATCGCCGTGTCATCATCTTCGTGTTCATTCCATTCATAACAGTCAGCTACTGATTAGTGTGGTAGATTAGTTGCTTAACTGTCATGATATTGCTGTGCCATCGCCCATCTGTCCGCTCTGTCTTCTCTCTGTCCTTTTGACCAATTCTGTCATGACTACATCTACATCACTCATCTCTCTCTCTCTCTCTCTCTCTCCTACCCCAGCTTGGTCGAGAGCAGACGACGCACCCCACCTAGAGCCGAAGGGTCTGTCCTAGGTTTTTCCTTTTCCCCAATCGCGCAAGTGGCTTGCTCTGGTGGTACTAGTGGGTCTCTGTAAATAATGTTATAAGGAGTTTGGTCTAGACCATGCTCTAATATTGAAAAGTGTCCTGAGATAACTTCTGTTATGAATTGGGGCGCTATACAAATAAAATTGAATTGAATTGAATT
>NW_023339650.1:19741599-19745336 GCF_004916995.1 Morone saxatilis
TGTGTGTGTGTGCGCGCGTGTGTTCAGTGCCTGAGGGGTATAAGGTCGGCTCTGACGTGTTGGTCTCTCTGGAGTTCCGAACGAGCCAATCAGAGGCTGTGTTTCTGGGTATCAGCAGCGCCAAGGTCGACGCCATTGGGCTGGAAATGATCAACGGACAGGTGAGGATTAGATATTGATTATATATTGATTACATGAGTCACGTGTGTGTGTGTGTGTGTGTGAGAGTGAGAGATATACAGAGTCTGATCATACATTGATTATATGTTGATTATTTGATGAGTTACCTGCGTTGTTCCTCAGGTGGTGTTTAACGTGAATAATGGGGCGGGTCGAGTGTCAGTGCATTCGATTGGTCAGATGTTGTGTGATGGACAGTGGCACCGCCTGCTGGCCAGAAAAACCAAACACACCCTGAGTCTGAGTGTAGACGGCCGCAGTTACAGCACACCCAACCCTTACCCACAATCCACCTCTGCTGAAACCAACAACCCTGTTTACCTGGGAGGCTATCCAGGTGAGCACCAACTCTGAACTCAACAACAAAAACAACAAAATTCTGATGTTAATGACTGATACTAACCTGCATGTCTCTCTCTCTTTCTACCTGTCTCACTCTCAGTCTCTGTTAAGCAGAACTGCCTGTCTATCAACTCCAGGTTCAGAGGTTGTCTGAGGAACCTACAGCTCATTAAATCTCACCTGACTGATGCTCTGAACCTGAGCTCTGCCCACTTTCTGTTGGGCGTCACTCCTAACTCGTGTCCTGTTGCCTAGCAACACCCAGACAGGTGCTGATTGGTTCACAGACACCAATAGAAAGGAGAATTGTTCATGTTATTCTATAGCTTCAATTATTAAAGATCAAACTCACAAATTCAAATGTGTCAATCTTTCAATTACACTATTTATTGATTTATTTACATTCTGAGTAAAATACAGTACAGTGACTCTCCGGCTGAGTCAGCCAGGGAATCAGTGGCTGTCAGAGTTTAACTCCTCTGTTGACTGTAGAAGAGGAAACGTGACAAAGCGTAAGAGAGAGCTGAGTGTGATTACTCAATGAGTANNCAACTCACCTGGCGCTGCTCTCACAAGTCTCTCCTGATTGTAAACCACAACCAACTCCACAATATCTACATTTTTTACTGTGTTGTTTTAATTATCTTTTCCTTTTTAACTTACATGAATTGTCTTCCTGAGTTCCTAGAAAAGCGCTCTATAAATAAAATGTATTATCATTATTGTCTATCGACTGTTCCCTTACAACTTTTACTCGGGGTATGGTGTCAACAGGAAGTCTTGAACGTGGCTCTGAGGTGGAGCTAATCTCAGTGAGGACTGACCTATAAAACCATGACCTCATAACATATACTGAATCACAATTGACTTGTCAACCAAAATCTTTTTAACTTTACTGCTGACAGACGAAAAGACAGTCGGTCCTTCATTGATCCTTTTATTGGAGTTCAGTGGATGAAAACACATTCAGTAAGTTCGAAGTTATCATAAAGAAAATAAAACAAGATTTATATTTATGGGTTATACCCGGGGGAGTGGTCAATGTGTAATATGACACCCAGGGGAGTGGTCAGTCTTTAATATGACACCAGGGGGAGTGGTCAATGTGTAATATGATACCCAGGGGAGTGGTCAGTCTGTAATATGACACCAGGGGGAGTGGTCAATGTGTAATATGACACCAGAGGGAGGGGTCAAGGTGTAATATGACATCAGGGGGAGTGGTCAGTCTGTAATATGACACCGGGGGAGTGGTCAATATGTAATATGACACTAGGAGGAGGGGCCAATGTGTAAAATGACATCAGGGGGAGTGGTCTGTCTGTAATATGACACCAGGGGTAGGGGTCAAGGTGTAATATGACATCAGGGGGAGTGATCAGTCTGTAATATAACATTAAGGGGAGTGGTAAATTTGTAATATGACACCAGGAGGAGTGGTCAGTCAGTCAGTCTGGGATTACAGACAAACACAGTTCAATAAATAAATAAATAAACAAACAAACACAAAAACCAATACATAGATGAGAAAAATAATTCATAATGAGGGTTTCCATGGCGAGATGAGAGAATGGCACATTACTTTTGCATTATGGGTAAATACAGATCTTAAATTTAGCTGCTATATAGTGAATAGTTACAGTGCTAGCAGTCATGCTATTTTAAATTTCAGATGGGAAACCGTTTGCACCAGACTGTCAGAAGACCCTCATCTGGTGATACAGGTTAGAGTCAGGTGACCTCACCAGGTGCAACAGAGTCAGCAGTTATTATTACAGATCTGTCAGATGTGATGCAAACGTTTGTCTGAAGTTTCATTAAGCTGATTTCTTCCATCGTACACAATCAGGAGCAAATACATCTGAGTCAACCAACCAGTCGGATGTCTGCTTCAACCTGTCAGGGTATCTGGTGTTTGGGGGCAGGGCTTGTTTAAGTTGAAAGTAAATGCAGCAACAGGTCAAGTTTTGGTGTTAATTTGTGGTGAAAGTTCATCGGCTCTAGTGGTCTAGTTGCTATGGGAATGTGTTGATGGTGTCACAGCAGCGTCCCCTGTCCATCTTTTACCTGTCTGTGGCTCACCTGTCTATACAAATTATCTAAACAGTTGTACCATCATGAAGCTTTCAACTAGACCTAATCATACAATCAAACTAATGCTAACTGCTTTGAAGCTAACTCAGCCACGGGCCCTGCCCCCAAGAGACAGACAGGTGCTGTTGTGTATGTACAGGTGTACATGCATGTGTGTGTATATGTGTGTGTAAATCCTCAGTTCCATTAATGTCCACTGTGTGTCGCTGTTGGCTCTGTAGTCTGGACTACAACTTCCATAATGCAGCATGGACTTCTACAGTCACTCCTGAAAGAGAGACAGAAGCAACTGTAAGAATAGAGCAGGAAATGGCACTGATGCCCCACCCAAACTGCCCAAAATGCCCCCACTGATTGTACAGTTTATCCTCTGTTGGTAGTTTCCTGTCAGTATCGGTTTTAGGGAACCAGTGACTTTTGTTGAAATTCTGTACTGTCATCCCTCTTTATGACGATACCAACCACTCATTTTGGTGGCCAGTCTCAATGTACCATACTCCTGATAGACAGAATAGAATATATTGGACTACAGATTAGATTCTACCAGATAATTTTCAATCTATTATTTGACTATTTGAGTACTGGAAACAATCTAAGTAATTAACAGATCTCTTCATAAGTGAAACTAAATCAAAACCAGGTGCCGTATTACAGAAACTTCTTAACTTGCAGATGCTGTCTGAACTGTTTGGTAACCATGGTTAGAGTTAACCAAGAGTTAGGACAGGATTTAGGAAGAAATACATGAGAAATTAACAGTTCCTCATCAATATTCCTCTCCTAACTTAAAAACAGATAAGTGTATTACACAAGCATCATAACTTCACAAACTCTTCAATAAATTCTGCTTTACTCTAACAGAGGACAACCATTTGGCTCAGTAGTGTTAGCTAACTTGTTAAATTTGTACGGCTGCTATTTTATTACACTTACATAACCAATGAAATCTCAACATGGAATTGATCCCACTGTCTCTCTTTTATCTCTGGAGTCAGTATTGTTGTACATTTCCCCAAAAGAACGTCTTTGGATTACTGTTACCTTAAAAATACGTTTTTCCTTGCCAAGGTCTCATGGTGGGAACTGTTGGGTCTCTGTAATAATGTTATAAGGAGTACGGT
>NW_023339650.1:19745365-19749858 GCF_004916995.1 Morone saxatilis
CCTGAGATAACTTTTGTTATGAACCAGTTGAAGAGCGACAGGAAGGAAAAAGAGTGCTGCAAAAGGCCACAGGTTGGACTCGAACTCACAGCTGTTACAGAGATGTCATGATGCCCGAAATTTAATAGTTAATACCAATGCCAGTGAATTTCCAAGAATCTCGATACCAATTCAATACCACAGTAAGAATGTCCCGATCTTGCCCTCAAAGGTTTTTTTGCCCTTATTCACATTTTGTAAATCACCTGTGTAGCTGCACTTATCACCGTCCTCTATGTGTTCGTCTTCCTGGGCCATATAATGGCTGACAACAATAGTTGTAGGCATATGTGCTGGGCTGTCAGGTCCAGAACAATTGCATTCTAGGTTTTTTTGCAGTACCTACAGTACTGCAGCACATAGAAAACAAGTATTGTCAAGGTTTCAAAATTTTGGCATCGACTTGGTACCAAAGTATTGGTTCTCATGACATCACTAGTGAGGACTTAGCCTTGACTCATGGCAGTCCAGCTCTATCAGGTCGTCCATTTCTGTCTTAACTGAAGATGTAAGATAGGACATTTCTGTAATACGGCCTGTTTTATAAATTCTGAGACAAAGAGTCGCCCTCTGGTGGTGACTTTCAAAAGTCAAACTTTATTTAAAAAATTATACAAGTGACAGAAAAAGAAACTAAATCTATCAAAAAAGTACATTTTGAGATGGCAAACCAATCAGAGAGCTAGAAACTGAAGGTGACCACCAGACAGCAGCACAACACTCTCCCATCAGCTACCTGTTGAGTCAGGGAGAGGCTAGGCTAAGCTAGCCAGGAGATATCCATGCTCATGCTAATTAGCATGTTAGCATATCACAAAAAGCTTCAAAGCATGGTCCAGAATGTTAGCATAGCTGGGGGATGGCACACTTAAGAGGACAGTGAATAATGTTAGCATGTGAGCATAGCATTAATGGTCAACAGTTTCATGTTAGGTGATGTGTTCAAAGTCCATTGACTCATCAATGATCCCCTTGATTGATTAAATGGTGAGGAATCACCAGAGACCTTCCTGTCCTCTGTGGTATCATCCAATTAAAAGACTATGTTCTCCTGGCCAATTGGAAGCCTCTTGAACACGTGAAACATGCAAACACAATGTCATGAATTCTGCCATGCATCGGCCAGCCAATCAGCATCCAGCCTGAGACACCTGTAGGGGTGGAGTCTGAGCCTTCCTGTTACCTGTGATGTCACTAATCATTCACGTGTTCAGGAGACACCTCTGTTTCTTTATGGACGACGACTCGTGTGACAGACAGCTCAGGATGCTGCCGACGCGCCTCGCTGAGCGCCGCAGCCAAAGCCTTCAAGAGAGACATGAACCTGGTCAGAACCTGGTCCAGGTCCAGGTCAGGATTAACCCAGGACAGACCAGATATGTCCCAACTAAATCTAGGTCTGTATAGGCCTGTCCAAGGTCCTATGTGTAGAATTTACAGCTATCTAGTGGTGAGACTGCAGACTGCAACCAACTGACAACAGCTCAGCCCTCCCAGAGTGTAAGAGAAAGTACTGTCAATAGGTCAACTGTACACAATCACCTGTACACATGTCAGTAATAATGAAGTCATGTTGTTACCTGGTCATGGTCAATTTCTGAGTCTCCAGAAATCACAATTCTCTTCTCAATTCTGGTTTCTGAAATCCCTCCTTTAACCGTCTGAAGAGAAAGTGAGAAAGTAGAATTTAATCTAATGAAACATTTTTACTGGATTCTGTCTGATTATTTCTTCAGTTCTATTTCATGTCTAATAGCATATTCACACAGAAAGCAAAGTACAATGAGATTACATACAAAGTCAATACAAGGACGCAGACGTGAATTCCTGCCAGGCGACAATGTGTCAAATATTTAACTTTGAGGTGGTCATTTTGTTGTATGTTGAGGTGTTTGCAGTGTTGTTTGAGGAGGAGGGAGAGACAGAACTGCTGCTGCCCACAGACAGCTGCTGGACCCTGGGGAGCTCTGCAGGAGAGAGCCAGAGCTTCTGGAGGAATAAACACCTGTAGTCACACTGGATTCTGATCTGATCTGGAGATGTTTACACTGTTTATTTTTGTAAAAATATATTAACCCCCACCTGGAGCTGTATAATGCTACTTCATATTTATTGTTGAAGAAAAATACGAGAGGAAATTGAAAAATATATATGTTACTTGATTCCAGCTGTCGGTTTAGCATAGCCCTGATCAACCAAACTCTATTAAGGAAACAAGCGTTTGTTCATCTTTCAGACTTTTAACAAATCTCTTATATTCTCATCTTTCTAATGATCTTCACTGTCTGGCAGAGATTTAATAAAACATGTCTAATTGACTGTGTAGTGGATTGTGATGTTGTGGCATTACCATGGTGACAGATGTTACCTTGGTGATGTGTGTGGTGGTGGTGGTGTTGGAGGTCTCTGCAGTGAAGGTCTGGGAGCTCAACAGTAAACCTGTGGGAGGATCAGAGTCCACTTGGCTCTGAAACACACACAATAAAAAGGAGCTCTGTGCAGGAACTTCAGACGTCCAATCTGAACACCAGCCAAGAATCAGCACAAATTGCATGAGCTGAGCATATAAATATTTATTGAGGGGTAATTTTTATAAAAGATAAATACAGACTGTCCTCACTCCTGGAGCTTCATATGTGAGAGTCTTCCTCATCACTGGGACCTCCTGACAGTAACAAAGAGAACATTTGTTATTAATGATAATAATAATTTATAACAACTTGTAAAATGTACTGTAATGGCAGGGACCACTGGCGGGCAGATTACCCCCCACTGGGCGGGCAGCGTATCACTGCGGGCAAGCGTAACACTGGGACAGGTATCACTGTGGCAGGGGACCACTGGGCGCAGATACCACTGGGGCAGGGACCACTGGGGCAGGGACCACTGGGGCAGGTATCACTGGGGCAGGTTTGGGTCTCAAGTTACCTCCTGCAGAGGTTCAGTCTCATCATTATCATCATCGCTGTGGTCGGAACGCTGCGTCTCATTGGCTGAGCAGGAGTAACTCCTGGTGGTGGGGCGGGTTAAAGAAGGAGGAGGGGAGTTTTCTCCAAACCGCCACCCTCCCTCGTCAGAGTCGCCAGAGTCCTCATTGTCATGGTAATGCTGACGCAGACTCACAGCAGGTTGAGAGCCCAGAACAGAATGGGGTCTGGTGCTGGGGCTACTGTTAGCTTCCATGCTAAATAGCTCCTGCTTACTGTGGCTAAGTAAAAAGTTAGCACTAATGCTATCCTGATAAGCATCATCAGCACCTGGGCTCTGAGCTTGTCTAACTGCAGCCTCCATGGCTTCCTCCACAGCAGCCTGTGCTAACACACTGATAGCATCTTCACTAGCATCGCTAGCATCGTCATCACTAGCCTGGCTGCTGCCATCATCATCACTGTCCTCGTGTTTTTCTGCTGAACTGTTAGCCTGGTTAGCATTATTAGCATTGTTACTTTCATCATCACTGGACCATTCTTCTGTGACATCATCCACATGTGTCATACAGGCCCCTGGTGGAGGGGGTGGGGGATTACTAGGGGGTGGGCCAACAAGATTTTCTTTTGCTACCTGAGGGTGGTCTGCCATCGGCTGGTCCTGGTCACATGGCTCCGTCATCAAGAAGACAGTCTCCACCTTCTCTGACGTCTGAAACAGGAAGTTGAGAGAATAAGGACAAATTAATCAGGTAGCTCCGGTACGAGGGGTCGTAGCTACAGCTCAGGGTTCACAGGGTCATTTCAGTCATCATTTATCTAAAAACAGTTCAAGTACAACTTTATTTATTTAAAGTTTATTATTTATTTTAATACACCTTTGTCCTTATTTTTAGTTGATTTTGCCAATTCCACCTTCACCTAAAATTTTAAAATGATCCCATAATGCTCTAGTTTACAGAGTGACAACAAACCGAATGCGTGAGGCAGTCATAAATGTTGCTAAAGAAATAAATATTCCTGTTTTGTTCCTCAGCTTGTTATGTCTCCGAGCTTTGCCCTAGTTGGTTAATCACAGTATTCAGGTTACAGGTTAGACCTTTAACATGTGAACGACTTCCTAACTGCCACACTAAGTAAATACAATAACCCCCAAATTCCCCTGGGCACGGCTATGACGCGCTTCGGTTGCACTGCAGTTGCCAGAGCCGATGAAGCCCATTCTAGACAATGCTCGAGACTCCCACAGAAGCACCACAGCGAGTCCCCCAAATGTCTCTCTGCTCTGCTCCACGGACAATATGCGGCTGGCCTCTTTTTGACAGAAGTTGCGACCCACTCACGTCAAGCAGCACAGAGCAGATCACACTGACACAGAAACAGATTTGAGTCAATTTTCAAAATAAAATACTGTGAGCAGACTCCAGATCAAATTTTATGCTACATCACCACTGTAAGTAAGTAAAGCCTTATTTATATAGCACTTTTTTAAAGGCCCAGACACACCAACCCGATTATCGGCTGTCG
>NW_023339650.1:19749958-19752882 GCF_004916995.1 Morone saxatilis
CAATAACGATCCTTCTTGACTACTATCAACACTCTCTGATGAAAACAATGACTGACGACAGCGTGCTCTGTGTTTACTAGGTCTAGAGTGATCCGTCATTTATTTTTTTTGGGCAAGAACATAGATTAGCGCCGCCTGCTGTTATGGGGACGTATTACGCCTCGCGCACGCGCAGAACGTACACTCCAGTCGGCGTCGGTTTGGTGTGTTCGGAGGCACTTTTTTGACCGACTCGGGGAGACGGGAGCCAACTGATCGGTCCAAGTGCTTTTCTGCCGACGGTCGGCCGTTGGCTTGGTGTGTCCTGGCACACAGTTACAAAGTGCTTGTGGCCTGGCATGCCGGGTTAAGTGTAAAAGAAAGCTAAAGTTTCACAGTCACTTATGTTTTTATGTGATAATCGCCTTCTCCCGACCTCATCCTGGTAGTAGAAGGAAAAATAAGCTATGCTAGCTCCTAAATTTAGGATCTCTGTTCACTCCAACCTCAGCTCTGACAGGATGGTTTTTTATTGGTCAACGGAGTCATGTGTCATTGTCAAGAAGAACCACTGTTGAATCCACTGATCGAGGTTATTTATATTAACTATTCGCTGTAATATTTGACCATTAATAAATGCTGCTTTTAGAACACACAGACATGTAGACAGTTACACACACAGACATGTAGGCAGACAGACAGGCACCTTCAGCAGGTTGTGATCTCTGAAGGTTTTTTGTTCTCTGGCCGACTTCAGCAGAGCGGTCAGCTCAGGAGACATTTCATCGAATGTAGGTTTAGGCTGCACGCACACACACACACAAATAAAAATTAGACAGACAGGTTAACAAGAGGCAGAAACCTTGAATCGCTGCCACGTCTTTAATTTTTTGAGTAAATAAATGAAATTTATTTTGTTTCTGATTAAAAACTGACAGCCAGGTTGCAGCCATGCAGGAGGCGTGACCAAAGAGGGCGTGGCCAAAAAGGGCGTGGAGCACAGACTTGTTAGTAATCAGTACATAATTACTAATCTGTGTTTGTTGTTAGCTGCCGAGCTGCAGTGAGTAAATGCTGTTTAAAACAGATTTTACAGTTGTGATCAGACAGCTAGTGATGTCTGCACATGTGCAGTAGAGATTGTTGACTGTGAGGGCAGTGCCTGATCTGTAAACAGGAAGGATGGCACAAAAGGAAACATACAGGAAGGGAAAGCAGCAACAAAACTACAAAATAAAGGTGCAGTTAATGTGTGTATCCATGTGGACTAAAGGAGCCACTATAGGACTTTCAGATCTTTTTGTAATGTTCAGGCCAGTTGAATCAGCAGTCAAACTCAGACAAAGACAATCTGACTATCAGATGCAATCTGCAGGTTTGAGCTAAACAGGCTCCTGTAGGGAGGTGAACTTTGCATTCTGGGATTTGGAAGAGTGAAATCAACATTTGCTAACAGCTCATTTTAGCTGGGGAATGGAGTTCTGATCTGGCCTTTTCCTTTTTTCTTTTTATATATCTGACCAATGAGAGAAGAGAATGATCTCACCTTACTTTTATTGGTTTACTTTCATTTATGTCTGTATGAAAAGAATCCAAATGAAGGTGAAAACAAGTTAACCAACTAGTTCAAATAAATAATTGTAAAACTATTTTTATTAATAAGTGTAACACTAATCCTTCAATAATCTGCAATTTAATGTGGTGGAGGGGTCTAAGTGTCCCAGGGCAAATTGGTCCCGGGAACCAGGTCTGACTAATAGAGATTCTCAGACTCTATATGAAGCTGCAAAACTTGGCTGGGCACGGCTTGAAAGAACTTAATGGAGTCGCTTCCCTGTAGGCCAACAACCTGCCCCATGGCAAGGCGGCTAAAGTTTGACCCCTGGCATCACAAACTGGTTTTAGAGATGTAGATAATCGCCTCTCTGGTAGGGAAGTAACCGGAGATAAAGTGGGAGGTGGAGCAGTACCAACTTGATATAGTTGGGCTCACCTGTACACATAACACTGGGCCTGGAACCGCTATTTTTCTGGAGTTGCCCAGGTTAAGAAGCAACGGGCAGGTGTGTTGGAGTTGTCCCTGGAGAACGAGAGGGTTGGCTCTGATCGAGTGAGTTCAGTGAGTTGCTGTTTTGTTCAGAACGGCGAAAAGTGTTAACTTGATTTGGGCTGCTGTCCTGGTCTTTGATTGGCCGAGACAAACACCACGTTGGAGCAGAATGTAGTTCATAAGTGTACTTGGTACCAGAACACTTTAGACCAAAGATCGATGACCAACTTCATTGTCACATCATCAGACCTGTCATGTGTCTTGGACACTCGAATAAAGAGGACTGCTGGTAAACTCAAATGTGTAGTGAGAGTGAACTTCATACATCTGGTGGAGGCCCCTGTCCTTGAGGTCTTCAACTCCCACATCCAGAAAAATGTCTCATGCATCATGAGTGAGATTGAGGAGATGTAATCCAAGTGGGCAATGTTCAAAGCCTTCATTGTGGAAAAGGCTGCCACGAGCTGTGGTCAGAAAGTCGTCCTAAGAACTTGATGTGGACTCCAGTGGGGAAGGAAGCTGTCTTTGGGCTTGGCAGGTTCTGTGGGTGGTGAAGGAAAAACCTAGGCCTGGGAGGAGTTCAGGGAGGATATGTAGGATGGCGTTTGGCCTTGAGGAAGTACTGGAAAACAGTTAGATAATTCAGGAAGGGAAAGCAGCACTTGGCTCAGGCAGAGTTCAGTAGAGGAGGAGAACTGCTAACCCAGATTGTTGGTGGAAAGCACTTTGAGGAGCTCCTGAACCCGATCAAGACGTCTTCTATGGAGGAGGCAGATTTAAAGCTCTGTAGAGCTATGTTCTACATGTAGTTGATTAAATCAATAATCATTAATCAATGGCATCATATCCCCTTTGTGTATGCATCAGCGTCGTGGTTGTCTTCCAGAAGCTGTCA
>NW_023339650.1:19752982-19758515 GCF_004916995.1 Morone saxatilis
TTGAACCGGATGAAGGATTTTAGTAATCGGACATCTGGATCTTAAGTTATCAGAGAAACAAGCTGAGGTAACGTTAGCAGCACCTTGGTTCGCAGCCCCTCCGGGACGTCCTTTGTCTGCTCAACAGCGTGGGAGAAGCAGTGATTTTTAAGGTGGAACTGCTTTATTCAAGTGTGTTTAGTGGTTTTAAATCAAGCCAAGGTCTGTCTTGTTTGGAGGGAGGAAGACCTCTGTGGAAATGACGCCAATGGTGGTGAAGACCACAACTCCCATGATCCCACACTGCTTCACCACCTCATCACACTTCCTCTTTTATTATTGTTTGGTGAAAATTACAGATTGTACGTTAAATGATTTAGAAAACCCTGAAAGCCTCAAACAAGGAGAAAAGCATCAAAAAGCCAAAGTAACCAATCAAAACAAGGGTAGACCAACAGGAAGTGAAGAGCAGGAAAACATAAATAAGCCCCCCTCTCGTCCCAGCAGCCAATCAACAACCAGTGATGAAAACTGGGTGAATCCAACAAACAGGAAAACAGAAGCACATAAAGAAAATCTGATGTCGCTCCCGTTGCACCATTTTGATCTGAGGAGGAAGAGAAACAAAATGGCGTCTGGGAGGTGGAGGGAGAGTTTAAACTGAACACTGTAGCTCCACACTACCTTCTGCTGGAAACTGCGCTGACTGCAGGAGGAGAAACAGATCTACAGATTCTGATTCTCGCTGATCAATAACTGATCAAACACTGCCAGGATTAAAGTACTGAAAGTATCTAGGTGATGTCACACCTGATCGATCAGCTTCCTGCAGTTTTTCGGAGCTCAGGTGTTCAGTTTGAACCAGCTCAGACGAGCCATTGTTCATCCACACTTCCTGTTTCACTGGCAGGTCACTGCGTTTGCTCCACATGCTTGTTTCCATGCTGACCACCAACCAGTCAATCAGCGTACCACTTTGGCCATGGAGGGTGATGTCCTTCCTGTCAGGTGACCTGGCGAGGGCGCGGGGTTGAGCTCATCCAGAGGGGATTTAGGAGGAAGCAGTGGGGTCAAAGGTAAGATCACAGAGGCTCCGCCCCCACGAAGGTCCAGACTTCTTACTTCACTTCCTCTGGTCACATCAGTGATGATGTCACAGACGCCAGGTGGAGGCTCTGACGGCGAGGTTGGCGTCTTCACCTCAAGAATCGTGATTAACGGCCCTGGTGTGATGACATCATCAGCGGTGGCCAGTGGGATGATTCTGACCTGCCTTCCTGTCTCAGCACTCTCCGTTGCCATGGCAATGTCGGAACTGTCATTCCTGGTTGTCATGGTGACGACCCGGCCGGACGCAGTGTCGTAGCTTCGCCCCACAGTGTAGCTCTTCTCTCTGATTGGCTGAGGGGGAGCTTGGTTTGTTATGACCCCACCCTCCTGGAGTGCATAGGTGAGCAACATCAAACACACACAGACTGACTGATTAACCAATCACAGATCAATAACACCTGTATGGTTGTTTTATTGACAGCTCAGTTGACCTACCACTGCCGAGCTGCTGTCCAGTGGGAGGGCCTGAGAGACAGAGTGAGAGACAGACAGACAGACAAAGAGACAGAGTGAGAGACAGACAGAATGAGAGACAGACAGAAAGAGAGACAGACAGAAACAGAGTGACATACAGGCAGAGAGAGACAGACAGAGTGGTTTGTTTCATTTATCTACCAGGAGATGGCAGTGTCTCCTCACCTCGTCTGGTTCCAGCGGTTCAATCATCGGGGAGTCATCCACTCGGCGTAGAGGTGAGGAGGCAAGACGTTTCTCCCACTCTGTCATCCCTCCTCCTCCTCCTCCTCCCTCTAAGAACGAGCGCCTGAGAGCGCTGATGGTGCTCTGAGGTTTCTGCTCCTCTTCTGGACTTGCCAACGTCTCCTGAAGACAAAGACCAACACTGAGTCTCTATCAGAATGCCATTACTTGAAGAATACTGAGACCAGTCTTACCTGAGTCTTCAAGTCTTCATCCTGATCAGACTGACATACACAGGCAGAGACAGACAGACAGACAGAGAGACAGGTTCATGTTAGATATAAATAAAGGTTATTATTACTATTTATCCAGTTCAACTATGAGGGAGCTTTCAGACAGACTCTATTACAGGTAACTGTCTGAAAGCATTGTGACATCAGCAGTACCTCAGTTGCCGTCAGGTCTCCATCCACAGCTGTGTCAGTCAGCTCCGTCTAATCACAAACAAACCTTTGGTCAAACAGGAAGTCAACATCTTAAACAGGAACAAGCAGTTAGACAGGTGAGACAGGTGAGACGGATGAGACAGGTGTTTGTTACCTTGGTGTCCTGTTTCTGAGGAGTCAGAGGACTCTGCTGAGAAATCTCTCTGGTCTCCTCCCTCTCCTCCTCTTCCTCATCCTGCTGCACTTCCTCTTTATCCACCTCCAGCCTCTCCTGCACCTCCTCCTCCAACACCAACACCTCCTCCACTAGGACACATGAGACGAGAGACGGATACATGGAGACAAAAGGAGGCATCAGTCAGTTTCACAGTCACCTGGTCTGACATGTCTCCTCTGATTGTTTGTTTTCTGTACCTTGCTCCTCCCCCCTCTCCTCCGTCCTCCTCTCAGGTGTTACCGTGGTAATGAGGTCACTGACGGCGATGGCTTTAGATGCTCCGTATAGTCCCGTACCCATATCTACACACACACACACACACACAAACCAGACAGCGTTACCATGGCAACCATCGGCCAGCTGAAGCGACCACTGTGTGTCAGCCAAGCTGTCCTAGTGTTGATCAGCAGCAAAGCATCACGGCTGCTCATTGCCAAGGCAACGGCATGTTCAGCCAATCAGGCATGCAAGGTGGCCAGGGCCAGCCAATCAATCAGCCAATCAATCAGCCAATCAGCTATGACCTGTTATTATATACATACATGACCTGTTGATCACACCACTTATTCACAAGGATACAAGCTAAGAATGCTAACAAACTAACATTGCTAACAATATAAATAGCAAGTGTAACAATGCTAATTATGCTAATAATACTAACATTAAAGAGTCAGACCTCCTTCCTGTTGAACAGAAAAACAACAAAAGTCTACAAGAAGGGGGCGGGGCTAAACCAGGATATAAAGTGGTGATGCCTTGCCCTGCATGGCGAGGGGCGGGGCTTAGAGTTTTTCTGTCCATACTTTCTGTATAGTCATAACGCACACACCTATCACACACAGGTACATTCTGTCTGATGATGTTATCAAGGACAGGATGGAGGTCTGACCAAGAGAAACCAAAGAGCTCATCGGACGGGAATGAATAGCTAATCCCACATGTGTCTGAATGAGTCCCTCTAGACAATCAGGACGCAGCATTCAGTGATGGCACAGCATTCAGAGCTGTGGCCAATCACAGCACAGTAGTACTGCAGTACTACAGCATCACTGAGCTCTACCTGTGTGTGTACTACCGTTGGCTTTGGGGGACACGGTGATGGCTGGAGAGCCAATCAGAGAGGACGTGGCCCTGGAAGCTGAGGACCAATCAGAGACTCTGGTTACCAACAAATAAAAGACACAACTGACCAATCACACAGTGGGACTCCTGGACCTGAACCCTCCCACCGCTACCACTGAGACAGTACTACTGGGACCATTACTTTTACTACTACTACTACAAACAGGACCACAATTATTTCAGGCACCAATACTAGTATGATTACTACCTCCGTCCAGGCTGCGGCTCAGCAAGTTCCTCTTGCTGATACATCGTGGGAAGTGCGGTGCAGGTCTAGATATTTGAGCGCTGGCTCTACGACTCTGGATCTGAGTCCGACCACTGTACCGGAACTTTGAACCCAGAGACAGGAACTTCTTTGGGGTCTCCTCTGGAGACATCAGCCTGAGACAAATGGGTACAGGGAGACAGATGGGTGGGAGGGGGCAGACAGGTGGGGTAAGACAGTGGCAGTTGTCAGAGCATGTCCTGATCAATTAACCTTATTTTGTATCACACCTTACCTACAGGTTAGTCCCTTAAACACATCACGCTAACGTAATGACCTTGAACACACTCCAGTTCACTGACCTGAAGAAGGAGTGATGCTCCACACAGACCTTCCACAATCTTTTAGCTGCTCGGTGGTTCAGCAGCTTGAAACCAATAGTAGACTCAAACTGGTCAAACTGGAGACAGAGAGAGAGACTCAAACTGGTCAAACTAGAACAGTGATATTGACAGCTTGGTTTCAATTTGACTGTCAGCGAGTTGTTTCATTATCTCCAGCAGAAAATGTGTAACTTTCCTTCCCAACAGAAAATTTCTGCTAACAGACACTTGAAGGGTTACTCCTGAATCCTGAGCAGAGACAGACTGAACTTGGTGGGTGTGCTTAGTCCTGTTCTGTCTGGAGGTGTGTTGGCATCTCATGTCATGGCCATGGCTGTATCTTTGCCTTTTCCTTGTGTTTTCTTGTGTTTCCCCTTCCCTTGTGTCTCCTGTGTGTTGTAGATGTGGTTTTGCCTCCTGCCCTCAAGCTCTGCTCAAAACACCATTCTGAAATCAACTCTCCCAGTCTGCTCATCTACCTTCAATCAACTCATCTACCTCACAGTATATCTACCCCAGTGCTCCATCTGCTCTCTGCCAGATCATTATGTCTTCTGTCATAAGTATTCCATTCAATGGGAGTTACACCTCACCTACCTGCCAACCAGCCATCTTCAGTAAACCATCTCCTCAACCCTCTTATCATTGCCATCAACACCCTTTTTGGAAATAAACCAACTTAAATTTCATCAATCTCTAAATCTGTCTTGCATTTGGGTCCACACCTTCATCCACTGTAACATCTCACCTCTCCTGGTCGGATCTTGATGTAGAAGTTGTTCCTTTTATACGAGATCTTCAGGATCTTCGGCCACGAGAATCTGTTGATCCTAAGTCTGTCTCTGTAGACCAGCAGACCACTACTGCACACACCCAGCATGATGGCCACGCCCTCCGAGTCCTAGACAGACAGACAGACAGACAGACAGACTCATGAATGACTAAAATGGGAAAAGTTGTTTGTGTTTTTATTAATTTTATTTAATTTAATGCATGAGCACCGTAATTCAAATTTGACAAAATGAAAACCACCAGTTCATTAAAATGTTTAAACTTATAATAATTAGGCATGCACAGATACCAATACATTGGGTACATCTTCTGAAGATAGAATCAGAAGCATCATGTCTTTAAAGTCATCATACTTGTACTTGGTCTGATAAAAGGGGTAATGATGTATCCATAATAAGAATAAAGAAGAACGAATAAGAATAATTCTGAATACATATACACTGATCAGCCCTAAAACAGTGAGCACTGCCAGTAACACTGATTATCTGGGTATCAGGGCTCCTGTCAGTGGAGGGTATATCAGACAGACAGTGAACATTTGGTCCTCAAAGTTGATGTGTTAGAAGCAGGAAAAATGGGCAGTGTGAGGATTTGAGCGACTTTGACAAGGGCCAAATTGTGCTACTGTAGCTCAAGC
>NW_023339650.1:19758615-19762260 GCF_004916995.1 Morone saxatilis
GTTTCATATTGATTATTTGTGATGTCAGGCCTGTTATAGATGTTGGGTATCTGGTTTCTGGGGGGGTAGAGGGGTAATGACAGAAGGACAGAGAATAACAATAATAATAATATTGGCAGCAGGCACAACCAGAATCCATGAGAACCTGCCCTGCGAGACGAGAAAGCACAAAAACAGTTGGACTCATTGACTCCACAACAGTTTCATCTTTCCAGTCATACAACATTAATACAGTTCAATACTGTATATGGACCCCAGCATGCAGAAACACATTCATACTGCAAACAAAAAACAGCAAGGGTGCAAGTGTCTGTAAAGGGGATACTTGTGGGTTCCCGTAGAACCCATTTTCATTCAGATATCTTGAGGTCAGAGGTCAGTTTTTCCATCGGCAAAATATATTCTACCTTTGAAGCATTATTTAGCTGCATTCTTCCTTTCTAGTCTTCCAACCACTCATTCATTCACATTCACAACCACTGACACAGCATCAGGAGCAATTTGGGGTTCAGTATCTTGCTCAAGCTTACTTTGACATGCAGCAAGAGGAGCTGGGGATTGAACCAACAACCATAGAACCATGGAATCCATTTACTTCAATTTCCCCTCAAATAGCTTGTAACTCTGTTTTTAACAATGATAAGTTATTTTGAACATATATTACATACATTATTACATATATATAAAACTACAGTGAGCGTATCAGTGCTGCTGATGTTCTTTCTGCTACTCATCAATCACTAATACATGACCCACTTCCTGTCCACAATCAATCATCTCTCTCTCTCTCTCTCTCTGTGTGTGTGTGTTCAGGGTGAAGGTAAAGATTTTTCCATCATGGTTGTTATCCATTGATTCAGTCTCGCAGTCACACACAGAGTGAAGCTCTACTTCCTGTCAGTCAGAAATGAATCAGCAGCAGGTCTGACAGGATCCCTCTGATCACGCTGATCACAGATCAATCACATAACACAGTAACATATTGGAAGGATTTAGAAAGCCTCCAATACTTTAAAAACAAACCTAAAAGTCACCCAGTGTTTGATTAGTAAAATAAAAGCAGTTAGTTTAAAGGGGACTTAACGTACGTATTGTGGTGGGCTCTGGATGTTGCAATCTTGGCAACCACTGGCTCCTGGCTAATCCAAAAATGGACGTGGAGGTGCAGTGTGGGAAGCTGAGGCTGAAAGAAGCCTGGTTACTGAAAACAGCTGCCTGTGATGGCACCCATCTGTCACTCAACCACCGTCACGCCCATAATTATGCAAAACTTGAATTTAAAGGGGGGAGTTGTGTTTATTTCTACATTGTAACACAAAGCCTTATGGAGACTGACTCAATGTTGGAGCCTCTAGTGGACTTTAAAGGAACTGCAGGGTTTTGGTACTGCAGTGTTGGATTCATTTGCAGCCAGAGAGGTTGCTGATTGGAGGAAAAACAAAAAGAGCGATTAGAGACACATTAGTTACTGCCCAGGTACACAGACTGTGGAAATAATGGGGTAATATGGGGCAGACTGGGGTCTGAGTACACCTGGTGAACAGAAGAGTATGCAAGTCTGAACTGAGTGTGTTAGTGATGACAGTCTGTGTGTCCCATCAGGTTCTCTCCTGTCTATTATAGGGCTTTCTAGTTTCTGTTGTTTAAATATGTGTACCTCTGCTGCCTCTGCTGTCAGCTTAAGATGATTAAGAGAATCTGGATCATTAGTGACAGTTTTTGCTATGACCGGTAGTCCTATGCAGCACTGTACTTACCTACAGATGGGACGAGAACTGCTCCCACTCTGGTCTTCTTCAACCATCTGCTGTCCTCCTGTTGGATATTTGATTGAGCGACAGAGGTAGAGGACAAGGGGTACAGGCTGCAACAGGCTGACAAGATGATCCTTCAGACCTCTTCCCTACATCTTCCTGTCAAATATAAGGCCTCTCCACAATAAAGTAGATGCACTACATGCTAAATGCATAATGGAGAGGGACTTCAGGGACGTCAGCATCATTGATGAGACCTGGTTTGATGAAGATCATCAGCCTCTACAACTTTAAAGAGAAAGGCGCAGTTAACATTAAAATACAACATTAAAATACTTACTCCATCCCTGCACCCCTGCCATAGATGTCTTTTGGGTTTGTAAACAGTAATGATGTATTTTGTGGGCGGAGCCTAACTGCTATCAGACAGAGACAGTTGTGCAGTAGCTAGTGGTGCTAAGCTAACTGTAACACTCGCGCCATCATAGTCATTGGCCAGAACAGTAACATGACATACATTAGACTGAACGCTGGGGAAGCTAACGAGAGTTTACAGGTCACGTTGTCAGCCGGCGTTGCGGGGAAGCCAGGGCCGGATAACTTTATTCACTGGGTTGTAGGCTCACTAAGCTTAGCTAACTTGCTTGCTGACATTATCCCTAGTAAAATACTATCTGAGTGGATATGTTAGTTCACTAGGGTTAGCTTCCCCAGCTAATCTTTGTCAACCTTTAGCCAACAATAAATTATAGGGTATGGTGTATAGCTAATTATCTTGTTACATTAGCTAGCTAGCAATTTGTCTGTGATAGCAAGCATGTTAACATTAGCCAGTTAAAACCATAATATGACAATATTGTCATTAATAATATTCCTCAAGCTCTGCAGTAATGTTAGCTTTGGCTTCATACTCTGGGTAACGGTCATTTGTAGACATCAGTAAACTCCACTTTTTGCCAGGAAGCATTTTCTGGCAGAAAGGCTGAAGCCTACATACTCGCAATGCCGCAAGTCCTAGTCCTGATGTGTCACAAATCATGCAGAGTAACAAGGAACAGGAGGGATTGGACAGCAGCAGGCAGATGGGATCACCTCAATGGTTTATTTAAACAAAGGGAGGGAGTTTACGGATACTGCAGACTAAAAGTCAAAACCAAGAAGGCCAACAGGCAAACAAGTCCAAAAGACAATAAATCCAGAATATATAAATTACAAAGTCCAAAAACACTGGAAAACACGCAAAGATGAAGTAACAATGAAACAAAAAAACCCACAGACTACATACACTGACAAGAGGAGGATAACTACACACAGGTGAAACTAATCAGCGTGGGGCAGACAAATAAAACTGATGGGAGAACAGACAAAGACAGTGAAGTGAAGTGAAGTTACAGACACATGTTTGATCTGGTTGACGTTCAGAGTGAATATCCATCCTGGTTGGAGCTCAGTACTGTTGTCATTAGACTACAGTCAGTGTATCCAATAACACTGTTAGTATTATATCTGTGAGTGCTAAACTTGACCTTTTAGACCAGCTGTCCTTTTCTTTTTGTTTTGTCTGTCTGTGTCTGCCTGTTTACCTGTCTGTCTGTCTGAATGGAGTAGATGGTAGGAAGCCGCTTTGATTGCTTGCCTTCAGCTAAGTCAGAGGTAAGACTGTGTCCTGTGTGTTTTTATGTGTGAGTTTAACATCCTCATGTCATTGTTGTGGATGTCGCTATTCAGTGTTTCATTTATTTATTCTTCTTTTTGAGCTCAGAAACCATTATGTTCACCTTCCATGGTTCCTCCTCAACTGTCAACCTATCAGAACGTCATTACAGGTGCATCTCAATAAATTAGAATATTGTGGTTAATTTCAATAATTCAATTGAAAAAGTGAAACTCA
>NW_023339650.1:19762435-19764636 GCF_004916995.1 Morone saxatilis
AGTATGTTCATATATATATGCACTTAATACTTGGTTGGGCCTCCTTTTCGCATGAATAACCATCAATGCATCAATGCGGCGTGGCATGGAGGCGATCAGCCTGTGGCACTGCTGAGGTGTTATGGAAGTCCAGGTTGCTTTGATAGCAGCCTTCAGGTCATCTGCATTGTTGGGTCTGGTGTCTCTCATCTTCCTCTTGACAATAGCGTTAAATTAATGCCTCTTATTCAGCAGTTATAAACCACTGGTGTGAGAACACTTGGTGGTGTAAGGCCACCCCACCGTATATGGGCTTCTCATACTTTTTCTATAACTAGAACAAGCTATCTCAGCTATTGTGGCCCATTGTGGTCTCAGAGACAGTTCTTCAGTTTTTTTAAGTGGGCTTGCGTGGCCTATAACTAGATCTATAAAGCATTACTTTATACATCTTCACATTTTTAGTACACTGAATCATTAATAAGCTCAGTTTGTTTCGGTACTATATACATTCTTTATACAAGGTTGCTTTTATTAGGAAGTCCCGGCTACTCGTTGTCATGTTCCAACACGAAAACAAAAAGTTTGAGATCCACAACTTAAAGTAATCCAATATGCCATGCTCTCCACAAAACGCACCTGAATATTTTCTCCCACTGCCGAGAGGAGCTGCTAGGTTGTATGCGCTGTTCTAAGACTCCTGCATGATGCCCTCCTCAGTTATCAGCCACTCTTGTCACTGCACAGAAACATCAAGCATATTTGCACATCCGTACGCCGTTTATAGTCAGTGTTAGAGAAGGGTGCGGCCCCACCACCAGGCGGCGCCGGCACGACCACACCAGCCGAGGGACTGCACATAATTAGTTATGCTGCTGGCCAAGAACCCCAGGAGGGGATGGGCAGGTGGTATGTAAGGGGTGAAAATTAGAAGAAGTTAGGGCAGGGTTTTGGGGGGGAGAATAGAAAAAAAAAAACAAGTAAAGAAAATAAGAACCAAGATAAAAAAAGAAACAAAATGTAAGATAAGTTTAAATGGAAAAAGGAGGTTTAAAGACGAGAGAGAGAAGAGAGAGAGAGAGAGAGAGATTAACTGAGGGAACACTCAAACGACATTGAGGTACACTATGTAAAAATAAAACAGGCTTGAGCCACCTCATCAGCACACCCCCTGTTATTATAACGAGACAGCCACTTGGGACCCTGTTGTTTACTTTCCCTTAACTGCTAGGATCGTCAGGCTTAGTCAGGACTGCTATGTTGATGCGTTATTTATACATCCTCTCACACACTTTACTCGCTCAAGCTCAGGCTGCCACTCCACTTCAATATGACCACTGGGCCCGGGCAAGGAACGAGAGAAATAATTTAATGTCTGGTTATAATACCAGAAACATGCCTGTGCAAGTGCATGTGTGTAGTGCAGGCCTAGCATCTTTCTATGTCTCTCTGTGGTGTCACACACACACAATAACAATTGCTTATAGGGGTGTGCGTATTACAAACAGTGGTCAGAGCGGATTTTAAGGGAAAGGAGAACTATCAATAGCTGCTTCTGCCGAGTGATGTATTGTCACCATCCATCAGTTGTTGAGCTATCACTACCTATTCTGAATGGTTGGTCTCATGCCCAGCCCTCTCCACCCCCCCTCCTCCCGGCCGCCAACCCCCCCACCCCTTCTCCCCCCTGCCCGCGCACCCCACAACCGCCCCCCTCTGATGACTCAACCGCAGAGAGTATTTTATAAATGAGTGTAGTCCTTGAGGCCCGCCAGCTATGAAGTGCTGGCCGAGAAACGCTAAATCTGCCACTCCCTGAGACCTCTCCCGCGGAACGAGATAGGGTTGTGCCTTGGCTTCTTAAGTTGTGTAAATTGTGTCCGTTGTTGTAAAATTGTGCCTGGAGGTGTCCCGGTGGGTAGTTGAAGTTTTTTTCCCCCCAAGAACAGTCCTTGGCAGTGCCAAAGTTGCTGAAAGCCCTGCCCCCCCCCCAATTATATCTTAGTTTAACATTCAGAAAATTGCAGCTCATCCAGGAGTTTTTGTCCTTAAGGACATGTTTGTTAATTTAGATAATTGATTCATATCATCGGGCTTGATTGATAGATATAAACTGCGTATCATCTGCATAGCAATAGAAGTTAATGGAGTGATTCCTTAAAATGTTGCCTAAAGGGAGCCATATTATCATATTAGCATTGGTCCAAGTACCAGAACCTTGT
>NW_023339650.1:19764661-19768259 GCF_004916995.1 Morone saxatilis
CCATGATTAACTGTAGTATTTATGACATGTAACATCACTTTCTGTGTCCTAAGGGAACGGAGGGTGGGCCGTCCCAGAGCCAAGCTCAGAGCTCATTGGCCGAGGACTCGACAAGTCACCTGTCGTCGAGCAGTTGGATCGCTCGCTCTCCGGCCAGAAATCCACTGAGCTTCAGGACGATGCAGACCAAAGTGACCCTACTGGATGGCTCACTGTTCACCTGCACTGTGGAGGTGAGACTGCTGGACACAGATGAGACAGACAAAGACAGGTGAGACAGACAAAGACAGGAGAGACAGGTGAGACTGCTGGACACAGGTGAGACAGACAAAGACAGGTGAGACAGGTGAGACTGCTGGACACAGGTAAGATTGATAGATAGATAGATTGGTTGATAGATAGATAGATAGATAGATAGATAGATAGATAGATAGATAGATATAAAGTAAAATCAATAGCTGGAATTAAAGTGGAACATGAACTGTTTCCTCTCTCAGAAACGAGCTCGTGGTCTTCAGCTGTTTGAGAAGGTCTGTGAACACATCAACCTGCTTGAGAGAGACTACTTCGCTCTGTCCTTCAGAGACGCCGACAACAACAAGGTACCTGTCTGTCTGTCTGTCTGTATGTCTGTATGTCTGTCTGTCTCTGACTTCTACCCTGTTGTCTTGTAGAACTGGTTGGATCCGGCAAAGGAGATGAAGAAGCAGGTCAGAGGTGAGTAGAGAGGGGGCTGGCCATCATATGTTGATCTTCATTTATCAGCAGATTTAAGACCAGCAGAAAATACACTAACTGGTTAACTGTAGTTCAGTTTACTGGTTTACTAGTTGGATAGTTCAGGTTAACTGGTTAGTTCAGAATCAGAATCAGAAATACTTTATTGATCCCCAGGGGGAAATGTGATAAATGTTGTTGTTAGTAAGAGCTTATCTGTTAACTGGTAAACTGTTTATCTGGTTAGTTCAGGTTACTGGTTAACTGGTTAATTTAGGTTAAATGTCTGACTGAAATTATTCCCTCCTCTCGGTCTCTTAGGTGTTCCATGGAATTTCTCCTTTAATGTCAAGTTTTACCCACCTGACCCCGCCCAGCTCTCTGAGGACATCACCAGGTACTTTCCCTCAACTGTCATTCAAAGCTTAACACTACCTGTTTGCACACCTGAGACAGATGCCCTCTTCCTGTCTGCCTGTAGGTACTTCCTTTGTCTCCAGCTCAGACAGGATATAGTTTCTGGTCGTCTTCCATGTTCATTTGCGACTCACACCGTCCTTGGCTCCTACACCGTCCAATCAGAGCTCGGAGACTACGATCCTGGTACTGTACTCTACTGCCCTAAAACCCTATTATACCCTTCTATACCCTACTATGCTGTATTATACCATACTACACTCTACTATACCCCATTAATCCCTATTATACCTTGTTATACTCTATTATACCCTACTATACCCTATTACATGTTGAGGTTGTTACTCGTTACCTTAATAAAGTAATGCATCACACATTACTCGTTACCTCTATAAAGTAATTTATTACTTTACTAGATGGTGTCGCTTTCATGAAAGAAAACGGTCAGGATCTCAAACATTCATTGCAGCCCATGTTTCAGATAATAAAAGAACTTGCAAGCAACGACAGCATTGTTTGATTGAATGTAATGTTATTACAGTATAAATGCTGATCGGGTCTCATCAAATCACCTCATACTGAACTGTGATAACTGAGATACAGCTAAAAGCTTGGGTGAAATGCTAGTAAGTCAACTTTGAATGTTAATTTCTTGTCTGTCTGCTTCATATGACCTGTCTGTCTCTGACCACCTGTCTGTCTTTCTCAGATGAATGCGGATCAGATTACATCAGTGAACTGTGTTTTGCTCCGAATCAAACAAAAGAAATGGAGGAGAAGATCATGGAGCTTCATAAATCCTACAGGTGAACATATGAAACAGATTTCAATACGCAGTAAATCAAACAGAAAGCAGCAGCTGCTCAGACACTGTGTGATTGTGTCTTTAGAGGAATGACACCAGCTGAGGCAGAAATGCACTTCCTGGACAACGTAAAGAAACTTTCCATGTATGGAGTCGACCTTCATCACGCAAAGGTAACACAGAGATAACCTTTACCTACTGTTACTGTTAGGAACTGGTACCAGTAGTCCCACAGTGAGTTGACAAATATATTCACTATGGGCTCCATTGTTGTATTTTTTCTTTTGCTAATTTAAAATAATTTCAGGTCCATGGTTCTCAGTTGCACGGTTCTCAGTTGCACAAGGGCCCACCTTTGGCCTAAACTGCCTGACTGAACATTCATTTTGTTATTCAGTTATAAGTTCGTTTGTTGGACTCAGACCAGTCTGTGTTCTGCAGCAGAGATGAGCTCTGACTGCTGCCAAGGGGTTCTCAATGGTACGCAGTAGCCAGCACTAGTGGGGGCACTGTGGCCTGTTTGTATTGTAACTGATTCCACCCCTTCAAAACACCCTTAATAGGGCCCCTGCCAACCACTCGTGTCGATTGGGTGCGAATAGTACAACGGGGGAGTTTTAAAATCTTACTGCCTGTCTGCTGTTTTT
The DNA here is from genome assembly GCF_004916995.1 of Morone saxatilis. NCBI lineage: Eukaryota > Metazoa > Chordata > Actinopteri > Moronidae > Morone > Morone saxatilis. The sequence continues at coordinate 19,767,248 of NW_023339650.1, forward strand.
CTGTGTATCGAGTTGTTTCCCATAACAATCAAAATGTAAAACAAATTCCAGACAGCAGAGGAGGAATCTTCTGCTCACTCAATAACTCAACCCTCCATATCTGAGTCCTGCTGTTAGCTCTACTAGCCAACAGGTGAAACTGTTAGCAAGGAGCAGCAGCTACTTCTGAGCAGGTAGTTGAAAATAACCATGATAATTCAATTCAATTCAATTTTATTTGTATAGCAACAATTCATAACAGAAGTAGAATGGTGGCCATAAGTCGGAGAGAAGTTATAGAAGAAGCGCACATCGACCTGATTGGAAATCAAAAAATAGCCAATCCAAAGCCATTTTTCGTTAACCTTTTTCTTCTATCTTCTAAGTGGTATGAAATTACGATTGCAAAGTTCGGTAAGCCTATTTGCTCAGTTCGCCATCACTCTGTATCTCTAAGTACTGAGAGAGATACAGCACTAGTGTCGCTGACCACGCAGCGCAATATAATAGTTACGCGCTTCTGGACCTGACGTCCCGTTGTCGAGCCGACAGGTCGGCACGGCGATCTACAAGACCTTTAAATGGTTAACCCTTTCAGACTAAAATCAATGATTTGTTTTCATCTGTTTAATTTGTACATCGCATGATGTGGTTTTTGAGACTTTACCACTCACTTGTCAACAGGTCTATTTAAGGATTTTGATTCAACATGTTGGCAGTAATCAGGCCGTGGTGTGGCTAGTGATTATGACTCAGCTTTCCAAAGAATTTGGTTAATCACAGTTAATTCATGATTAACAAGGGGGGGGAGGTTTGGATAGCTTTTTCCCTTAATAATGAAATCATCATTAAAAACTGCATTTGATTTACTCGGTTATCTTGTCTAATATTAGAAAGGTTGATGATGTGAAACTTAAGACAAATATCAAACAAATAAAATCAGAAGGGGCAAATACTTTCACAGCCTGATACCAACTGCTTCTGTCTGTCCATGTGGTGCAAGGCAGAACAGACAGACTATTCATGCTCTCAG
>NW_023339650.1:19768284-19771964 GCF_004916995.1 Morone saxatilis
TCTCAGTACTTTTGTAGCTTCTACTGAACCTCTGTGGTCTAAAGTTTCTGTCCTGTCTGTCCTTTGAGATATCTTTTGTATTTTACTGTTTGTTCACTTTCAGCTGTAGAGGAGTCGTATTCAGTAACTGCTGATGACAACCAACACTTCCTGGTTTTTGCTGCTTTGTAATAAAAGTGTTGGGTGTTATCCAAAATAACTTGAACTTATTTGTGAATTCCTGTCATAGTTAGGTGTTCGGGTTCAAATCAATTTTTATTTGGTTGTGAGAAACCCAATTCAATAGGACAGAAGTTATCTCAGCGACATCTTTTTCAAATAGCAGGTCTATCTGACCGAACTCCTTTTAATTTTTATTACAGAGGTCTTCCACCCTAAAACATGTTGTTTAAACTGTATACTGAATTTTATGACTGAAACACATCAGTGCTGGTTGTAATATTTTAATTCATGGGTTGACGATTTCTCAACATGCCCTCTGTTGTTTAAAATCGGCCTGAACCAGCAGAAGAGGTTGAAAACATTAACCTCAGTAATAATCTGACCAACAGCCTCCACTGATAAATCAATGAACAACTGAACATCAATGTGTCAGAAATGATCAACGTTCAGTGGAGAAAGTGATGCATCCTGGAAGAGAAACTTCTGTTTGTCCACCTGTGAACATCAGCATCCTCAGGAGGAGGAGGAAGACGAAGAGGATGAGGACTGGTGTCCATCACTGCTGCTGTCTGCGGGTCTGGTTTCATGTTAACAAACAGACTCCGACAGGACGACTAATAAACTGATTGAACCTGAAATCATTAAACCCTGAGTGTGTGTGTGTGTCCTGATGCAGTCACATAAGCAGATTACAGTTAATAAATAGCTTACTGAGTTACACACTAATAGACAGGAAACCTTGTTAAGAAACAAGAGGAGACAACTTAACAAGGTTACACCTGCTTCATTAGTGTGTGTGTGTGTGTGTGTGTGTTGTGTGTTACCTCTATGTGTGTGACGGCGTTCAGGCTTACGATCAGCCTCCAGGTCAGCAGACCGACGACCAGAACGCCAACATCTGGAAATACCTGTCTCACTGCAGAGCCTGCATCACTTCCTGTCAGACTGATGCAGACAGACAGACAGCTTCAGCATCAGAGAGAGAAATATCTATAATAGCTTTTTTATAAGACAGGAGGTTGGCTTCAGAAGAGCAGAGGTTTCAGGAAGGATTGTGGTGGTGGAGTAGGTTAGTGAGGTAGTAGCAAGTAGGTAGGAAATAAATAAATAAATAAAATAATTAAAAACTAGGTGTGTAAAAAAATTATTATTATTAATTATTTAATGTTTATAAATTATAAGGAAATGAAACAATTTCACAACAAAATAAATACATCAAATAAAAAAAGAAACTAAAGAAATCTCTTCAGGTCAACAAATATAAAATTATTACATAAACATGTACAGAAACTACTGTTTGCTGTATGATAGCAGTAATGGAAATATTTTAAGAAATATTGTATTGTCTTGTAGTACTTGAATGTTGAAGTGGCCCTCCTATGAGGTGATGATACCAGCAAGTCAATTGGAGTTTGAGACCTGTGTGTTAAAAAAATATTTGTTCTGTACTGTTATTGTTATCCACTGAATATAATATGAAATATCCATAAAATATGTCACTTAATCAGGGGCCGACTCAGTGATTAAAAAAAGGGGTCCCTAAAGGGAAAATGATGGGAACCACTGGTATATTTGATTAATATAAAAGTATTAAGTAGCAATAATATTATTATTAGTATTGGTATTAGTAGCAATAATGATATTATTATTATAAACCTTATTTCATAAGTCCTTATGTCCAATAATTTGACAGTAATTATCTTTCAGAGACAGTTATAAATAATTGATTGTTACAGAGGTCAAGACAAAGGTCAGCGCTGTAGATACAGGGCAGAGGTTTGTACTATAGATACAAGGCATAGTTCAGCGCTGTAGATACAGGGCAGAGGTGTGTATTGTATTTGATTAATATGATAGTAACAATAATTATATTATTAATATTAACTTTATTTCACAAGTTTAAGTGAAGTCCAATAATTTTGTGATTGCTGAAAATCACACGTTGTTATCTTCAGTCTTAATTTCTTCCCTATCTTTTCTGGACCGATATCTTTTGAATGCAGTATTAAATTACAACAGATTTTGGGTCGTATCTTCAGAAGTGAATCACAAACACTTCCTGCTGAGACTCTTTCAGAGGCTATGCAGCGGTGGCGGTAGCAGCAGATGCAGCAATCCCATGCATTTTGTTCAGGAAATGAAAATATTGTAGTATTGTAGTTATTAAATTTTGGTTGTGCTTCTTCTGTTGACAGTGAACTGAACTATAGAGAAATGTGAGTGATCAATAATCAATTATCATATATTCATCATGTGAATGTTTCTGTAAAAACATGACATTTCCTTCTCTACATTCTGGTTCAGACTCTGAAGGTTCAGGTTCAGGAGCTGCAGAGGAGGAGTCCTGCTGTGTGTTACTGTGATCATTGGTGTGTGTGTAGGCGTTTGCAGAGCCATGAAGTCCAGACAGAGAGACTACTGTCTGACACACACACACACACACACACACACACAGTGTACACAGAGTACACAATGTACACACTGCAGTATACACAGAGCACACAATGTACACACTGCAGTACACACAGAGTACACAATGCACACACTGCAGTACACACAGAGTACACAGAGTACACAATGTACACACTGCGGTATATACAGAGTACACACTGTAGTATACAAAGTATACATTGAGTACACACTGCAGTACTCCCGTTGGTTTTTCTATCCTACAGTTTAGATCTTTCTATCTTTATCTTTGTTTATTTGATTGTTATGCACCAATGCACCCAGGCAAATTCCTTGTATGTGTAAAAACTTACTTGGCAATAAACCCAATTCTGATTCTGAGATACACACATCAATATCCACTGATCAGTAACACTGTGAGGACTGGACTCCCTGACTGGTCCCAGAACAACAGAACTGCTCTGGCACTGTGTTTCTGAGCCCTTTCTATCAGAACAGCATTAACGTCTCCTGGTTCTGTTTTCCTTGGACCACTTTGAGGCTGGCTGCAGACCAGGAACAGCACCACAAAGAGCTGGCAGGTTGGAGATGTCTACGCGCAGTCATCCATCACAATGTGGTTTCTAACCATCAATCTGTTGCACCTTGTCTGCCTGATATACACCCCCCCTGACAGGATGCATATGTTATATATATATAAGAATGTATAGCTTCAATGTGATTGTTCATATAATAAATGAAGGAAACCCCTGGGTGGAAACAAATTTTAACAAAAGCTTCAGAGAAACAAACTAACCTGGAAACACTTCATTTCTACAGAAACTGATGTTTGACTTTTACAGCAGCTGAGTCAGCAACACACACACATACACACAACTACAGCACACACAAACCACACAGTGTTCCCAGTTTAAAACTTTATTGACTCAGCATCAAACAAACGACTGCACACATGTTGGTTACGTGTGTGTGTGTGTTAGACTACTGTCTAATAATTCTCTGTATTTTGTAACCACAATTGCCATGATCCTCTGGGGAGTGCACCCTGTTTTTCCTCTTGTTGTTATGAAAGAGAACCCACTGCAGTCAGAACCCACTACAGTCAGAAC
>NW_023339650.1:19772064-19773735 GCF_004916995.1 Morone saxatilis
GTGACAACCTTTTATCTGACTTGTGTCTGTATAGTTGGAGGACAGTAGTAGTACTCCTAACAACTCCTTTTCGAAGATATCCTTACAAAAAGGGTGCTGGATATCCTTACAAAAAGGGTGCTGTGTATCAAATAAGATGTGCCTCATCATGGCAAACATCTGCCCATGTCGACTGCTGACTAGTCTCCAGAGTTAGGACATCTTTATCACGAATATGATGTTTGCGCTTTCGCATTGATTCCAGGAAGCACAATTACCTGAGAATATCTGGCTTATCTGCCAGAATAATTTGTTTAAATCTCAGTTCGTCCTTCGTAATAACTGTGTGGCAGATGGACAAATCCTGTGAGAGTCCATCTTGTCAGGCTTCAATTTCTGGGTTCGTGTCCAAACCACAGTGGTACTGTGCATGCTAACGATTTCATACTTGTCTGTCTCTCTACAGCCTGGTAACTCCAGCACCGACCTATCTCGCTCTGTTTTGTACACTGGACCAATTGACCCCGCCCAGTGGGTGGGGCTTCGGAAGACAAACGGAAAACTGCTCGATTACTTGAGGGTGAGGAGTGACATCACAACCAATCTCACTTTAATCAGGCTGCAGCACTGCTAGCATTATCTCTACAGTATAACCAGATTGTGTTAGCTCTGATAATTTAGCATCATGCTAACCTGTCTCTACAGTATAACCTGATGATGTTAGCGCTGTTAGCCTTCGAGGTGACCGTTTACAGACACCAGGAACTCTACCGTCTCCGCCGTAACAAAGTCCCGCCCCCCACCAGAACTCTGTTTCATGATATAACCAGGCGTCACCTGGATGACAGCATTCCGAGCTGCATTAAGTACTTCCTCAACTACTTCTTCTACAAGTTTGGACTAGAGGTGAGTTACACACACATTAACATAAGAAGCTCTTCCTATTTAAAAACCATTCCCATGCTCTTCGTCCTCCTTCTCGTCCTCCTCCTCAGACTTGCTTCCTGTTGGCCGTGAACGTGATTGGTCAGCGAATGGATCTGTTTGCTGTAGGCCACGCCTTTGGCCTCATCGCCATCCTATCACGTCGCAGCAGGAAACGCATCACCTCAGTGTGGCCCATGTACTGCTACTTCCTGTCAGGGCTGTTTTGTTTCCAGTACCTGCTGTGTATCGGGTTCCCTCCTGCTGCCTGTAAAGGTACAAACTCTGTATGTTGAGATTATTTTCTACACAATAAAGTTTAGAAACCATTTTTGCAGACGTTTCATGGCTTTTGTACTGAAAAGATTAAAGGGGATCTTGGAAGATGGATGTTGCTCATGGAGCGAACAGGCTAACAGTTTCACCCTGTTTCAAGTGTTTGTGCTAAGTTAGCTAAATATGTTCGAGCAGCAACAAATCTGGTGTACGTCTTTGGGTTTAAACCAGGAAAATTATGAATAAAGCTGATGATTCAGAAAACAAAATACATAAAACCGGTCAAACCTTTGTGTTGGATTTTCAGATTATCCCTGGAGACCTCCGTCTTCCAACATGGACTCCAATGTAGTGAAGTGGCTCTTCCTCCCTGATCACCTGACACCACCAAACCCACTCTTCCTCCTCTGTAAGATCATCATCATCATCACGATGCACACTTTATTACATCTTCAATATAAATTGACTTGAATTTCCCTCTGGATAAATAAA
>NW_023339650.1:19773787-19774114 GCF_004916995.1 Morone saxatilis
TCTATCTATCTATCTAAAACAACAATATAAATATCGTAAGAACATCACATAATTTATTTCACAGAACTGAACAAAAAAAGCTCTTAAATGGAAGAAAATTATGTTTATTCTTTATATCTGAGTGCACAGACCAGTCTGTGCGGAAGTCACAGTTACATGTGAAGTTGCACATTTGTGGTGGCAGGAAAACAGCATAAACAAGATCCTGGAATAAATAGTAAAATAATTTATAATATAATAATATTAATAAAAAAATTTAAAAAATGAATAATTGTTGTGCTGTTGAAATGGAGTTTGCTAACCTCTACAAACAACTGACACCCACCA
>NW_023339650.1:19774124-19775375 GCF_004916995.1 Morone saxatilis
AACATCACTGCAAAGCTTGTGGAACATTGGCGGAACATATTTTGAATTTGACCCAAAACATTTTATATCTAATATGCAGAATGAATTTGGACGTTAAACATGGAACTGATTTATTTGATTTCCTATTCCTCACCATTCAGATGATTTCTTGCTCCTCCTCGGAGCCTCTCTGCAGCTGCAGGTGTTTGAGGAGGAGCTTCAGCCGTCCGTTCAGATCCTCGCAGGAGACAACTGTGAGCTGGATGGAGAAGACCAGCAGCTTACTGATCCAATCAGACAACTCCACCTCAACAACGTCCCTGACTTCATGATGTGCCGGTAAACTCCACCCACTGCCCGTCTGTCTATCTGCCCGTCTGTCTGTCTGTCTGACCTTGGATCTCTGTATGTGCAGGTCTTACCTGGATATGATGAAGGTGATCATCTTCAGCTACATGTTCTGGTTTGTTCTCACCATCATCTTCATTACCGGAACCACCAGGTGAGTGGGCAGAGCCACAGGAAAAATCAGTGCTCCTCAAAACAGAATCACGAGGGATAACCTCTGACACGTTTCTACTTCCTGTTCCAGGATCAGTATCTTCTGTATGGGTTACCTGGTGGCGTGTTTCTACTTCCTGTTGGTGGGCGGAGACCTGCTGCTGAAACCAGTCAGATCCATCCTGGTGTATTGGGACTGTCTGATTGGCTACAACGTGTTCGTCATCACCATGAAGAATATTCTGTCGGTAAGATACATCATCATCATCACCATCACTCATCCACCACTCATCTCACACCAGTTCTCTACGTCCATCCCGCCATCCCATCCACCCACCACCATCTGCACCCTCCGCTCAGCCGCGCGCACATCAATACCATCTCATCCGTCGTCGTTGGTCTGTCCGTCGGTCGTCGTCCATCCACTTCTGTGTAACTGTAGACATTTACTCTTACTCATCTAATAAAATTCATTAAGTGACATTGTTCTACCATTCAAACATACATACTACTTTGATAACAAATCGGATTCCCGAGCTATTTGTTTATTTATGGGCAAAAAACCCTTAAGTTAAACAGTCTTATTTCAGAGGCAAAAACTTTCCTTCCCTCAGTGTTATAGCAAAATCAAACAAAATGTCCCTCCAGGTTTCCACGATGTTACAATTTGACAGGTGCTCTGTAAAGTACAACGTTACTCTCCCCGTCTATTGTCTGACAACCACCTTGTGGCATCGTTGCACACAGGAGCCCTTTATGAAAGACCTGTCA
>NW_023339650.1:19775400-19781963 GCF_004916995.1 Morone saxatilis
AGAGACTATAGGAACCACAAGTAGCCCTGCATTCAGAGAACGCAGTGTTCTAGAGGGGTAATAGGGTACTATGAGCTCTTTAAGATATGAAGGGGCCTGACCATGAAGAGCTTTGTAGGTGAGGAGATCAGTAGTTTATGTTTATATTTAGTTTATCAGTAGTTTATTAGTCGTTTATACGTTGTTTACCTCTCAGTGACCGTTGGCAGGATGAAGAACATCCAGAAGTGAATCCCAAAAACCAAAATCACCTGGAAGACCAACTTCCCCAAAACTGTCTTCCTCAAATACAGAGCCCTGTCTATCACCATGGTACCTGCAGACAGACAGGTGGGAAGTGAGACAGGTCAAAAGATAGACAGGTAAAGACACAGACGGACAGACTGACAGGTAAACATACCAAACTGGATCAGAACCATCACCAAGAAAGCTTCAGGAACCTGGTCCTCTGAGAGGGAGGAAGTGATGTCAGCAGCTGCAGAGTGTTTCTGGGAATTTTAAATAAAATAAAAGAAAATAGATTTCAATAAAATAAACCAGATTTAATTAGTAAGTCCAGTGAGGTGAATAAAGTGTGGTGCTACGCGGTCAGGAAATCAAACTTTACTCCGAAGGCCCAGAAGCCGAAGACAATGATGATGAAGTCAACGGTGTCGGCCAGGAACATGAGGACGTAAACATCAGTGACGGCGCTGTATTCTGGTTGGACGAGAGCTCTGAAGAACTGAAGGACCGGACGGTAGAGAGACATACACCTAAGACACAGAAAGAAAGAGAGAGAGGGAGATTCATGGAGCTTTATTGAAGTCAACAGATTAACAAACAACGACAATACCATGAAATTAAATTTTTACATAAAGGGTATTCATATGACATAAGTAAAGCAGAAACACAACAACAACAACAACAATGACAACAACAATAATCTGATGAATAATAATAATAACACTAAGGAGGAAGAAGAATACTTTGTGGTCTAATAGGGATTAGAGAATACAGGACTCAAACGATTCTTATGAATGTTTTGAATTTGGAGAATATTAGTTTGTATATATTTCAGTATTTTTTCAGACAGTACTTCCCACTGTTTTACTCTTTTTTTCTTATTGTCATTTTGCTTTTGTTGTTTTCTCTGTAATCTATCAATTATAAAATCTGTTGGTCAACAAAGTCGAGTGTCACTGGGCACTGGTTAGCTTTAGTGTTAGCATACCTGCTAACAGAGTACGTCTTGGCTCTGATGGAAAGTTCTCTGAGTTTCTCCAGCAGCAGATCCAACCGGCTGGGCTGCTGAGCTCTGGAGCTCACGCTGCCTGAAGAACAAGACGAGGAAAACAACAACAATCATGCATAATTTCTACCATCTTTTAGCAGTCTATCCATTTTGTGGAAAATTCTGCCTATCCCCATCCTCCAGCTCCTCCCAGCTGGATATGCCTCAAAAATCTCCACATGGAGTCCACATGGCATCCTAATTCACTAATTCACTGCAGCTGACTACTTTGAACAGGAGGGAGCGGTGGTTCTCCATTGATCTCCTTCCAGATGTAACTAATCAGTCCCTCCAGGATCTCACAGGCTGTTTTTGGGATTGTTGCAGCCTAAAATGTCTGATTTCATAGCAGCTTTTCTAAAATACAATAATATTGCAAGAATTAGTGAAAATTGCTAAATTAGTTGCAGTTATGTTTTTTGGTAGTTCAGTGAGAATAAAATCACACTGTTCAGGTAAATGTCCGCATGGTCTGATCCTTTACAACCTTTAAACCTGGATCAGTGACAGGAATGACACTGGTCCAATACAGTATGACTGTATCCGTTTCAAAGAATGGATTCAAATATTACTGCAAATGCAGTGGTTAAGTTCAATTATTCTATAAATCTTCCCCATAACAGCCTTCATAGTTCATATTACTGATGTGTCATTGTTTATTTCAATAAAATTTAACTTTTATTAATAAGAATAAAATTAAGATCAGTTTTTGTTGCGGTGTGTTAGATTCTACCTGCTGGAGAGCGCAGCTGGGTGGAGCTGGAGCGTGTTCGCCTCCTGCGACGCAGCACGTCGACAGGGTTGGCTGGATCAATAGAGGTGGCACCGTCAGCAGAGTCATCCTGGTGACGGAGAGTGTCGGTCTCCATGGTAACAGTCTGGTCCCACAGTCCATGGCACTGTGGTGGAGGAGGAGGAAGGTGGAGGAAGACGTAGAATGTAATTTTCTACATTGACTATGGCTCTTGGAATTTAGTGTTTTTTTTACCTTGAGTATGGCTCGGTGGTAGAACAAGGCAAGCAGCTGCAGCAGGTCGTACAGGACATAGCCCTCCTTCTTCTCCACCCCAAGGATGTTAGGGGGGTGGAAGGGTTTAGAGCGGTCCACCTCCAGCTTCTGGTTGAATGGAAAGAAACCAAACTGGAAGAAATACTTGATGACGATAGTAACCTGAGGATACAGACAGGTAGACTTATTGTAAATAATAATAATGATGTGAATAAAAAAGTTTTAAATAAAGTTTAATAACAGCAGCAGAGCACCTCTGTATAGATGATGGCCGTCATCCAGAAGGTCTTACTGGGTCGAGGTACGGACAGCGTGGCCCAGAGAAACACCAGAACAGGAAGTACCAACGTCAGACAGCTGGCAGACACCATGTGGTTCAGCACGATGACCAGGTAACATACTGTCTCTGACCTGACAACAAGACTGAGAATCTTAGCAACCAGAGAGGAATCTGTGGAGTTACCTGTGGTGTATGAGTTTACCTGGCTGCCAGGATGTTGTAGAGGGCGTAGCACAGCTGGAGCAGTTGGTGTTGGTTGCCATAAAAACGGTCTGATGACTCAAGCTCCTCGTCGTAGAAAGTTCTGAAACACAGAGCGAAGCAGAGTGTGAACCAGCAGCAGCTTACAGGTGAATGATCTCTGTGACTCACCTGTGACTTACCTGTTCCTCAGCAGCTCACTGGCCGTAAGCTCCTGAGTGTGAGACGCCAGCACACAGGAAGTGGAGGCCGAGTCAGACAGAAAGTCACTCCTCTGCCCTGGAGTCTGAACCAGCATACGCCTCCTCCTCCTTCTCCTGTGTTCCCCCGCCTCCTCCTCATGCAGGTCCAGGCCCAGAGCAAGGCTGTAGGAGGGGGGGAGGAGGAGGGAGGTAGGGAGGTGGGAGAAGGCGCTGTGAAGGTTAGGAGTCATAGGTTGGTGTTCAATAGGATTCTGGGTTGATTCTTACCAACTGTTAAATACAGAAAGAAGATAAATACTGGTCTCTCTGAGGTAATGCTAAGTAATTTCTTGGTCTGCAAGATGATTTTTTGGGTTTTTCATAGCATTTGCTTTGAAATGAAATTAGTTGGGTAAACTTAATTTAGTAATCTCGGTAACATCCAGTGTATATATCTCTACTTATTCATGTCAAAAATTGTCATTGTGAAAAAGGTCTATTGAAAGAATAAATATTCATGTTGCAGGCTTTTCTGGAACCCATCGTCTATCGGTCAGTATGACTTCTTGTGATAACACCAACTCAATCTTCGGGCGTCTCATAGTTTTGTATAAATCAGGGTACGTAAACAATGGATGAATGAATGTGCGCAGACGAAGGATAGTTCTTGTGCTCCCGAAACAAAAAATAATAAAGAAATATGGACATAACCAATTTCCGAAATTCAATTCAACTTCAATTTTATTGTATGGCCATACAGAAGTTATCTCAGGACTACTTCAATATAGAGCAGGTCTAGTACGAAACTCCTATTTACCATTTACAGAGAACCAACAGTACCCACCATGGCAAGCAGTTGGTCGACGGGGGCAAGAAAAACTGCCTTTTAACACCCGCGCAGAAACCTAGCAGATCCATCAGGCTCAGGTGGGTGGTCATCATTTTGCCTTTGACCAGGTTGGGAAATAAGAAAGATGTTTGTAAAGAAAAACCAAAGAAGAAAAAGAAAGATATTAAGAATTAAAGACACAAAGGAATTCCTATCAAATAAGAAAGAAAGAAATTGAATCAGGACCGATGGATAGCAGACTGTATCATCAACAACAGTAAGCAACATACATTAATAGTATGACGGATGACGATCATGAAAAAAACGACGATGACGATGACAGCAAGCCACCACCATAACAACATATGGTGTTACATCATCACGTCATGTTCTGTGTTTGTTTTTTTACAACAAGAAAGCATTCCAGAGCGGCAAGGCTGAAGAAACTCACAGCAAAAGCATTGTCTGAAACGCAGTGATACTCAGTATCCCACAAATCCAAGCCTGGACCACTCACATCACTTCCACCTCACCCACTTTGGAAAAACTCCAAACTAGAAATAAAACGCAGATTGGTCTGTCTGTCTGTCTGGCTTAGTTCTTAAGATGAACCGTACGTCAGGAGGTCCAAGCATGGACAGATTAAGGCGGGGCTTTATTCATTCCGATGGAATCTGCTCAGTGGCACGTAAAAGTTCAACTCCCAAGTATAAAATTATCCGGATCTTCCGCGTATCCTTCCGCATATAAAATTATTAATTGTGCAGCTCTTCATGGTGAAACAAATCATTTTGAGCAGGTTATGACACATCGCTATACAACCGTTTCTTTCACAATGTAAGCTCATGGGAAAAGTCTTTTGGGGCTGCTGTGCAATTATATGGTTTGGTCACTACGTCAAATTGACTTTGAAGCCCGGCACTCTTTCTGAAGGCTTGGGACTAACCTGTAAGTCGGACTGATCCTCTCTTCCTCTGAAGATGACGAAGAGGATAAAGACTGGACTCTCTTCATCCTTGACAGTTTGGGTCGCCATTTTTGGCTCGTTTTAGCCACAAAGAATACTGGGTCCCCTTCTGCTGTCTCTGGTTTAACTGAAACTGTTTCACCTGAACCTCCTGATACTGGTTCTGTTTTATCAGGACCATCTGCTGCTGATACTAGTTCCGGTCCTGGTTCAAATGGATCTCCTGATATTGGCTCTGGTTCTGGTTTATCTGGATAATCTCCTCCTGGTTCAGTGTCTGGTTTCACCTCTGCTGTTTGACCTCCTGCTTTTTCTTCATCTGTATCAGGATTCACTCCCTCTTCCCTTCTTCTCTCTGCTGAGGTCTGCACCTCAACCTCATGGGTACTGTAGTCCAGGCCTGACTCTCTGGAGGTTTTCATCATCTGTTCTTGGTAGTAAACATGGATTGCCTCTCTGTTGGGAACATTGCCCTGAACAAACAAACAAACATTAAAAAGAATTCAACACCACTGAAACAAACAGCTCAATCTTGGTTTTAGTTACAACACTTCCACCTGATGTGGAACTGTAGTGGACTGTAGTCCTGAGTGAGTACCTGCTTGGCCTGCTGCGTTAACATGCAGCGCTCAATGCGGAGGACGGTGGAGATGTCGATGTGTTCCTGACACAGACCCCTGACCCAGGCAGTCAGAGAGTCCAGCAGAGCGGACAGCAGAACCCAACTGAACTGCAATGTGTTGGAAAACCGACGCATAACCGTGTCTGAAACACACAACACCAGCTGATGGGATTGGTACTTATTTGTGTTTTTACACCATTCAAAAACACAATTTTCCATAATCCCACAGACCAGTAATAACAGCTGGACAGAATGTTGACAGCAGAGATCAAAGCTGCAAAACTGATGCAATTACTTTAGCAGAGAGCGTTGGTGAATTTTATGGATATGGATGAAACCAAAGTACAATGATGTAAATATCCATGCTGGAGTTTTTCATGGGAGTTGTAGTTTTTTCTGTGCTCACACTGTTCTTATATATATGTATATGTTCTCATATGTTGTAGTGGAGCTGAGTTATGTCAGAATACAGAAAATAAACTTGAGGAACAAGCACTTCAGCTCTCTATGTACAGTTAAACAAATAAGAAAATAAAAGCAGTAGACATGCTGATTAATTATTTATTGATCTGATATGAATGAGTGAAGTGTCTTTCCTCACAAAGGATCTTCAGTTGCGTTCACAAACGCGACCACTACCTGAGTGATTATTATAATGTTCCAGGTGGTCGACCTCTTACCTGGTCCCTCCTCTTTCTCGTCCTCCTCCTCCTCCTCCTCCTCCTCCCTGTCCTCCTCTGTCACTTCTATAACTCCAGCTGCTGAACAGGTGGGGGAGTCAGTTAGTTTGGTTGGTTGGTTCAGGATACACAGATATGCAGATGACACACACTCTTCATTTACAATGTCTGGATAACATGAAGACTTCCTGTAGTTACACTGAGTAAATACTAGTGTTTGTATGTCGGGTGGATATCACTGGACTCACCTCACAACTGAAAAGCTGACTGACTGAGTACAAAGGTGTACAACTTCTGTAGAGTTCTTTACATTTCACATAAATGTTTCTGTCTGAATGTTTTAACTTGTTGGACTTCCTAGAATCAATATTAATTGAAATACAGAGGATCATCTTTTAGGAACAAACGACTTCCATCACTACAATCAATATCTATTTTTTCTTTATTCAATAACGCCTGAAAAAGTCTCTAATTAGCAAAGATTCATAACTCTTCAAGGAGCATTGTGAGCATTCATGTT
>NW_023339650.1:19782063-19782536 GCF_004916995.1 Morone saxatilis
ACCCTTTCACACACATTCACTCAGTGATGGTAAAGCCCATCGAACAGAAACTAACTCATTCATACACATTCACACACCGATGCACAGCATAGGGAGATAGATAATAATAATAATAATAATAATAATAATATTTATTATTATTATTATTATTATTAAGAGATTGACGTGGCTTCTCTCCTGTCTCCTCCAATCAGGTGGCCACTATAAGGACATCCTGCTGGCCCTGGAGCGGTCAACCAATCAGAGTCGAGAGATCCAGGAGTGGTGGATTGTTGACCAACCCGCCACAAGCCTGGTGCATGTTGGGGGCCGAGCCTCATTGAGTGACAGGAGGGAGGCAGGGCTTCAGCTTTTTGTGTTCAGTGATAAAGTCAGCCCTCCGAGTCTCGGCTTCCTGGCTGGATACGGGTACACATTACCTTCAAGTACTGCAGTATCTCTAATATTACTACTGCAGTATGTGTAGTATTATT
>NW_023339650.1:19782621-19786417 GCF_004916995.1 Morone saxatilis
TTACTGCAGTATGTGTAGTATTATCTTCTTCCTGTGCCCCGCAGCATCATGGGATTGTATGCCTCGGTGGTGTTGGTGATTGGGAAGTTTGTGCGAGAGTTCTTCAGTGGGATCAGTCACTCCATCATGTTCGAGGAGCTGCCCTGCGTCGACCGCATCCTCAAACTCTGCACCGACATCTTCTTGGTATGCCTCATTAACACAGGCTCCGCCCCCTGAACAGTGCGATTGACCTGATTGGCTGTGATTTGTTAATGTGATTGGTTGCTGTTTTCAGGTGCGAGAGACAGGTGAGCTGGAGCTGGAAGAGGAGCTTTACGCCAAACTGATCTTCCTGTATCGATCACCAGAGACTCTGATCAAATGGACCCGACGGTGACCTCATTGATCGATAAAGCACTGATCACGCAGACTGAACTGTTCTCCAGATGTTACTTTAAAGAACTTTATTTTGGAGATTGAAGAAACAGGAACCAGAACATTACCATATGATTGGACGCTGCTGCCGTCACTCCGACACTGACTGACATACAAGGACTAACAGAAGACAAGTATATCTGAGTCTCCCTTTTTCCAGAACCTTTTCAAGCACTTGTATAGGGTCTACAAACAGGAAGTAATGTCAAACACTTCTGAGCTGTAAATGAAAAATAGTCCCGTCACACAGCTGTTTACACAAATTTGTATTTATTTTTCTGTTATGTCTCAGTGTTACTATTAGCACTATTTTAGCTTTATGTTAGCTGTAATTCTACTTTAGCTTTATATTAGCTGTAGTTAGCTCTGTGATCGCTCTAGTTTGGCTGTAATTCTACTTTAGCTCTACATGAGGCCTGTATGGTCTACATTAGCACTATCTTAGCTTTAGTTTGGCTCTGTCAGCTCTGTATTGGCTCTGTGCTATAGCTTTCATTAGCACTGAATGGCTCCATGCTAGGTCTACTTTAGCTCTACATAAGCTTTATGTAAGTCTGCTCTAGCTACATTAGGTTAATATTAGCTCTAGGAAAGTTTTAGGGTTAGGGTTAGGGTTGCAATTTCCCAGCTTGGGATCAATAAAGTATATCTATCTATCTAGCTCTACATTAGCTTAATATTAGCTCTAGCTAAGTGTTAGCTAGCTCTCCTGCCCTCACAGGAACATCAGAGTTACAGGAGAGTGAGGGAGCTGCCAATAAGATGTGTAATCAGAGGAAATGAGCGAAAACGCTGTTCAAATAGTCGCAACGTGACACTGGAATCACAAAGTATTTAGTCCATGTCACTTTCTAGTGACATAAAGCTGAAGTCAATGTAACAGATTTAGAATAAATGTTGTTGTTTGAAGGTTTTACAGTGAATTTCTTTGTGTTTCCGTCACTTTATTATCCGTAAAGTTTCATGTGAATATTTGGATCAGTGAAAATGTGACAATAAAACATTTCTTTAACAGACAGAGTCCGCTGTTTGTTGGAGCAACTTCTGTCTACAACACCTGTTCTCCTTTTCACCTGTTTATATGTGAAAAGGGAGACAGGGTGAAAGGGAGAACAGGATATATGTGAAGAAAGGGGAACCAGGTGAAAGGAGGAACATGGTGTTGTTAGACAGGACAGTGCTCCAACAAACAGCGGACTCTGTCTGTTAAAGAAATGTTTTATGTCACATTTTCAGCTGAATCAATATTTCACATGAAACTTTTATTTTGTATTATTTATATATAAATGTTGTGACGGAAACACAAGAAATTGCACTGCTAAAAACCTTCAAGGCACAACAACATTTTATCTAGAAATCTGGTTACATTGACTTCAGCGTTATGTCATGGAAAGTGACATGGAGCTAAGATTTACTTTTGTTGAATGGTCCAGTGTCCGTTGCGGACTATGGTTGAACAGCGGTTTTCGCTCATTTCCTTCTGATTACACATCGTTATTGGCCCAGCTCCCTCACTCTCCTGTAACTCTGATGGTTCTGTGGAGGCAGGAGAGCTAGCAACACTTAGCTTAGAGCTAATATTAAGGGCTAATGGTATGAGCGTAGATAGACCTAGCGATATACTTTAGTTGGATTGCCCAAGCTGGAAATTGCAACCCCTAACCCTAACCCTCAAAACCTGTCCTGAGCTAATATTAATCCAATGTACGCTAGAGCAGACTGTACATAAAGCTTATGTAGAGCTAAAGTTGAGACTTTAGCATTGGTACTTCATTTTTCTCTAAGTGGCTAATGAAAAGTCTATAAGCACAGAGCCTTTTTATATTACAGAAAGACTGACAGAGCAACCAAGTTTTTGTTGGGAACTAAAAGCCATTGAAAAGGGGATAGTTGCATTAATGAAATAGACCATACAGGCAATCAATCTCAAGAAGCTAAAGCTCAGCATTACAGTTTCATCCATATTTATACTATATGGGGAGCGATCATCAGAGCTAGGTTTACTTACAGCTCTTGGATTGTAAAAGAAAAGCAATTAATAAACAGCTAAAAGTTAGAAAATTACAGGCTAAGAGCAATAAGAGCTAAAAAAAGCTTATTTGTGTTTTCTT
This sequence comes from Morone saxatilis, assembly GCF_004916995.1. Taxonomy (NCBI): domain Eukaryota; kingdom Metazoa; phylum Chordata; class Actinopteri; family Moronidae; genus Morone; species Morone saxatilis. The sequence continues at coordinate 19,785,150 of NW_023339650.1, forward strand.
AATAGGTAACAACCACCACTGAGACACATAACATGATAAATTTAGAGAAAAATAAACAAAACTTGTGAAAAAATGATAAAACAGACACTGCTGGTGACGGGGACTATTTTGTTTTGTTTCATTTTTACTAGTTTCACCAAGAAAGTGGTTATGACAAGAAGATCACGCATTCCTGTTAATGGTAGAGACCCTTTTTATTTATAACAAAGAAGCGTTGAAGGAAGGATTCTGAGGAAATAAAGGAGACTCAGGAAAAATATACTTGTACTTAACTGTTAAGCTCTCCGCTTTTTATACTGTGCAGTCAGGTGTCGAAAAATTTAAAAAATTCCGTAAAGTGGGCGGGGGCCAAGCAGCCCCTATAGTGTGTCTTTGGCTACAGGCCCTCCTATGATTCATGTTATAGGATCAATGGTTCTGGTTCACTCTGAATGACTTCTTCAGATCTCCAAAATATATATATTTCTTTAATATTATTTTCCCAAAATCGAGTACATCTGGGCCGAAACGCGCAGTTCAGTTAGCGTCGATCAGTGCTTTGATCGATACAATGAGGTCACGTCGGGTCCATTTGATCAGAGTCTCTGAGATGCGATCGATACAGAAGAATCAGGTTTGGCGGGTAAAGCTCCTCTTCCGAGCTCCAGCTCACCTGTTCTTCTGCGCACGCTGAAAACAGCAAACAAATCACATATAACAAAAATCAACAGACCAAATCAGAGAAAAACCATCAATCGCAACTGTTCAGAGGGCGCCGGAAAGCCTGTGATATACCACTGAAGGCCAATACAGCAAAAAACAAGAATGTCACGGCATGCAGGTTGTGTGTAGATTGACGAGGTCGAACAGCAGGACCACGCCCCACTCCTCGTAAATACCAATGAAGAGATGGAGAAGCTGAAGACTCAAGGCATGGCACCACTTGAAGAACTCAATCGCACAACCTCTGTCCCATATTCACCAATCTACCACCTGATGCATACAGAGAATTGCCATATCTAGTGGCTGTCGAGGCACAAGGAGAAGGAATAAATAATAACACATAACAGCAGGTCAATAAAGCATTTAACGTAACACAATACTAGCAATTAATAATTACTAACAAATGGGACTGCAGAGGTAAATAAAATAACAATACAAACAATAACTGCAAGGTGAGGAGTAATAACTACACATACTAGCAGTGAAAGGAAAATTAAATATATAGAAGAATAACTGCGGTAACACTTTGTAGGTAAAAATGTGATACCTATAATGCCAAGCCAAGG
>NW_023339650.1:19786442-19789890 GCF_004916995.1 Morone saxatilis
CACCTGTTCTCCTTTTCACCTGTTAAGACTGCTGGTCCTCTCTGATCCCAGGTGCTCAGGTTCAATCACTTTATTATCACAGATGGTAAACTTGATTCGCAGTTAGGGGCCCAAATGAAGATGTGCGTCTTTTAGCATTTGCGTTGTCTTTTAGCGTTTGCATCTCTCTGATACTGTCGAAAAGGTTCTGAAACAGCAGCGAATATCAGACCGTACTGGTAGCAGTGGATACTGGATCAAACGGCGAGTGACCAATAAGCAATAATACAGATCTGACAACAAAGCTGACGTTAATGTGCTTTATTTGGATTTACTGATGAACATTTTACAGTTCAAGCCAACCAGACAGAGCAGATGGACTCTCATCGTCTGATTGGCCGTTGTGCTGTTCAGTTGAAGCAGGTTCAGTTTTCAGTGGAAGACGTTGTGTAGCTACAACTTTCACTTCAGGAGGACGTTGAAACTGCTCCACTTCAACCATATTTGTATTTATTGTTTACAGTTACATGCTGATGGAAATCATGGCCCAAACATATGTTTATATATTATATGATATTGAACTGATGGAATGATCGTAAGCATTTTGGGGTCACAGTTTATTCATTTGAATAAAAACAAATTCTTGTCAAGGTACAGAAGAATTCAAGTGTTGACATGATCTACTCATCCTCTGGCCCCTTTCCCCAGTTTGGGAACCTCCATGTAAACAGATGAAACATGATACAACATAATTGTAGGGCACATCAACATGTGATGATTTGGTATAAAAACATTCCCACGTCTTTTTAATAAGCAGGCAGTCAGTTAACGAGCTGATTAATGCTTCATTTAATGTTGTGCTGGAAGACTTCCTTATTGCTACAACGACCACTTCCACCTCGATTCCACCACTTCCTTTACTCATCCTTCAGCACGATTCACAGTTTCAATGGACATAAAGTTTCATGTTGTAAATGCGTCCTTCCTCTTTATTTTCCTTCCTGTTTCCTTCCTGTTTCCAGTCCTTCCTGATGTGATGCTGATGTCATTAAAAAGTCCTGTGACTTCAGATTTGTGCTGTCAATCATTAAGTCAGCTCCTGATTGGTCGTCCCATTTCCTCAGCCCTCCTCCTCCTGCCTCAGACCAGAATCCACCTGGGAGATCATCCTCAGCTTCTCCCTGTTGGAGTACTTCCTGTGTGACGTCACTTCCGTGCCTTGTGATGTCACATGGTGTGATGTTGTGACCTCAGTCGACTCAAACGATTCGTCCTCTCTGTGCGGCAGTTTGCTGTAACCCGTCGTGCTGCTGGAGGTTGGCAGGCTTCGCCTCCTGCAGGAGGGAGCCGGTGTGGACGAGGAGGAGGACAGCAGGTGAGAGAGGGAGGAGAGTGAAAGGTGTGAGGAGGAGAGGAGCAGGGCCTGGGAGCCTCCTGGTGCCTCCCTGTGGACACTGGAGGAGCTGCAGGAAGCTGCTGATGAACCCTGGAGGGCTGTGAGCAGGGGAGGAGTTGAGGAGCACAGAGGAGGTGGTGCACATGTATACATCTCCTCCTCCTCCTCCTGTCTGTGGCCTCCCCCATCCCTCTTATGCTCCTTCTGTCCTTTCGTGCCCCCCTCCCAGCCCCAGCCTGTCCTCGCCCGAGCTGAATGCCTCCTGTGTGGAGCAGGGGGTTGTGGCCGACGCAGGGGTAAGGTGAAGGTGCTGAGCGTGTCCTTCTGTGGGGAGATCCAGCAGGTGGAGAGGTGAGGGGGGCTGAAGCTGGGGGGGAGGGAGAGTCTATGTGAGGAGGAGGGGGGAGGAGGATGAGTGTTTGGCTGCTCTTGGTAGATACTGAACACTGTGTCTCCTCCTTCTCCATCACAGCCACCACCTCCTCCTCCTGCTCTGCTGCTGCTGTCGGGAAATGGTTGACGAGACAACGGCCCACCTCCTCCTTCTCCTCCTCCACCCCCTCCCTCCTTCCTGTTCATCAGGGAGGCGGGGTATGCCCTGGGTTTGGTTTCCAGGCTCTTTGATTGGACGTAGTTAACAAGGCCGTTGAGGGGATTGGTGGAGGAGCGGTGGGTGGAGGAGGCGTTGGGTTTTCGGAGGCTGTGGAGGTCGATGACGGTGGAGTAAATGTCCCGCAGGTTGATAATTTTGGTCTTCTTGTCACGGTTCTCATGCAGGACGGCGTTTGCACAGATGAACAGGAAAATCCCAATGCCCATGATGAGAGGACCAAAGACCTTCAGCCTATCAGAGTACAGATACCTGCAGGGACAGTTAATACAACCAATCAGAGTACAGATACCTGCAGGGACAACCAATCAGAGTACAGATACCTGCAGGGACAGTTCATACAACCAATCAGAGTACAAATACCTGCAGGACAGGACTACCACAATATCCTACAGAAGCACTAGAACCTACTGCAGGACTGTGGCCCCCCCGCCTGACAGAAGAGTTTATTTACCTGTCCAGAAAATCCTCCAGAAAGCCTTGTGGAAGCTGTTGGGTCCCGTTGATGGTTTCTGTCCGGTTAAAAACATCATCACCTCCTCCCTCTTCATCACCGCTGTCTCCTCCTTCATCTCCTCTACCTCCACCTTTGCTGTCTGCTTTATCTCCTTCCAGATCCTCCCCCGTCCCTCCTCCCTGGACACAGCCAAAGACGGAAGTTCAACAAAATGTTAAATTAAACCTGCCCCTAAAGAGTTCAAACTGCCAACAAAGGTCAGACAGGTCTGGGTGTCACCTGAGCGTCAGCAGGTGCAGGTGTAGAGCCGCCAGAGGACACTGAGGCCATGGTGGCGCCCTCTTGTGGCCGAGTACTGAAGAACAGCCCGTCTCGAGGCCAGTAACCCAGAGCTGCCATGACCACGCCCACCAGCAGAACCAGGATGCCGAGAGCCGCCACGAGACCCGAGACTGAAAACAGCTTCAACTTCCCCTTCACTACCACCACCTCACTCCTCCTGAGGGGGCAGGAAGTGACATCATCATATACTGACAGATTACATCATCCCTGAAGGACTGTCTGTGTGGGCATGTTACCTCTTCTTCTTGGTCTTCCTCTTGTGTGTGTGTGCTTTGTGTGTTTTGGACTTCAGTGAGTCCTGTCGCCGTGCATTGATCCGCAGGAGGCCGCCGGTTGCAATCATCACCACCCACCAATCAGACGGTGGCTCAGCAGGCTAAGCCCCGCCCGCCGCCACCTCACCTGGGCTCAGTCAGCAACTTCCTGTAAGAGAAAGACATAGGTACAGAGAGAGAGAGATTATGTGTTTAATTATTAATTCATTCATTTAGCTTTGACTTCTAACTTGACAAAAAAAACTAAATGAAAACGAAGAGACTGAATATGACAACAAAGAGGCAAAACGACAACAAAGTGACTGAAAACCATAATGAAGAGACACAAAACGACAACAAAAAGACACAAAACGACGACAAAGAGACAAAACGACAACAAAGTGACTGAA
>NW_023339650.1:19789990-19793399 GCF_004916995.1 Morone saxatilis
AATTCTTGAGCCTTATGTATTACACTCATCAATTCTACCCCTCCACTTACCTGTGATACGATTTAAACGCGCAACAGAATAGCCATGCGCTTTGCTGGTCGTTTTGTCACATAAGTCCCTCAGGTCTGGGATAGAAGAAGAAGACTTTCCTTCTGTTCTGGCTTTCATTTAGGTCACGATGAAAAATACAAAGATGTAGAATGTGTTTGGCCCCACAATTGACCTGGAACCTCCTGCATCGTAAGAAAAAGGACGAAGCCTTAAACCAAGGAACAACGCATCCCCACTATGGAATACATGTGTGTGCTGCCGGAACCTTGTAATGCTCTTGGGGGCACCATGTTGGAAGAACCCAAAGCAACTAGGATCAGATTCTCAACAACCATAACATCCCCCCCCGGCCCTCCCCCCTCGGCCCCCCCCCCCCCGCCCGCCCCCCCGCCCCCCCACCAACCCCACCCCCCCCCCCGCCCCCGCCCCGCCCCCGCCCCCCTCCCCCCCCCCCTCTCCTCCCCCCCCCCCCCCCCCCCCCCCCCCCCCCCCCCCCCTGCAGGTCTGCAGAGGAAACTGGCCCTTGGCACCAGTGCGACAGTTTCAGCCACCATCCAACGTCTGATGGGCAAGGAGAACCTCCGAACCTGAAAGAGTTGGGCAGTAAGATACCAGCGAGAACACAAAAAGCTGCCAGCGAATGTAGAAGGCCCTTTCGATTGACACAACCACATGCTGTCTCTCGTCCCCCCTCACCCCGGTCCTGTCCAAACCTGGGTCTTGGTCTGCGGTTCCCCACTCACCTGTCTCGTCTCACCTGGTTCTGGGTCTGCTGTCTTCAGCCTGCGGTCTCTGTCGTCACCTGTGTCTGGTCTCTTGATCTCCACCTTATTCGGGTCTCTGTCCTCCCACTGGTCCTGGGTTCTGCCTTCTAAACCTCCGGTATCCTGCACTGTCTCCAACCTGGCTTGCGGTCCTCTGGTCCCAACCTGGTCTTCTGTCTCACGTGTTGGGCTGTCTTCTCGTCGCACCTGGCTCTGGTCTCTGGCCCTCCACCTGGTCCTTCTGCGCGGGACTGCCTGCGTTGCGTGGCTGCGTCACCCTGGCCTCTGCTCGTCCTTCACCCCGCTCTGGGGTCTCGGTCTAGACATGACAGCCTTCACCTGTGTCTGGATCCACTGGCTTCTGCTGTTGCTTCACCCTGGTCTCTGTGCCTACACCTTGCTCATGGTTCTCTGTCATCACCCCCTGGTCTCTGTTCTCACCGCTTCTATTTGGTCTCTCTGTCTCACCTGGCTCTGGTCTCTGTCTCACCTGGCTCTGGTCTCTGTCTCACCTGGTCTCTGTCTCACCTGGTTCTGGTCTCTGTTGGTCTTCCTCCTCAGTAGTCGTCTCGTGGTTCTGGTCAGGCCGAGCTGTCTCTGATTGGACGCCTGGTTCATCTGTCTCACCTGAGACAGCAGGAAGCTGGGGACCTGGTGAAGGAGACAGGAAGTGATGTCACAGACAGGTGAGACGATGATGTCACAGTGCAGGTGTCCTGGCTCACCGTCCACAGCAGGTCCTGCTGTGTGATCATCAATCGGACCAGCTGAGCTCCGCCCACCGCCTCCTCCATCTCCTCCCGTTGCTTGGCGACGGAGCGCTTGTTGCCACGGTGATGGCGGGAGAACAGGTTGGGCGCCATCACCATGGAAACGTTCCACAGAGACATCCTGTTCTGGTCCTGATTAGAGACCACCTTACGGAGGAAGACCAGCATGGCCTGTAACAACAGAAACACATCTGCAACCACGGCAACAGGACCAAGTTTATCTATAACTGTGGATATGTAAATATTTAAGGTGGAAGGTCCTCTGACCATGAGGGTGGGTGTGGTTAAAGGAGTTGCACCTGTAACCACACCCAGCAGTGATGTCACAGTGTCCTGGAGTACACCTGTACGTCACTGCAGCCAGGTGACAGGTTGAACCAGCTGAGGCTAACATGATGAAGAAGTGTGTGTGTTGTGAAACTTTACTCGAAGTGTTTCTCTGTGGGCTTCAGGAAGCAACAAGGACAGCAGCTGCAGAGCCTGAACCTGGTGGACCACAGAGGAGATACCTGCACACAAACAAGTTATACATAAACAACAACATGAGTTATACACAGACAACAACATGAGTTATACACGTGTGTGAGTGTGTATGTGTGTATGTGTGAGTGTGAGTGTGTATATGTGTGTTTGTGAGTGTGTGTGTGTGGGTGTATGTGTGGGTGTGTGTGTACCCAGCACTGAGCGGTAGGTGGACAGGTGTGTGTGCGTCAGCAGAGGTGTCGGCAGCTCTCTGATGAAAAGCTTCAGCAGACCTGCAGCGTCCACCGGTCTGACTGCAGACCAGTCGAACCCTCCACAACATCTGTCTAACTCTCTCCGCAGGTACTGAAGACACAGGCAGACAGACAGACGGACAGACAGATCTTAGTTTTTCCCTAGTATGCTTTTATGGCATAACCCTAACCCAAGAATGAAAGTGTTAATCAGAAGAAAAAGAAAAATATAATTCATAAATCAAAAGCTAGCTAACTTCTGTCTATCAGGCAAAACAGAAAGGAAATGGTGAAGTAGCATCTCGGTTGATTTCATTTTTCTAAAAACTACTAGAAAGACATTCAAGAGAGGAGTTAACAGCAGGCGATGTCTTTCTGTGTGATCGGCCCCAAACACTCCCCAACCTCACTAACCCTAACCCCTATCTCCACTAACTAACCCTAACATTATAACCTTCATGAGCCTTTATTAATAAACACTAATCAGATGAGGGCAGCCCACCTCCCCCAGCCTCCCCCAACCTCCCCCAGCCTAACTGGTAGGAGTTACAGTGAGTGTGTGTTACCTTCAGTCTAGCAGCTGATCCTGGTACTCTGAGAATTCCTTCAGTCTGCAGGCCGCTCTGCTCTAAAATACACAACAACTACACACACATAATAATAAATGAGCAGATGTTGTATTATGGATCTAATACAATGTTCTTCTGCAGGAACATGAGAACCTGCAGCTGCTCTGAGGTCAGTCTCTGGTGTTCTCTTACAGCAGCTGATCTGATCTAAATTCACTTTTAATACACTGTTAGCTTCATGCTAACTGCTAACCACACACTGCAGCACAGGAATGTTCAGCTGTTAGCAGGAAGCTAATTCTGGTCCTCAACAGTCATTTTACACTTTACATTTGAAGATAATAAAGTCTATCAATCAATAATCAAACTATGATCAATATAAATTACAAACAGACCTTCTGGAAGACAACAGGAACCTTGATTCCAGGAAACTTCTTCCTGTCGTTCTCCAACAGCGAGTTCAGAGGAACGCCAAACACACCGCTGTCTGATGGACACACAGACGGACAGAGAGAGAGACAGACAGACAGACGGACAGA
>NW_023339650.1:19793424-19795285 GCF_004916995.1 Morone saxatilis
TCTGGCGTCCAATCACAACACAAGCACGGCCGCCCCGCGCGTCAGGCACCGCGGTGGCATCATTTTCTATACCACACAGACACACCACGAGGGGCTCAGAGCGTAATTTCCTCACACGATCTTTCAATCTCAGAGAATCGGTCGGTGACATGATCTGTAATACTATGTAGTACTTTGAGTACCCTGAAGTAATCTGTACTAATCTGTAGTACTCTGAGTACTCTGTAGTAATCTGTAGCACTCTGTAAGAATCTGTAGTACTCTGTAGTACTCTGTAGTACTCTGAGTACTCTGTAGTAATCTGTAGTAATCTGTACTAATCTGACTACTCTGAGTACTCTGTAGTACTCTGTAGTACTCTGTAGTACTCTGTAGTACTCTGTAGTACTCTGTAGTACTCTGTAGTACTCTGTACTAATCTGAGTACTCTGTAGTAATCTGTAGTGCTCTGTACTAATCTGAGTACTCTGTAGTAATCTGTAGTGCTCTGTAGTACTTCGTGTTAAACAGTACTTTTGTTTTTCAGGTCATCCCAACCCAGAGAACTTCCTGTGGGAGGAGTACCTGCAGGAAACTGGTTCCTTCGCTGCTCCCAGTTCAGCCTTCACACTGGTGAGGGGAGGAGGAGGAGGAAGAGGAGATAGAGGAGGAGGAAGAGGAGGGGGTAGAGAGGAGATCAAGGAAGAGGAGGAGGGAAGGAGGTAGAGGAGGAAGAGGAGGAAGAGGAGGTAGAGGAGGTAGAGGAGGTAGAGAGGAGATAAAGGAGGAGGAAGAGGAGGAAGAGGAGATAGAGGAGGAGGCGGAAAAGGAGGAGCTGTCAGTGAGAAGCATTTGATGATTGACAGGTGTCTTTGTGCCTCTGTCCAATCAGAAAGCTCCGCACGGTTTCCAGATGAACCAGAAACTGGAGGCAGTCGACAGGAGAAACCCCATGTTGATCCGTGTCGCCACGGTAACAGATACAGCCGACTACAGGGTGAAGGTACCGTGCCTGTCTGTGTGCCTGTCTGTGCGCTTGTCTGTGTACCTGAGTGATGTCATAAAGTGTGTGATGATGTAACCAGGTGTGTTGACCTGCAGGTGCATTATGACGGCTGGTCACAACAGTTTGACGTCTGGTGTGACAGCGACTTGTCTGACCTTCATCCTGTCGGCTGGTGTCAACGCACAGGACACCCTCTGGAACCCCCCCCAGGTCAGACAGACAGGTCAGACAGACAGGTCAGAGACAGGCAGACAGACAGGTCAGAGACAGACAGTCAGGTCAGAGACAGACAGACAGACAGACAGATATTATCATTCTAACAGTGTCTGTGTTCCCTCTGTGTGTGTGAGACAGGTTCGTCCCCCCTGTCGTCCCCCTCTCAGGGCGTCTGTCCCACTCCAGGCTGCAGAGGAGTCGGACACATTAAAGGAGCAAAATACACCGGACACCACAGGTAACCTGCTGACTCATGTTTTGCCTTGTTTTTGCTGACTCATTTTTTGCCTTGTTTTTGCTGACTCATGTGGTCCTCTGCACAGTGCCTTCGGCTGCCCGTACTCAGACATTAATATGCGTAAGGAGGTGGTGCTTCCTGATAGGCTGGGAGGAGAGAGAGTGGTCACCCTTGTACCTGTCACCATATATCACCACGGCAACCAGTCAGACAGGTAACCATGGACCACTGTGGACAAATAAACTCAGTCCTCAACTTGATATTATTTATATTAGTTATCATTATTGAATAATATCACAGCAGACAGCAGAGGGCGCTGTGCCTCACACTGCTCTCTATTAATACTAGGGATGCTTGATGTTGGCTTTTCTGCCGATATCTGATATTCCGATATTGTCCAACTCTCAATTTCCGATACCGAT
>NW_023339650.1:19795367-19796054 GCF_004916995.1 Morone saxatilis
TTATTGTGATGCCCCACTGGATGCATAAGTTTCATCGGAGGGCCGATATTATCGGACATCCCGAATTAATATTAATTAATATTGATTATTTATTAAACTCCCTGTACCTGTCTGTCTCTCTACCTGTCTGTAGTGTTCAGGTGAAGACGGAGCCCAGGGACGAGACTCTGCTGCTTCCTCTGGGGAAGAGAAGAAGACTGACTGACAGGTGAGACAGACAGACAGACAGGTGTTTGATCTTCACAATGACCTCATGAGGCTGTACCTGTCTGCGTCTCTGCCTGTCTGTCTGTGTGCTCCTCAGAATAGACCATGTGAAGTGTGTGTGTGTGTGTGTGTTATATAAACTGATTATGTAACACATTCAACAACACAGCACAGCGTGTGTGTTGTTGAGTGTTTAAATAAAGTTGTGAATGTGTTACTTCCTGTTTCTAAACTGTCTCACATGTGATTTGGAAATGTTTTCAGAATAAAAGCATTAACTGGTCATACAGTTGGAGGAGGGAGAGAGGTCAGGCTGTGTTTAATGACTTCTGTCTCTGGCTCCGCCCCCAGACTGTCCCAGCCAACCAAATTCCTCTGTGTGAAACAGGAAGAGGAGGAGCTTCACCTGAGAGCTCTCAGTCCAGGTACTACCAGAGGATGTCTAATTAGGAGAGAAGTTCCACTCTCTGGGCACTTCCG
>NW_023339650.1:19796154-19799831 GCF_004916995.1 Morone saxatilis
TAGAGCTAAAAAGCACCAAGATCTAAACAGGGAATGGTAAACAGTCAATGTCTGACAGCTTCTGATTTTTGATTATTGATCAACTACATATAGCTCTAGAGTTTATACCCTGTTTAATGATTATAGATTATGGATTTAATGAAGTCACCAATCAATGATCAAACCAGCTGTGACCAGCAGGTAAACTTACGTGTGCACAGTATTTGCAGTATATTCTCAGTGTCAGTCAACAGAAATATATAAAAGTAACACCTGTGTGACATCAGCTGTTACCTGCACTGTTAAAGAGAGCCAATGAAGGAGCAGAACTCAGGTCAGATAGTAAACTTTAATAATCTCATCAAACACAACAACAAAAATAAAACAATTATAAACATCAGCAGATTGCTGTTACCATGGAAACCTGAGGGAGCTGCCCACTGTGACATCACAGTGACATCAAAGGGGAGGAGGGGTCAGAGTGAACAGAAATACAAATATATAGTAATATATAAACTTTCAAATATAGATTCACTATAGAGAATAAAATTATAAATACAAACTCTGGAATCAATAAAGACGTCTGTCCACTGCGAGAACCGACCAATCATTGCACAGGAGGTTGACTGATGTCACCAGATGTGTTCAAATTAAATCCTGAGTCGTTAAAGTGGAGGCGAAGCCAGTCATCGGTCCTGTGTGGTATTTATTCATGAGCCCTTACATTCATTAAACAATGCTAGAACCTGTGCTTTTCCACAAATACACCTTTACTTATAACTGACTCTTCCTAAGACCCGCCCCTTTTTGCTGTGTGCTCCAATAACAGCCGAGCAACTTCGTCCTTTCCTGGACTTCTATGTAATCTATTTTGAAGATGGTTAAAATATAAAAGAAAGTAATATATAGTCACATCTTAAGTTGGCTAATGTTAGCAAAATGCTAGCTAACTATTGATGTGTATTAGCTAGCTGTTTAGTTAGTGTTTAGCTAGCTAAAGATTGTTATAGGAGCACAGAGAAAAAGAGGCAAGACTTAGGAAGGGGCGATAACGAGACTAAAACACAACAAAAAAATTTTTATGGCTTCTATAAAATGTCTTTAGATATTTTTGGGGTTCTTTGTCACAATTTCCTTTTTTGTGTACTTTTGAGGCTTTTGTAATTAAAATTTGTCTCGTACATTTAAGATCTTTTTTAAGACCTTTTAATCAGATTTACAAAACTGATGAGACCTTTTTCATAATTTCTCTCAATTATAAAATCTTTCCGAACAATTCTGCATTTTCGGCATTAATATGGGACCTCTCTTACTATTTGTGCGTTTTTGGTGTTTTTTTACTAGCTCAGCCAATCAGCTCGCAGCAGTTTTCATCCAAGATATTCTAGAAAATCTCTGTAGGAAGTTCAATAAAACTTTTTAAAAGAAAAAAATTAAGACTGCAAAAGATTTTTCATTAAGCTAAAATCAAGATGTGCAGCTGAGTCTCATTTCAGTCTCCCTTCCTTCCACCTGGACCACCTGTGTCCTTTAGGCCTCTACATCCCAGAATCCTTGCACATTGGTCCTGGTTTGGTGAGTCCAGACTTTCAGTCTTTAGTTCTCTGAAGGACTTGCTTGCAATAAGAGCCGGAACCTAAAGTGGAGCTCAGGAGTTCTCAGGTGACAGAACGAGGGTCACAACAACTGTTGTCAGTGGTCAGGGTTAGCTCAGGGTTAGCTCAGGGTTAGCTCAGGGTTAGCTTTGGTAGCTTCCCTATTTGACGAATAATTGGCAGCACAGAAAGGGTGTTCACAATATGATTTTATAAACCTGAGACTTGTTTTGTTGTTTGTGTTTGTAAGGGCCATGTGGTCATGGTGATGTTTAGCGGAGGATCCTGCATATCTGCCGGCTACGATAACTGTCACATGGTGTGCAGACTCCGCCTACTCTGCATCCACAGGCGTAAGCCGGTGTAGTAATGGTGTGGATCCTACACGGTGTGCACCGTTCACTCCCGTTTCCAGGCTGAACAACATGTTTCCTGCACGACAGGCTTTGAGGTACGTTTTCTCTGGATTGGTGGGCGTGTCAGAGGAGATACCCAATCAGCAGCGACGTGAATATAAAAAAGGTGTTCAATGAACCGCCGTTTCAATGCGTTTAAATAAACATTTTGCTACGTTTGGTCAAGGCTTACTACGCCACTAGTGTTTGTCTCGTTTTCTTCTTTGTCATGAACGTCCAAGATGAAGTCACCTGACCGACACCTGAGAATCTGATTGATGATTGGATGGATCAGAAGAGGGGGAGGGGCTTGTTAATGTCAAACTGGTGTTTCTGGATTGGCTCAGTTATGAGTTGCAGGTGTCAGGTGTCCTCTGTGTGTGATTGGCTCCTGTCCTCTGCGTGTAATTTGCTTCTGTCTTCAGCGTGCTTGAACATCAGGATGGAGTTGTAGATTTTCAGGGCGGGACCAAGTTTAATTGACATGATCCTGATGATGTCCCGTTGGGTGAGTAGGAGGAAGGCCCGCCCATCAATTTGCTAGACAGACAGAGGCAGGAACCAATCAGATCACAGCAGGATCAGTGTGATGCAATAAAATCTACAGTAGCTGATTGGTCAGCTCACCTCGTCTCTGAATTGTTTGGCCTGTTCCTCACAGCCAGGAAGAGACTCAATGAAGTCTGACACCTGCAGAGAGACAGGTCAGAGAGTGACAGACAGGTCAGAGAGCGACAGACAGGTCAGAGAGCGACAGACAGGTCAGAGAGCGACAGACATGTCATATAGAGAGACAGACAGGTCATACTGACCTGCTGGACGCTCCAGTGTTGGACGGTTTCGGCGTGGACTCCGGCAACGCCCGGCAGCAGTTTGCGGTGTTGCTCCCAGCATAGCGACAGGTCGCGGCCAGGCTGCGCCGACATGGCCGACAGAAAGACAGACTGGTGCAGGGCAGCCTGCAGACTGGACTCTGCTGCTGGTGGAGAGACAGACCAACAAATACCGTAAAGTCCTCATGAAACAGAAATCAGAGAGCTGATTGCTTCCTCATATTTCTATATTTCCTGTGAAAAAAGGGAAGGACTTTTTGCAGTAGCCAATAACGCCTTGTGTTATGTCCCCCAAGTCCAGCAGCTGTAACAGATTGATTAGTTGACTCTTTTGGACAGGAAATAAAGTACTGAGGTGTTTTATTGCAGAGTTTGGCTCCTGCCACCTGGAACTGAGTCAGCTAACGTTAGCTACACAAACTAAGTAGGTACTCAGGAAACTCCATAAATCACCTTGGTACCGCGTCAAACTGGCCTCAGTCGAGGTTGTGTGTTTGTAGTGTTAATAATGTGTTGTAGGTAAGTGAAAGGTGATGGAGTAAAGTTGTGTCGTTCTGTACAGATGTTAATAATAGTGTCTGTACAGTGATAATGAAGTTGTGTGTTTGTACAGTGATAATAAAGTTGTGTTTATCAGTGATAATAGTTGTGTTTGTAAGCAGTGTTAATAAAGTTGTGTCTGGACAGTGATAATGAATGTGGGGGGGTGGTGTTTTTGTACATGATAATAAAGTTGTTTGTACAGTGTTTAATAAATTTGTTTTGGTACATGTTAGCAAACGTGTGCTCGTAACAGTGATAATGATAGTTGTGTCTTTGTAGCACGTGATAATGAAATCATTTGTTACCAGTGTTAATTAAGTTGTGTGTTTGTA
>NW_023339650.1:19799856-19800406 GCF_004916995.1 Morone saxatilis
TACAAACACACAACTTTATTATCACTGTACAAACGATTTATTATACGTGCTACAAAACACAACTATCATTATCACTGTTACAAGCACACTTTACTATCATGTACCAAAACATTTATTAAACACTGTACAAACAACTTGTATTATCACGTGCTAGCAAAGAAACACACATCATTTGATCGACTGTCCGAGACATCAACTTTATTAACACCTGTACAAACACACAACTATTATCACGTACAAACACACAACTTTAATTATTCACTGCTACAAACACAACTTCAGTTCATCACTGTACAGACACATTATTAACATGTACAGAACGACACAACTTTACTTATACGCCACTACCACAACACAGCAACTTACAGTGTTAATAAAGTTGTCTTTGTACAGTGATAATAAAGTTGTGTGTTTGTACAGTGATAATAAAGTTGTTTGTACAGTGTTAATAAAGTTGTGTGTTTGTACAGTGTTAATAAAGTTGTGTTTGTACAGTGATAATAAAGTTGTGTGTTTGTACAGTGATAATAAAGTTGTGTGTTTGTACAGT
>NW_023339650.1:19800506-19804409 GCF_004916995.1 Morone saxatilis
CTGGTGCCAGTTAGAAGACGCGCAGCCACGCCCCCTCACACTGTAGGTCTGGCTGGTTCAGGGTCCGGTTGAATAGTCGGATCCTGACTGTGTGAAAGGTCTTTATTCTCTCCTTTACCAACGCCGGCGCACAATTCATTGCTGCAGCAACGTTTAAAGAGTAAACCATCCAAATGAGCAACAAAGGACGCAGATCAACTCCTGCGTTAGCGTCGGTTTTTATTTTCTGCCATA
Source organism: Morone saxatilis (assembly GCF_004916995.1). Taxonomy (NCBI): domain Eukaryota; kingdom Metazoa; phylum Chordata; class Actinopteri; family Moronidae; genus Morone; species Morone saxatilis. The sequence goes on from NW_023339650.1 coordinate 19,800,741, forward strand.
ACTTGTTCATAACTGTAACAGTATATAAAAACATGAATAACTAACAACATATATGAAAGTCATTAATACCATATTAAAGGCATAAATAACTATAACAAAATATATTAAAACATTCATAACTGTAACAACATATTAAACAATAACTGTACGACATATTAAATCCATTAATAACCAACAACATATTAAACATGAATAACTAACAACATATTAAATCCATTAATAACTGTTATAATATATTAAAACATTAATAACAACATATTAAACATTAGTAACTGTAACAACATATTAAAGTCTTTAATAACTAACAACATATTAAACATGAATAACTTTAACAACATATTAAACATTAATAACTAACATATTAAAGTCAATAACTAACAATATATTCAAGTCATTAATAACTAACAATATAATAACTTACATACATACATACTCATTCAGTCACAGTGAATTTTATTGTCACATAAAGAAGCAGAACAATAAACACAGGACGATTATTAACAATAATATATGAACAAATAACATAAAGACAGTATGTTATGTTAATGGTAGATAAAGATATCAGTATTAAATATAAAGAGCATGTACAGGAGTAGATTTATGTTCCTGTTTGTATTTTTCTCTGGTTGTCTGCTCTTTAGCGCCTACATGAACCAACGGTTCAGTCTACAATCTTTTTCTGCAGTCCATCTTCAGAAAGTCGGCCATTTTGAACCGTCGGTCCGACTGCCTACAAACCTTCTGTGGATCCTCATCGCACGGAGCTGATCAATAGTTGCATAAAGCTTATTGATAATTTATTTAGTGTTCAACATATTGACCAGTGAGCTTCAGAGAGGGCGTGGCTCTGCACTTAGACAGACAAAGTGAACAACTGTGTCCTTAAAAGGACCTGGAACACACTCACTAGGGGGTGCCACTAATGCAAATCACTGGACTAAAAACTCAAATTTGACATCTTCTCCTGAACCAGACTGCATCTCATTCACATCCTAAAATCAACAATCAAAAGAAGAAATAATACATTTGTATTTATTAATTCTTAATCCAAACCTCTTTTTACTGAGCACTTATGTTTCACATACATTACACACAGGTAGCTGATATCAGAATACAACAACAGTAAGGATGCTGTTGGTAACTCTAACTTTGTTGTTGTTGTTGTCTGTATTTTCTCTGTAAGACAACAACCATTAATAAGTCTCTGATACATGATATTATACATATTATACTTGATATTATTCACATCTTTAATGAGGTTATATGTGCTTCAGTAAAACCACCTTAGTGACCTCAGGGACCCTGCTGTCTGCTGGTCCACAGTCCGCTGTGGTCTCAGAGAGTCCAGGATGAAACCAGGTTCACTTTGTGTTTGTTAATCCAGCAGCTGGTTGTCAGGCAGCGAACTGACACCAGAGGAAAACAGCAAAATCCCCCAAAGAGACGCAGAGAGACGACTAATGAGACGCTGTTAGAGACAGAGACACAGAGCAGCTCAGGTGTGTCTCTGCTTCACATTTACTGACAGAAAACACCCAGAAACCAGCACGAGTACTGGTCCTGTCCCTCTTAACTGGTACTGCACTGGACCTGGACTGGACCTGGACTGGACCCTGAGGACAGCCAGAGATGCTGATTGGTTGAGGAGTTTATTTTGTCTTTGTGGACTTTGATGGACGGACAGAGAGACAGGACAGCTCACTGATCGCCACCAGCTACAGGTCGGTACAAACCTGTCACATACTGGTTTTACTGGTTGATCCTTCATGTGAGTAAAAGTGTCGTCAGTGATATTAATAATGATAAATAATAATTCCATATTGAGCCTGATGAACTAAATAATTTTCATATAATTCTTCTTTTTCCATTTTAAATCAGAAAACTTTTCTTTTTCTTTGTTTTTTTTATCTGTGTTTTAGTCTCATTTCTTTCATATGTATTTTATTTTCTTTATGGTGGCACTTTGTGTAAAATGTCAGCTGTTGCAATATTCACATAAAAATATAAAGTATAAAAATATAAGGATCATTTGTGAAATCACATTTAATTTTTATACCGAAATATTGACGTTCAACTGTCAGATCAGAGTGTTTTGATTGTGTACATCATATTAAATATAGTTAATTTATAATAATGGCTCATTTAAACAGATCTCTTAGAGTCTCTCAATACAGCCTGTAACAGACCAGCTGCGGTTCAAACCTGCTCCCCTGAACTGCAAGTAATGCAAGAGCAAACACCTCTTCTTGTATTTATTATATATATATTTTATTATATATTGTTTATTTTAGTATATTTCTAATTATATATTTAATTTAATTTTGTATCAGGGATCAATAATATTTTATATGGGGGACCAATTGGGACAATTACCCATTAATTAAATTAATGCACCAAAAATAATCAAAATAAATGTAGCATTAATTATTAATTTAGAAATGTAATGACTGGCCCTACTAAGAGTATAGCATGTAAAAAAACACACACGTGTAAGGAGGTACAATACCAGCACGGGCATTAATAACCTACTGGTTTCAGAAGGTTGTTCACTGGTTTCAGTGGGTTGTTTGGTTATTTACTGGTTTCAGTAGGTTGGTTACTGGTTTCATTAGGTTATTTACTGGTTTCATTAGGTTGTTTACTGGTTTCATTAGGTTGTTTACTGGTTTCAGTAGGATATTTACTGGTTTCAGTAAGTTGTTCACTGGTTTCAGTAGGTTGTTTACTGGTTTCAGTAGGATATTTACTGATTTCAGTAGGTTGTTCACTGATTTCAGTAGGATATTTACTGATTTCAGTAGGATATTTACTGGTTTCAGTAGGTTGTTCACTGATTTCAGTAGGATATTTACTGGTTTCAGTAGGATATTAACTGGTTTCAGTAGGTTTTTCACTGGTTTCAGTAGGTTTTTCACTGGTTTCAGTAGGTTTTTCACTGGTTTCAGTAGGATATTAACTGGTTTCAGTAGGTTGTTCACTGATTTCAGTAGGATATTTACTGGTTTCAGTAGGATATTAACTGGTTTCAGTAGGGTTTTCACTGGTTTCAGTAGGATATTAACTGGTTTCAGTAGGTTGTTCACTGATTTCAGTAGGTTGTTCACTGGTTCCTGTGGGTTATTCACTGGTTTCAGTGGGTTATTCACTGGTTTCAGTAGGTTATTCACTGGTTTCAGTAGGTTATTCACTGGTTCCCGTGGGTTGAGTAAGCTGTTCACTGTTCATATTTACTGGTTTCTGTGTTTCCAGTTGAGATGGGCTGTCTGGGAGGGAAGACGGAGGAAGAACGACTGGATGAAAAAGTGAAGAGAGAAGCCAACAAGAAGATCGAGAGACAGCTGCAGAAAGAGAGACAGGCATATAAAGCAACACACAGACTGTTACTGCTGGGTGAGACACTTGTCTGTCTGTCTTTATGTCTGTCTGTCTCACCTGTCTGTCTGTCTCACTTGTCTCTGTCGATCTGTCTGCAGGTGCAGGAGAATCAGGTAAAAGCACCATTGTAAAGCAGATGAGGATTCTTCATGTAGACGGTTTTAACGCTGAGTGAGTCACACTTTATTTTGAAATGTTGCTACTTCCTGTGCTGTTTAAAGTCTCATTAACCACATAAACATTTTCTTCATGGTAGGATATAATATCTGATCAATGAAATGCAATGAAAAAAGA
>NW_023339650.1:19804509-19809391 GCF_004916995.1 Morone saxatilis
GGGCGGTACCTATGTTGACGGACAGGTGTGTTGACGGACAGGTGGGCGGTACCTATGTTGACGGACAGGTGTGTTGACGGACAGGTGGGCGGTACCTGTGTTGATGGACAGGTGTCAGCAGTGAGGCGACGTGTTGTTGACACTCTTTTAAAGACAGAAGAACTTGAGCTTCAACTTTCCGCCAGCAGCCCTGAAAACAATTGATTCTATTATGTTGTATTATTGATCAGCCAGGTATTACCAATAATATTACCAATAATCAATTAGGTGTGCACTGACAGTGAAGTGTTGTTCCAGGTGTGTTCTGAAGGTGTTGAAAGCAGCTGTGATGCCTGATGTGAGGTCTGACTCTAGTATAGGTGCCTTCCTCTCTAAACCTTCCTCTGCACCTCCATCAAACACCTTCTCCTCCTCCGCAGGAGGAGGCTCTGCCCCCTCAGGTAACCCCTCTGAGACCAGGTGAGCAGTAGGTTTATCAAACACGAGCCAAACACTGAGGTTGCTTAAAAGTGATCAAATGAATGGAACGAATTAAAAAGAAAAGAATCAATGTACATCAAACTACCTGTCAGAGGTGATTTAGTTACCTCCCCCTTGGTCTGAGACCCCGCCCTCTTCTTCTGTGCAGACACACCCTCAGTTTGGTCTGACAGGTAGCCTTCACATAGAAAAACAAGTTCACTTAACCGAGACCAACATTAGTTCAAAATATACTGTGATATGAACAACAGACGATAGCTCAGAATTATTTTAGATTTTATATTAAATGTCCTCTTTAGTTCATTTTGTCTTCATATATCATAATTGATCCATTTCTAAAAATATTGTGTGCATAAGTCAGAATGAGAGTCAATGTTCTGATTTACAACAACTGTCCCCTAATCAATTAGAGTGAACACTGTCCTTTAAGTCCTTCCTGTGGCAGAAACACCCCCCCAGGTGTTCACACCAATCAGCACCTGAGTCTGCAGTCGCTCTCTTCCTGCCACAACTCAATACTTCCTGGACCAGGAGACAGGTGAGACAGGTGAGACAAGTAAGGCAGGTGAGACAGATGAGGCAGGTGAGGCAGGTGATGACTTTTATTGAGGAATCAAAGAAGAAACGTACCTTTATGAAAGGAGAGCTGCTTCCTCTGAACACGTCTGTCTCTTCTTGTGACATCTCAGGGACAGGAACACCTGGGAGACAGACAGGTTCAGGGACAGGAACACCTGGGAGACAGACAGGTTCAGGGACAGGAACACCTGAGAGACAGACATCCTTCAGATTTCATTCAATCAAACCATTTACATTCCATTAACATTCAGTGATTATGTCCGTATGTTTTATTGTGGTGGGGTCCACCTTTCCCGTACTGGATTCAGATACCTGGACAGGAAATGATGCAGCATGTAATCCAGAGTCTCTTTATTGTTGTTGTTTGTCTCTTTTTTGAGGATCTGTACTGTTTGTTTGCTGCACTGTAAACTCACACACACATTAATCAAACAGTGCGAGTCTGACCTGAGTCATATGTTGGAGTTGAGTGTCTGATCTGATCAAACAGAAACTCTGCTGTGCTTCTCCCTGGAATCTGAAAACAACAACAACAAGTCACTCAGATTTCAGTCCCAACAACGTGTTTATATTTATTAATGCTGTTTTTACAGTGTAGTTACCTTCATTACAGACGAGTCGTCTTCACTGCTCGGAGACGACAGAGGCAAAACTGGACCACAGACCGATAGACAGACAGACAGACAGACAGACACAGTGAATGTGCTTCTAATGACAGTAAACGCTACAGCGGTCAGCAGGGATCGCTCACTCTTCAGCTGACTCTTGCTCTGTGGTTTCTTCCTGCTGTAGGATCTACCACTCTGTTTGGCAGCAGAGGGGAACACCTGGACTGTACCACCTGGGCATTCGACAAAGGGGGAACTCTTCCCCTTCTGTTCATACAGACAGAAAACAGAAGTCAGAGGAAGTCCACTCACTGCTCACATCTGAAAACACAAAGAAAGTCTTATTGGAAGGAAGCAAGGAAGGAAGCATGGAAGGAAGCAAGGAAAGAAAGGAAAGAAGCAAGGAAGCAAGGAAGGAAGCAAGGAAGGAAGCATGGAAGGAAAGAAGCAAGCAAGGAAGAAAAGACAGACCGACAGACAGACAGACACCATGAAGACTCTCCCAGCAGCCTCCTCCAGCTCTCGGTGGTGTTCACAGTCAAAGTTCAGCTCCACTGTCTGACCTCTGCTGTTGTGGTGCATGATGGGATTGTTGAGCCGCACACTTAGGACTGTCTCTGCCCCATTGCATCCTGGGAAAACACCCACAGCAACTGTTGAAGTGTGTAAGAGCATCAGTGAGTCCTTTATGAAGGTGTTGGTGAACTTACTGACCGTCACGTTTCAGCTGAACGCTGTAACGATCCACTTCCTCTTTGAGCAGGTGGACGGAGCCCCACAGGAAACCCTGAGAGCCAGAGACACCAGTGTGATCACAGCGGCCCCAGTTCCTATCGTTCATGTTAAAGAGCCGTTCAATAGATTTGGTTCCTATCGTTCACGTTAAAGAGCCGTTCAATAGACTCGGTTCCCATCGTTCACGTTAAAGAGCCGTTCAATAGATTCGGGTTTGCGGCTCTTACGTTCATATCGAATTTTGTGTTGTGTATAGCCCCTTTCACACTGCCCAAAAAAACCTATGTAAACCCGCTAACACCCGATATTAATCGGCTTCATCTCCGATCGGCATTGATGTGAACGTCACACCTGGGTGAACCCGCTAATTTACTATAGATACTGTAACCAGTAATACCTGTAGTAACTATACATACTGTAACAGTACACACTGTATGTTACTTATGAATACTGTAACAGTTAACAATGTAGTACTATAATACTGTAACAGTAACACCTGTAGTACTATAATACTGTAACAGTAACACTTGTAGTACTATAATCACTGTAACAGTAACAACTGTAGTACTATAATCACTGTAACAGTAACACTGTAAGTACTAAATACCTGTAACAGTAAACACCTGTAGTACCTATAATACTGTAACAGAAACACTGTAGTAACTATAAAACTGTAACAGTAACACTGTAGTACTATAATACTGTAACAGTAACACTGTAGTACTATAATACTGTAAGCAGTAACCCACTGTAGTACTAATAAATAACTGTACAGTAAACAAACTGTAGTAATGTATAATACCTGTAACAGTAAACACTGTAGTACTATAATACTGTAACAGTAACACTGTAGTACTATAATACCTGTAACAGTAACACTGTAGTAACTATAATGTACTGTAACAGTAAACACTTGTAGTACTATAATACTGTAACAGTAAACACTGTAGTAATAATTACTGTACCAGTAACACTGTAGTACTATAATACTGTTAACAGTAAAACTGTAGTACTATAATACCCTGTAACAGTAACACTGTAGTACTATAATACTGTAACAGTAACAACTGTAGTTAACTATAAATACTGTAACAGTAAACACCTGAGATACTATAATTACCTGTAGTACTATAGTACTATAATACTGTAGTACTATAGTAACTATAATACTGTAGTACTATAGTACTAGTAATGATGTAGTACTATAGTACTAATAATGACTGGTAGTACTATCAGACTAATAATACTGTAGTACTATAGTACTTATAATACTGTAGTACTATAGTACTATAATTACTGTAGTACTATATACTATTAATACTGTAACAGTAGTACTATAGTAAACTATAATACTGTAACAGTAAATACTTGTAGTATATAAACCTGTAACAGTAATAACTGTAGTACTATAATATGTAACCAGTAATACTGTAGTACTATAGATACTGTAAACAGTAATACTGTATACTGATAATTGTAAAAGTAATACTTGTAGTACTATGAATACTGAACAGTAATTACTGTAGTACCTATCAAAATACTGTAAACAGTAATACTGTAGTACTATAATACTGTAGTACTATAGTACATAAATATGTAGTAACTATAGTACTATAATACTGTAGTAACTACTAGTATTATAATACTGTAGTACTATAGTATATAATACTGTAGTACTATAGTCATTATAATACATGTAGTACTACAGTATATAATACTGTAGTACTATAATCTGTAAACAGTAATACTAGCGCTGTGGTTCTACCTGAGGGTCAATCGATGAGAAGCTCAACGCATCCTGAACTGAAGGGTTGAAATCGGATCCAGAACTTGTCCGTTGTCATCTTTTGGAGGAAACAGCTGCAAAGAAGAAGAAACAACCAGCGTGACCTGCAGAGGTGAGACCTGCAGAGGTGCAGACTTAAGTAAGAAATGTTTTACCTCTGGTGGAGTCGAGGAACGCCTGAGGCCAGGGGAAGCTGTAGACCCTGACAGGACACAACGCAGGGAAAAATCACCCCACCTTGAAAGAGAATGTGATCACAATTCAGGTTCAATAAGTTCATTCACCCTCCTGGTCGCCATGGTGACCATTGACAAATTCAGGAAAACGGCGACAGTCCTGTAGAGAGGAAAGACAGATCAGAGAGAGACAGAGACAGAGAGAGAAAGACAGCTCAGAGAGAGACAGAGACAGAGACAGAGACAGAGAGAAGAGAGAGAGAAAGGTCCAGAGAGAGGAGAGCGAGAGAGAGACAGTCAAGGGAGACAGAGAAGAGAGGACAGAGAGAAAGAGACAGGTCAGAAGAAGAGACCAGACACAGAGACAGAAAGAGACGAGAGAGAGTAGAGAGAGAAGGACAGAGAAGAGAGAGACAGACGAGAGAGAAGATACCAGAGAGAGAGCAACAGAGACACGAAGGTCAGAGAGAGGAGACAAGACAGAGAGAGACAGAGAGGAAGAGAGAAGAAGACAGAGA
>NW_023339650.1:19809416-19816154 GCF_004916995.1 Morone saxatilis
AATAATACTAATAATAATAATACTAATAATAATACTAATACTAATAATAATACTAATAATAATAATACTAATAATAATACTAATAATAATAATAATAAAAATAATAATACTAATAATAATATGTAATGCAGAGACGAGGTGAATCTAAAGCCTCTTTAGACCTCCATGGAAGTGGAAATGTTCTGTGATTGGTCGATTTATTTCTCTAAAATATGTTGTGAATTGTGAAGATGTGAGACGGACTGTCTGTCTGCCTGTCTCCCTGGTTTCTGTCTCACTGTCTTTGACACCACAGACATTCATGAGGACAGGTGTGTTAGACCTGGAGTCCATCTTATTAAAAGACTGATCGCTGGTATCGACAGTCACTCAGCATCAATAAGGAGCTGTTCAGTTTGGACGGGGTGCGTTCACATTATTGATCCAAAAACGGAACCAAACAACAGCTCATGAAATGTTTTCCATCAAACAAACATGCTCGTCTGCCAGTCGGCGACAGATGTTCACTGAAGGAAGTGCACAGACATGGTGAACCTCAGTTTGTGTTAGCATAAATGCTACGCTGAAAGCGCATGCCGACACTTCCTGCTGCTCTGGGAGCGTCAGCGAACCATCGGGAGGATAACATATTGATTACAGAGGATTATTTAAAGAGTGTTTGAAGACGGTGGAAAACCTTCAGAGCACCAGGAAGTGTCTTTATGAGCTCTGTGACTCCAACCTAATGCTAACATAAACTGTGGCTAAGTGCTAACAGACAGTGTGTGTTGGAAGTTAGCTAGCGTCTGTCAGCTAGTTGACAAGAACACATGATGTTAAGAATCTGAAAACCAAGAAGGAGTCTTACCTCGTTAAGCTGTCCAATCAGATTAATTAGTAAAGGAGAAGCATGGAGGGAGATAACAATCATCACTACCGCAATCACTAATCAATTCATTGATCAATCACTGCAGTCTGCTTTAAAATCTACAGAGGATTAAAATCCTTCAAATTCCCACATTTATGTTTATGTTTATGAAAATCCTGAGCATAAAGTCAGAACATTCATCTTCAATGATGGTTTCAGGTGGCACTAATCCTCTTCTAAAGATAATGATTGATTATTGATCAGGTCACAATGATCACATTAATTCATCACGTGTTCATGTAGTAGAAGTAATAATAATGTGTGGTTAGATCACACAACACAACAAACATTCAGATCAGCATGTTTCCATGAACCCCACAACCAGCAGTGTGATCCAGGACCAGGACTGAAGATCAAAAGATCATAAATGTCCAACACATCTGGAAATAAATGACAATAAATGATAAATAAATACCTGTGATCTTTTTTTGGAGGGTTTTGGGTTTAGTATAATAATTTATAATGAAAATAATAAGATGAGGGTTTAGATCACTTATTATCAAATAACAGTTCATCCATTATAACTCATGTTACATACGTTTATACTGAACCTTTGTTTACTGGTTCTGAACAGTTCTTTATAAATAAAGTTTTAAAAGATTTTAAAAGATTTTCTCTCTAATTAGTACGAACGAACATGACGCAGGAAATCGTTAGACGACTATTGATGAACTGATCAGGAGTTTGTTTTTTCTCAGTGCAGACCTGATCAGAACCCTGCATCCTGGTGCCTGTCAGACCACCTTCAGCAAAGACCTGACCGGCTTATTCTGGTGGGCACGGAAACATACCGCCATTAAACAGGCAGACAGACAGACAGACAGACAGACAGACAGACAGATAGGCGGACGGAGAGTGCGACAGAAACACTGGAAAAACTCCTCACCGCTAACTTTCTGCAAATGGAGGGTGAAAATACTCAGTGTGTGTGTGTGTGTGTGTGCTAGTGGGCTGCCCTCAGGGCTAATCCATTATACATAGTGAGTACACACACACACACACACACACACACACGCACACACACACACGCACACACGCACATACACACACACACACATACATACACTTACAAATACACACACACACACACACACTGTTTTGGCCCATTAGCTGGAGGGAAGATCTATAATGTATGTCGTGTGTCTGTGTGTGTGTGTGGGTGTGTGTGTGTGTGTTCAGGTAAGTAACATCCATTAGTGAGTTTCTCTACTGATGAAAACGGGTAAACACAAACGCACACACTGGTGTGTTCACTGTTTGTTCCTTTAGTCGGTTCATTGAGAATCTAAATATCAATCTATATTTTTTATAGTTTATTGATATTTAATATCAATAAACTATTTTTCACAATAAGCAACAAACTGAAGCATCAGTAAACATGTAAACATCAGCTGTTTATAACGGAATAATGATCAATGAACTGCAGAAGCCGATTAATCAATAATGAAATGGATCCTGCTGGTGTCTTCAACACTGTTTCAGACAAATCACTCTCAGCCCCACAACCTCTGTGACACTGAGTGGCAACAACCTATAGATACCACCTAACAACCATCTATAGATACCCCCTAACAACCATCTATCATATCGATCAGCCACGATTTGTTTCAGTGAATTTGGAAGTTATTTATTCTTTGTGTTGAACAAGCAGACTGTGTAATGTTACACTGTGTTGGAATAAATTAATTAAAGGTTCAGTCTCCTTGCTGCTTGTTCTGATATCAGAAACATGTAGTGATGAGTCAACTAGGAACATCTTTAGTGGGGGCTGCCCTACAACTACCTAGTAACACCATAGCAACCGCCTATCTATTTATATATATAAAGTATAAATGAAATAAAACACTGACAACATCCCTGGAGTCAACTTCTACACACTAGAAATTACCTAGTAACAAACAATAACACTGTGTAAACCACCAATGACTACAACGGAAAAACATTTCTATGGAAATTATTTATAAATTTGACATAAAAATGATTCTAACTAGATTTTATATACAATCAATGTGTTTGTGGTGATAACATGAAATTCTTCCAGCATTTTAAACTTTCTGATCTTTACCTTTCTAAACGCGTGTGTGTGATATACATGTGTATATGTGTATATAAATGTGTGCGTGTGATGGTGTCCTCCTCACCTCGTACTCCTCTTTGAAGCCGTACCCTTCGGCACACTTCATCTGGGTGATGTGCTGCAGGAGGTCGGCCACTCGAATGGCCGGGTGCAGCTGACCCGTCTGGTAGGGCAATGCCTCCCGCTCTGACTCCCGCTGCTTATAGTGGGACTGGACCAGGCTACTGGTTTCACTGGTCATAGTGTGGCTGTCATCTGGAGGAGGAGGAAGAGCAGAAGACAGAATATGACAATGAACAGGTCAGGTGAAGGTCCACAGACATGAACAGTGATATGATGTATGTTGATGCTGGATGGCACAGACCAGACCAGACTGACCCAGGTCAGAATCCAGAAAAATTACTGGTTGTGAGTGACTCAGGATAAGGTTTGGGCTCGAGTTAAACTGAGGCCACATTAAGTTCTGTAGTATAAATCTGGGCAGACACTGTACAAATAAAACCCGGTTTCACTCTGCATTGATTGTGACTTCCACCTTATTGGCTGGTTCAGTCTGAGGGAGGAACACCTGACAAATTCCCAGAGAGACCAATGGAGGATCTGACTGATTCCCAACAGGCAGAAGACAAAGTCTAGATGATTGAACACGGAGCTTTACTAACCAATTTCAAATAATAATGACATCAATTTTCATAACCTGTTGGGGCGCCTGGTTAGCTCACCTGGTAGAGCTGGTGCCCCATCTATCTGTACCTGATTGCATGTCATCCCTCTCTCGACCCCTTTTCCTGTCTATCTTCAGCTGTCCTATTAACTTTACAACCTGTATGAAAAGTCATGTTACAACCTGTATGAAAACACAACTTTACAAAAAGATACCTTTATAAACTGTACGAAAACTCAACTTTACAACCTGTATGGAAACTCAACTTTTTACCTGTACAAAAACACGTTACAAAAAGATAACTTTACAACCTGTACGAAAACTCAACTTTTTACCTGTACAAAAACACGTTACAAAAAGATAACTTTACAACCTGTACGAAAACACAACTTTACAAACTGTATGAAAACACAACTTTACAAACTGTATGAAAACACAACTTTACAACCTGTACGAAAACACAACTTTGAAATCTGTATTAAAATCATCAGGATCATATTTTTATGTTGAAATTATTATCTGGTTTTCCATGTGACATTCCCGGCTGCTCTTCCTCAACTCCACTAACTGCTGCTGTAGCTGCTGTTAGCGTGTTACAGAACCGGGTTCAGCAGCCTCCAAGTGAACACAGCTGGACCGGGACCAAACACAACCTCCCAGATAGGCAGAAGAAAGATTGATGGTAGCGGTACCAAGGTGATTTATGGAGTTGTTGCTAAAAGAAGCTAACTGCTGCTAACAGTAAAGTAAATGCTGTTAACTCGTGCAGGTAACATTAGCTGATTTGGCCCCGGGGTTTCTCAGCACTTTATTCCCTAACTTCCTGTTTGTACAGGAAATATGAGGAAACAAACTGCTCTCTGCTTCCTGTTTAATGTGGACTTTACAAACTGACCAGGTGTACACTGGACTGTGGGATGGTGCAGGTGATCTCAAGCAGTCCTACTTCCTGTGTAGACAGGAAGTCAAAGTTGAATCAGATCGTACAGCGTCTGCTCAGCTTTAGATTGTTGTTTAATTTAAACAAAAAGGATGAATAATCTGATAATGTAAATAAATGTCCATGGCTACCACATTGTTACCACAACAACACAGATGAATGGCACACACATCACGTGACATCAGATCATATGACCTGAGAGAGGATGGTGATTGGACCTTCTTTTCACACTGCTGCCATAATGATTGATCACTGATCAATAATCTGATAAAACAAGATAGAGTTTCAATCCAAATTCATTTTAAGACAGGAACATGGTCCAGATCCAGTACAGTATGTATCAGTACTGGTCTAAATCTAGTACAGTATGGTATGAGTACTGGTCCAGATCCAGTACAGTATGTATCAGTACTGGTCCAGATCTAGTACAGTTTGGAATGAGTACTGGTCCAGATGGGGTCCAGGTTCTTGGAGCTGCAGTGTAAAAAGAGCACAGAGTTCAGAGTCCTGGATCAGAACAGACCTGTTTGGTAACGTGGTTTTGGACTCTGACATTTAAACACAGACTCGTCGGCATTTCCTACCTCTACTCTCTCTAACTCTGTTCTTATTGGCTAGCCTGGGGGCTGACTGACCAATCAGAATCTCTCTATCCCAAACAGCCCAACCAATTGTGTCGAGGGCGAGGAGATGGCCGATGATGTGATGGAGGTGGTGGTTTGTGATTCGACGGAGGAGACAACAAACGCGACAACAAAAAACAATCAACCAATCAGAGGTGGAGAGATGGGCGGAGCTGAAACCTGATTGGTTTGGAGGTGAAATAGTGGGAGGGGTTGGGGATTGTGATGTCACAGTTTCACGTAGGGGTAAAAATGAAGCAAAATGATGACATCACAGTGGGCGGTGGGTGTGGCTCCATGCGCTGTGGTGACAGACACCCAACATGAGTCCCCCCCGTTAGCCCCAAATTTAACCACTTACCATTAATGGGCACTTTACACAGAGAAAGATAGAAGAGAAGAAGAAGAGAGAGGAGACAGGGTATAAGCAACAACTTTAGCTTTAGCCTAAACTTAACCGGATGTACGGCTAACACACAGCTAGCATGAATCAAACTAGCTCCTAGCACTGTAGTAGCTCTATTTGAACTTAAAAACAGCTAGCAGAGAGTACCTAGGCTAACCTGGCTAACCTGGCTAACTGTAGTGTAAGTGTAGGACTCGTGGCCTGGCCTAACATCACAACCTCTGGCCCGAAGAGCATTTAGCTAGCCTAAGGAGAGAAGAGAAACAGGAATTTATGTGACAGTTTGTGTTCCCCCTCCTTCACTTGGAAATTAAACTAGCCTAGCATTTAGTGAAGCCATTAGCATCCAAGTTTAGCCTGAATTGGTAGTTTTAACATAGAAAAGAGGGGTGTGATGTGTTTGTTGGTCACAGCTACTCAAAAACAAGAAAATAAAGATCGACACCGCTGGATTTATTGTAGTGTCAATATTGTCTTTCACAACAGAACAAACAGCTACGTGAGCTAACTGCTCAGTTCGTCTCACTGCAGCAGATCTATCTGATTAGTTTGTTATCTCGTAGAAATGAAGTTTAACATGCTGTCACTTTGGCTCAGCTTCAGGAAGGTTTGTGGTTTTATTTAAACGTTAATAAAGTCAATATGTTCTGTCTTGCGCCTCAAATCAGCGCTAACTTTCAATATTTGACTTTGAGGTGTTTGAGAACCACAAAGTGCCTAGTACTAGTTAGCTTTAGCCTGGACTTTAATTAGTGCACATCTAGCATGAATCATAGTAGCTCTATTTGAACTTGTGACAGCAAGCAGCAAATGCCTAGGCTCACCTGGCTAACGTGATGTAGCGTAAGTGTAGGACAAGTAGCCTCGGCTAACGTCACAACGTCTGAGTGTTTAGCTAGCCTACGGAGAGCAAAACAGAAATTCATGTTTGTGTTCCCTTTCCTTCACTTGGACATTAAACTAGCCTAGCATTTAGCACAGCTGTTAGCATCTGAGTTTAGCCTGAAATGGTAGTTTTAGCATAGATAAGAGGGATGGGATGTGTTTATAGGTCTAAACTAATTAAATAATTAAATAAAATTTTTGTTTTCATTTGAGTTTATAAATCATCATATGAACAA
>NW_023339650.1:19816178-19816359 GCF_004916995.1 Morone saxatilis
TTGCATCCAAATAATTCTTAATGAGTGTAAAGGTCTGATGTTAGTAGCAGGCTAGCAGTAGCAGCAACAATTCGATTTAATGATCATCAGTAAATCAAGATTAAGAATTAAGATTTATTTAAGTTTGTCTGACTTCTTATTCTAAAGAATTTATTTGAAATAAGTTTGGAGAAATGCTGCA
>NW_023339650.1:19816381-19817512 GCF_004916995.1 Morone saxatilis
GTACTTACTAGTTTTAAGTTCAATGAACTGAATGGAATTAATACAATTGACTCAATTGACCCAAGTTAACTCAACAATAAATACTTGAGTTAATTGTATTCAAATTAAATATTTACATGCTTTAATTGTCTGAGTTAATGAACTCTAATGTTTAAGGTTTCCTCAGAAAGTTTGAGTTGAACTAATTCATTATGTTCTACATTAAATTTTATATTATTTCAGACAGATGACGACATATAAGCCAATATTCTCTAATTTAACTCGATACTGTTCACAGTGTAAATGTTTATTAACTGCTGTACTGCTGGTGAATATTTGCAGACATTATTATAAAATGAATACAGATAGAGCTTAGCACAGCTTCCTTCATTGTGTATTTAAGGTGGACTTATTTTATTCTTCTGCGACATCCAACAATCCCAATGAGACGTCCAGAGAGTGAAAGGACCTGAGTCTGACTCCTGCTTTTATTTCCTCCCCCCCGTCCACGTGTCCGTGTTGTGTCCATGCAGAGGTTGGAGGTCACAGACAGACGTGACGTCAACACGACACGCAGGAATGTTGTGGATGCGGGGATGGAGTGAAGCCCACCGTCGTTTAAAAAACAAACCAAAGAAAAAACATGGAAATAATAATACAAATAAAATAAAAAACAACAAAAATTAACGTTTAAACACAAAAGAATAAAAGCAAATTAAGAAAAGAAATTGAAAATAATCTAATAAAGAAATTATCAAATCATTTCAAATAAATTCTAAAAATGTAAAATAAATAAAAGCCCCCCCCCCCCCGCCAAAAAAAATGAACTACAAAACTGTAAAATAAATTGAAAATTTAACTGAAACTAATTAAAGATGGAGGATTTGGAGAAAAGAACCAAAAGCAGCTGAACGAGAAGCAAGCAGGGATGGATGGAAGCCAGAATATCACTCTCTCTTTCTCTTCCTCACCTCTATCCTGTCTCTCTCTCTTCTCTGGCTCTGTCTGTCTGCTTCCTATCTGTCTACCTGTGCAGGTTAATCTGTCCTACAGAGGAAGGAAAGGAAAAAGTGTCTCACCCAGAATGGCTGTCGGCACGAAGGGATCTGCCCTCAGGACACATCGGCAGCAGACGGACAGACAGACAGACAG
>NW_023339650.1:19817612-19821406 GCF_004916995.1 Morone saxatilis
ATAAAGGCTGATAAGGTTGATTAAAGCTTTAATAATGGGGGTATTGATTACTTATCAGGATCATTATCAGGTAACTGTACTCAGTTTCTAACAGCAGTATGTAAATGCCCTTTGTGTGGCTACTACTTTCTAATTAACGATGTGCTTGTTGTTAATGCTGTTATAATATACATTTAAAAAATACAGGAAATAAAAAATACTTCCAAACATTAAAATTCAGGTAATATCAGGAAAGACTCTAAGGAGGGACTTCACTGACTCAGCCGACCTGATTTCCTCTGGGACATTGTTCCACAGCCTCGGTGCCCCAAATGCTCTAGAACTGACAACAGACCTCTGCCTGAGGATTTCACAGCACAAGCTGGTGTGTACAGTATCAAAAGGTCTGAGATATAGCAGGGGGAGAGACCATGTAGAGCCTTAAAAGTAATCATTAAGTTCTTGAAATCAATTCTAAAGCCCACTGGGAGCCAGTGTACGGAGGCTGAAACAGGAGTGATGTGATCATATCTCTTGGTTCTAGTTAAAGGCCTGGCAGCTGTATGGTGGAGTCGGTCAATAGAAAGGCTGTTGCAGCAATCCAGGCGTAATGAGATGAAGATGTGTAAAATGGTCTCAGTGTCTTTAAAAGTTAAAAGTTAATTGAGAATAAATGAGAATATTTAAATGAAATTAAACAGGAAATATGTTTCTTTTTGATCCTCGGCCCTTTTGCCTTATTACGGTGTATCACTGTGTTATTATTAGCATACAGTACAAATAATAGTTGAACATCATTAATTTAACTATTTGTACATTGGGTTATACATTTCACTAATTATAAGTTGGATTTGTTTAGTTTTGTTTCCATTAAAATTATGTTTTTAGAGAAAAGTCAGATTTTACTTACTACGATTGCACATTGTTACGTTGTTGCAACAATTTACTAACTGCCTCCTTTAAAACGAAATGTTCTTTTCAAAAACATTTTCACATATTTTTATTATTTAGGCTTTTGTAAGTAATAAAAATACATTAAAACAGTTGTGTACGGAGAACAAAGCTTTAGCTGTAACTGGTTAGACTGAATGTGATTTTATTCTGTTGTAAGGACACACAGTGACTGATGGCTGCTGTCAGGGTCTGAATGGGAAAGTGTTGGAGGTCTGACACACACACACAGACACACACACACACACACAAACGTTCGACAGCAACATCTTGTCCTGAACGTTTCTCATCTACAGAGTCACCTGGAAGGATATTACACCTGTTCACACACACACACACACACTCACTCAGTGCAGTAATGGGTTTTTCATGTGACTGACATCCATCACATTATACAGTCAGAAGGACTCTCTGCTCTTCGTCCGTCACACATCATCTTCACCTCCTCCTCCTCCTCCTCCTCCTCCATCAGTTCACCATTACAGCACCTTCATTACAGCACCTTCATTACAAAACTTTTCATTAATATTCACTAATATTAGAACTGGATTAAATTTGTGATGAAGGATTTAGTTAACGCTTTCTTTAATGAATTACAACAACCTCGCTCAGTGGTTTTATTGCTCTTCAGGCATGAAAATAAAACTGAACTTCTTCAAAATGTATTCTGATTCGAAGACAGACGTATGAAAAATGTCTTGAATCACCTCCAACATATGACGTACTACCACTAATCCTGAATTACAACCATTAACTACCACTAATCCTGAATAACAAACCATTAACTACCACTAAATCACGAATTACAACCATTAACTACCACTAATCCCGAATTAAAACCATTGACTACCACTAATCCCGAATGAGAACCATTAACTACCACTAATCACAAATTACAACTATTAACTGCCGCTAATCCCGAATTACAACCACTGACTGCCACTAATCACGAATTACAACCATTGATTACCACTAACATTAACTGCCTTTAAATTCCAGATAAGTTCTGCTGTTCTAATAATCAAACTTGGGACATTAATCAATATTAATTCATTCAATCACCATTAACTACTATTAATTATGTTATAACTATTAACTATCTATAACACTACAGTTCGTTACCATTGAGTCCCATTAATTCCAATTGACTATCCAAAAAGTTAATTAACAATAGCTTCTCTCTATTGTCTCTTCCATCTCATCCATTCTGCTCTTCACTTCCTGTAAACAACGTATACAGACTTTACTTTATAGCCGTAGATGAAACTTAATGGTAAATAAAAGCAGTTGATGAAGTTTTACAGAATACCAGTTGTGAACTGTGATATTTATTAAAGGTTAATGGTTAATCAATTGTGTTTTGTGATATTTAAATGGAATAAACTCAGTTGTAATTACCTGTAGTTAAATGGGTATAATGTTGGTCAAAGGTAGTAAATGTTAACAGTTGTGAGTTAAAAAGAATTGGTTGTACTGGTTAATGGAAGTTAATGGTAGTTTGACATACTCACTGTTGGATAATGGAGGTTAATGGTTACAGGAGCTGCGACCAGGAAACCAGAACCAGAAGAGGAGAAACAGTCGGATCACACCGTGAAGATCGCCGGATCCATCGCCGGCATCCTACTCTTCATCATCATCTTCCTCGGAGTCATCCTGCTGATGAAGAAACGGTAAGAGTATCAGACACACCATTTATTTCGTTTTCTGCTCAGCATGAGCCAGACGTTTGACTGCTTTTATATTTGTATTGTTTTTATGTTTTCATTTATTGTTGACTTTTCATAATTAATAATATTAATAACTATTAATGGCCATGATAACAATGAGTTAAATGTATCTTTATAAAACCACATCACAAGAATAACCACATGGACAACTTATTAAACTGTGCTTCCACCTCTGACTAGTATTAAGTATTAGTATTAGTATTAGTATTAAATCAATGTGTATTATATTAACACATATGTATATATGTACTGTAGATAAATGAAGTTACATCAAAGATTCAATGACGTCCACACACACACACACACACACACACACACACAGTGACAGTGAGGATGATGAGGATGAATAATGGAGCAGATTGCAGCAGTAATCACCATTAAACTATATGTGGACCGACTTTATTCTCTAACATCAAACACCCCCCCACCCCCAACCCCCCGCTGACACACACACACACACACACACACACACTAAACAGAGAAAAGCTTTTGTGTTTGGAGAACGTCGACGATAAGAGAGAAATTTAGATGAAAGAACATTTTATTCTTTTTTTTCCAGAGTCGCCTCGAGCTGAATGGCTTCAGGCTACACACACACATCTGTGTGTGTGTGTGTGTGTGTGTGTGTGTCGGTACGGCGCGGTGTGTTTCAGTTGGACTCTGTCAGGCCGATCAAGCTCTGATCTCTCTAACAGATATTAGAGAGAGAGAGGCGGTTGTTCGGTCTCTAATGAGCTTTTTAATGTCGACCGGGTGCGTTTGATTTCCACTCTGCGAGCAGGCGGAGGTCAGACTCATTAGAGCGGGAGTGAAAACAGGAAGCTAGATGTTTAAAGGGTGATCAGACACAGTAACCTTCCACTGCTCAGAAATAGTGTTGTTTGTAGGACAGCGAGTTACTACGCCCTGCTGACAGGTGGAGGGATACGGAGCTACAAGTAGTTCTGAGGTTCCTGATAATTACTCTGTTTCTTTAACTAGATAATAATCATTTACCCATAATGTTCTTGTATCTTTATGGATGATATTGATCAGTATACACTGTATCTTTATGGATGATATTGATCAGAATACACTGTATCTTTATGGATGATATTGATCAGTATACACTGTATCTTTATGGATGATATTGAT
>NW_023339650.1:19821506-19825720 GCF_004916995.1 Morone saxatilis
GATGGAGCGGGTCAAATTATTAAATAAATGCGGGACCCGCGGGTTGGAAAAAACCCCGACCCGCGCATCACTAATCCACACACCTTACCAAAAGCCCGCTTCCGTCTTCTTCCGCCTTGTAGGGGACGCATAGCCTGTGACGTAAGCACGTTGTGTCACACTAAAAAGAATCCGTGCAAACGTGAGTTGTTAAATTTAATTAAACGAAGGCTTCGAGGCAGAGGAAATTCCTCAATCATTTTTTGTAATCAAGTTACTCGAGTTACTTGAGGAATCATTGCAGCCCTAAATACAACGTAGCATAAAAGACTCTCTTACCCACAATCTCCTGTGACGCATTAACGTTGCTTTCCTCCACAGATCTCCTACAAAGCCCTAAGCTCCTTCGACACCGAGTTTGACCTGTCCAATCAGAGCGGCAAGGTGTTCAAACCGGCCAATGAGACGAACCACGTGTTCACTGGCCTCTACCCAGGCTCGACCTACTCCTTCACAATAAGAGCCTCAACTGTCAAAGGCTTCGGCCCTCCGGTCGTCACCCAGTTCACCACCAAGATCTCAGGTGTGTGTCCTTCACAATAACACTGACAGGAAGTTCAGGCAACAACCAAAGGGGTCTACCGGGCTCAGAATCAGGGGCCCTTGCAGAGCCTCTTATTGGAGCTCAGTCCCACAATCTTTTTGTCCTGAATGGATCCTAATGTACGGGCTTTTATTATTTAAAATATTTCCAGGTTTTATGGTTTCCTGACGTATTTTGTTCACTGTGTGCAGAATTTTTGCCTTGTGGGATCATTTGCATTTTATTTGAGTAAATATTGGTTCTGTGATCCGTCTTAAAACAAACAGATTTATGTAATAGATACGCCAGCTCAGGTGTTTTAGTGAACTCGTCCTAGGGAATTGATCAGATTGACTTCAAATTTGGTCAGTATGATTTAAAGGCCGTTCAAATTAAATGTTAAGCTGCTTGAACGGCATGTCCTTGGTTTGGTGTTGAATTTCAACGATTCGCTATGAAACAGGAAGTTGTTGTAACTCCTGTGTCCAATCTCAACCAAACTTCAGACGTTTGGTGCTGCTCATCGCTGCTTGCTTCGTTCATTTGTTTTATTTTTAACTGAGTCAGAAGGCTTATAACCTGTAAGACTGGAATCTGAAAGGAAGCCCTCAGATGAGTCTTCCCAGCATCCAGGAGCATTGCAGAGCTGTAGGCAGCACACAGTGGATTGTTCTTGGTTCTTTTCATAATGAAGGTTCTGCTGACCGCTGGGTTCTCTCTTTACTCTGTGTTCCACCTCAGCTCCTCTGATGCCGGCCTACGACCAGGAGTCTCCTCTCAACCAGACCGACTCCACCGTCACCGTTCTGCTGAAACCGGCTCAGAGCCGAGGAGCTCCAGTCAGGTAACACACTCACACACACACTGTTCAAATATTCAGCAGCATCAATCTTCCGCTTCATAAAGTTTTCATGATTCAAACGTTAAACATTAAAACACGACATGAAGCACTTAGAAGAAGAAACTGGAACTAAAACAAACTGTCACGTCAAAATATTCAGTTTATGTTTTTCATTCATTTTACTCAGTGTGTGCAATATAATCACACTTGTGTGTATTTATATAATTAAATTAATGAAATAAATAAATAGATGGATAATTTCACTCTACTGTCCTGTGTATAGTCTCAAAGACGATAAAGTCGCTCTTTATTAAATATTACATATCTGAACAGCAGCACAGACACACAGAGGTTACGAACATGTAACATTCAGTTGGTAATGTGAAGGTGATATTTATAGAAATTAATCTTTCTGCTCTTTGACTTGAAGTTTAGAATTGTGCGCCACTTCGATGGTGATGTCGGTATCTTTATTAAATTAAATCAATAACAGCCTAATTTTACACATGATACATGAGGATGAAGATGCAGTAAAATAGAACAGCACGTTTTAGAGATCTCAAATATTACACAAATCATGTTTTCAGGAGAGTTCATTAAGTCCTAACTCCTCCTGGATCACCTGTAGTTCCCAGTCTGGAAATAAGTGATTGAAACTGACAGCATTGTTGTTCTGTACATACAGTGACTATAATGCAGCACTGTTGGGTCTCTGTAAATGTTAAAAGGAGTTCGGTCTAGTTCTGCCTCTATTTGAAAAGTGTCCCTGAGAATAACTTCTGTTTATGGAAATTGGCGCTATAAAATAAAATTGAATTGAATATAACTTATAAACTAATTATTTTACTTCAATTCACAGAGACACACAGCAGGAAGAATTATAACCATAAATGAATAAAACGGTTTATTTCTACGTATTGCGTCTACTTGAATTAACGAGAGACCTCCAGCGCTGCGTTTGTATATGAGCGATGAAGTTGTGTTTGTGTACAAGCTCTCCGTGCCCAGGCCCAGCTCGCAGCCCCCCTTCCGTCTAACAGCAGGTTGCCCCTCTTTACCCTGGAGCTCTGCTGGAAAACCAGAGGGAGATCGGTGAGGTCCGTGCCCAGTGCCCAGTGCCCAGTGCCCAGTGTCTAATCTCGGCCGTCCTTGGGTGTCCACACCCCTGGGTGCGGGGACACTGGAGTTCGGCGTTGGGGGTGTGCCTGGCGAGGGACGTGACCCACACTTCTTAACAAAGTGAAACCTGATCTGGAGGCTCTACACCAGAACGACAGCTCCACACGTTGACCCCTCCACTCTATTGTCCCCCTTGAACAGTACAACATGCACACGGTTCCTACCCAGTATGTAACCTGAGACAGAGTCTATAATAATACACAGCAGGTGGTCCCTTCACGGCTAAAACAAGGAACTTTTTATCATTACAACACAAGGCTGTACAACGGAAGTTCAAGTTTTTATATATATGTCTAAAACATTAATGTAGATAATAACAAACTTCACACACACACACAAACACACGCTCTGGTAAATCTCCGCCGCCACGGCCCAGAGGGAGGTGGTATCCGCGGTAACAGTCGTCATGTCAACAGCTGTCTGCTCTCCGTCGTCGGGCTGTAACGAGGGATTTGGTTAATTAACGATCAGCAGGCGGGGCTAATCAGAGCCTGCTGCTAACACTGAGGATTAACAGGGGATTAACAGCTAATGTGTCAATCACACACACACACACACACACACTTAGAGCTCCCTGTGCTTTCAGTCAGAAACACATAGATCTTATTTATTAACTGACACTTTCACACAATACGGAACAATAAGAGCGTGTAAGATGGTCTCCTCGTGTGGAAAAAGCTCTTTTTAATGATTAGTCTGTCAAACATCAACTCAGAACTAAAACCAACAAGACTTCAAACGTAAAGCGGTTTATTACATCAAATGTATAGAAAACAGGAGGTTTGTCAGTTTATTCTCCCAGATGGGAAACAAAAACACTAAAATAATTCATCTACATGCAAATACAGTAAACCATAATACAACAACAACAATGCAAAAAATCATGTGCAAGATGCTAAAATAGGGTGCTAATAAGATGCTAATAGAATAAAATGCAGGCAGATTGAGCAGGGATATTGCACAAGGATCCTGGGAACTATCAGGACTACGGTCAGACCTGCTCTGTTTGAAAGAGTCCTGATGTGACTGCTAAAAGACCTTGAATGAACATTAAATCTTACAATCAACTTGACAAACTTAAACTATAGAAGAGAAAAACATAAACAATCATTAACAGGATGAGTGAAGCGTAAAAACTGATTTCTGTTAACTGATCAATAACAGTAAGAATTGCATGTTTTCATGGCTCCATACGCTGTAGAGCATGTTGGAGTGGAACCTTCTGTTGGCTGTCTGCTGCCATATGTGTGTGTGTGACTGTAAATTATATTTTAATTGACTGTACTGATGGATGCTTTCTTCTACCTTTAACCAGCTCACTTCTGACATGTTGTTTGCTGATTGCTCTGAGCCACCATAGATCGCTGAGTAAAGTAAAATACATGTATACACACACACACACAGACACACACAGACACACACACACGACTGCTCATGGACAACGTGAGACAGAAGAAACGACTGAAAAGAGGAAAATTGATAATTTCAAGCGGCGAGAGATTTATGTTTTTCTTTTCATGCAGGAACAAGACAGGAGCTATGTGTGTGTGTGTCACTGTGTGTGTGTGTGTGTGTGTCACTGTGTGTGTGTGTGTGTGTCACTGTGTGTGTGTGTGTGTGAGACGTGCAGTG
>NW_023339650.1:19825820-19830367 GCF_004916995.1 Morone saxatilis
TGGTCCTGCTGGTTCTACTGGTTCAGCTGATTCTACTGGTTCTACTGGTCCCACTGGTTCTAGTGGTTCTGTTGGTTCTACTGGTCCTGCTGGTTCTACTGGTTCTGCTGGTTCTACTGGTCCTGCTGGTTCTACTGGTTCTGCTGGTTCTACTGGCCCTGCGGGTCCTGCTGGTTCTACTGGTTCTACTGGTTCTACTGGTCCCGCTGGTTCTAGTGGTTCTGTTGGTTCTACTGGTCCTGCTAGTTCTAGTGGTTCTGCTGGTTCTACTGGTCCTGCTGGTTCTACTGGTTCTACCTGCACTGCTGGTTCTAGTGTTTCTACTGGTCCCGCTGGTTCTACTGTTTCTAATGGTTCTGCTGGCTCTACTGGATCTACAGGTTCTGCTGGTTCAGCTGGTTCAGCTGGAGAAAGTAAATCAATTATTATCTCATTAATCAATCATAAATCTGAGAAGCAGAGAGTGTGAGCAGAAGGAAAGAGACAGAAAAACAAACTGCTGAACTCGATCGTGTCTTGGCGTTTTTCTCTCTCGTTAACCTCCCGCCCACCTCTCACCTGTCGGCCAATCACAGACGACCCCTGCCATCTCTAAACCAATCACATCAGACCCAGCTCACACACACACACACACACACACACACACACACAGATGGAGGGGGGTAATTCTATTACCAGAGTTATATTGAAACGTGAGGAGAGGCAGCTGCAGCGTATTGACGAGATTTAAACACACGCACAACCAGCAGGAAGTGTGTGTGTGTGTGTGTGTGTGTGTGCTTCCTGTCTTCCTGCAGTGATTTCAGATCCGACTGGAAGATAAAATGTCTGAAAACACAAACCCAGCCTCACATTATTATAAAATAAAAATATAAACAACCACTGGAAGACCAACGTGTAATTATCAATAATTTATCAATCAATAAACTGAAATTAGGATTAATATTATTATATTTATTATAAGTTTTCTGTTAGAAATGTTTAGTTTGGGTCCACAGCATTTACAATCAATTAGCATCATTAGCATAAATAATCAGCTATATGGACAATGTAGCAGCTTTGGGATTATTGAGGACTTTCAAAATACAAAATGGACGTTTAAACAGGAAGTGGAAATATTTAAACTCCCAGTGGGCTGATTGTGATTCATTCTGAGGTTATTGATCAATATATCATGACAAAGACACAGGTCAATGAGAAATTGCTGCACAGCTAAAAACAAGAAAGAAAATAAATGCAAAGAAATGTGAAGAAATATTACGTCTGAACATTTACACCAGTGACGCTTTCTTGATTCTGAAATGCAGCTCCAACGTATTATCAATCAATATGATCAGAATATTTCTGCAGAAGGCGCGCAGCATTGCCAGGGACACCTCCCACCCAGGACACAAACTGTTTGCCCTTCTCCCCTCTGGGAGGCGCTACAGGTCTCCCTGTTCCCGAATTAGCAGGCTCAGGAACAGCTTTTACCCATCACCTGTCAGCCTGCTAGACTCTGGGTTGAGGAGACCCCCCACCCCCCAGAACTCCCCCTGAACTCATACTGTAAATATCTTAATTTATTGCCGTATATATTTATTCTGTTAATATTCTTCATAATGTTAATATCTTGCCAGCATATTCCATATTCTTAATGATTATTTATTACTTTTTCTACATTTCTGTAGCATTTGTAAATTGCACTTTACACTTCTGGTTGATGCTAACTGCATTTCTTTGTTTGTACCTGTACTTACAATGACAATAAAGTTGAATCTAATCTAATCTAATCTAATCTAAAAATGATTCAAGTTTAATGAAAAGGAGTTAAAATATGGACACTTGGATTCAGCATCCTTGATAACCCCCAGAACCACTCCTATATTGTCCACATCAGAAAAATCATTAGATAGCTAGTTAGCTAGTGTTTTACTAACATTGACTAGCTTAACATGTGACTATATATGGCTCCAAACTGTGGCTCCATTTTTGTTAATTTACAAGTTTTTCAGGAGAATTAGTTTTCTTCTCTTTTGATGGAGCTAAGCTAATAGTTTCCCTCCACTTCCAGTATGTGTGCTAAGCTAGGCTAACCCCATTCTGGAGCTATATCTGTGTACACAGACATGAAACTGATATCCATCTGATGCTGCAGAACGAGAGGATTTAACCAAATGTCACAGACTGAGCGACCGGCCAATAGGGAGCCAGCGTGTCAGTGTGACCTCTCCTCTGATTGGCTGGATTTGAGTCATGGTCGCTCTGTGTGTTTAAAACTCCCTGAATGAGGCTTTAATTGGTTTTGGCAGGAAGCTGATAGTGGACGCACACACACACACACACACACACACACAGAGCCGTGTCATGTTCAAAGACGGCATGAATCTCCTGCATGCCGACACGCTGATAAACCCTTTAACACACTAATTAACCCAGACACAAACACACACACACACACACAATAAACACACAAACACACAAACACACATTCAGTTTCCATTATTTCTCTGCCAAAGTTCAAAACTTCAAACACTCTCTCTCTCTCTCTCTCTCTCTCTCTCTCTCCCTCACTGTGTCTCTATGTCTCTCTCCCTCTCACTCACCTTTAAACACTGTTTACCTGTTGGCTGCGGCAGCGACTGTGTGTGTGTGTGTGTTTGTTTACAGCTGTTTGTATTTTCACACACACACACACACACACACACACAGAAAAGTGGTTTTGACCTCCAGGTCTCTTTAACACAGAAAGGCATTGTGGGAGTTATCACACAACAGGCAGAGTGTGTGTGTGCAGCTGGCAAGGAGCTGATAACAGCGCTATTAGAAATATTAATACACCCTGAACCCCCCCGAGACACACAGAGTACACACAGTACACACACAGTACACACAGTACACACAGTACACACACAGTACACACACAGTACACACTAAAGGCATGTGTGTGTGTGTGTGTGTGTGTGTGTGTGTGTGTTCCATCTGCTTTGATTGGAGCAAATCAATTCAAGCCTGAGACTGTGGAGTTTCATTGGCCCACAGCTGTGACTGACAGGCAGCACCGACTGAAGAAAACATACAAAAGTAAAGAAACAACCAAAGAACTGCAAGAGAACCTTCAGACAGCAGTAGAACACCAAAGAACAGAACCGTAGAAAAGAAGAACCAGCTGTGTACAATGGTAATCAGAGTGGCACCATTTGTTGGTACAACAGTGGTTTAAAGGGGCACCAAGCTGTGCTATCAATTAAATTTGATTAAAACTGATTTATTATCGAAGATATAATAATATAATAAACAATAACTTTAATTAATATCAAAGTTCCTCGGGGCACCACCCTTAAATAAGGGAAACGATAGCCAATAACTGATTGATTCACCAACACAGTTTGATGCCACTTCAAACCACGGTTGTACCACCAACTGGTACCCCGTGTGAGGTATAGTACTGTTGGTAATTATTCATAATTCTGTGATTTTAATATTTCAGCATATATTTTGGGCCAATACCCAAATATTAGATTTCACTCTAAAATTTTCCAAAAGATTGTAAATTCAGTACCATGAGTCTGCCATCGCAGTAGATTTCCAGCTGTACTTACATACAAGTACTTTGTGGTAAAATTCATTTATTAGAATATTGATCACGTTAAGGCCTCAGTTTAACTCAAGAGGTTGCTATTACTGCTAGCTAGACTGTTAATGCCCTGCATATCAGTTAGTGCATGTGATATTTGTTGTGCCCACTAGAGCTGCTAGATGGTACTCTAGCTACTAGGTAACAGGTAAAGAACTACATTAAAACCAGCTGTCTGCAGGGTAGGACCGCAGAGGAACTGCTTGTGTACAGGCAACAACACGAGCAAAGAGGAACCGCGAACCAGCTGTACTGGTCAGTGAACCAGCCAGAGGAACTGGCTGTCGTACAGGCACAAAACAGCAGAGGAAACCGGAACCAAGCTGTCTGCAGGTAGAACAGCAGAGGAACCGGCTGTGTACAGGTAGAGCAGCAGTGGAACCGGTTGTTTTGCTTTGCTGTTATTCCATTGTGTTCCTTTAGGGTTAGGGTTACCCTGTAAAATGTCAGTGGACTGTTGCTGTCATTGCTTTGTGCAACAACAAACATTGGAGAATGATATGTTTATCGTGAGGCCTGATGTGTGGGCCACAGAACGTATCCCATGAGCCTCAGCGACACTGAAAGCTTTATGGGAGCAGTAGTTTTTACAGCTGTATATGTTGTATAATGTTACTGTGCAGTAGGTACTCACTGCTGTCATGCTAAGCTAGCAGCCAGCTGAAACAACCACAGGGACTAAATATATCCATGATGTCACAGTTTGGTTCTAGCCTCTGACACTGATACCGTTGTTTATTTTTATCTTACGGCGAGCATGTGGTCAGGCACCATAAACCAAACGTAGAAGATCTCATTAGAACATTCGGAATATGAAAAGAATGTGAGAGGCTCTGCAGTTTGTTAGCGCTCAGCTCGTCTGCAGTAACGAACCGCTAACGAGTCACAGGAACCAATCAGTGTGTCAGTGTGTCTGTGAGTGTGTTTGTGT
>NW_023339650.1:19830467-19842160 GCF_004916995.1 Morone saxatilis
CCTGTATATGTTGTCTGTAGATGCAGTAGTACCTGTAATATGTTGTCTGTACTGCAGTAGTACCTGTATATGTTGGTCTGTACTGCAGTAGCACCTGTATAGGTTGTCTGTACTGTTGTCTGTACTGCAGTAGTACCTGTATATGGATTGTCTGTACTGCAGTAGTACAGCTGTATAGTGTTGTCTGTAGTAGCAGATAGTACCGTGTATATGTTGTCTGTACTGCAGTAGTACCTGTATATGTTGTCTGTAATGCAGTAGTACTGTATATGTTGTCTGTACTGTTGTCTGTTACTGCAGTAGGTACCTGTATATGTTTGTCTGTACTGTTGTCTGTACTGCAGTAGTACTGTATATGTTGTCTGTACTGTTGTCTGTACTGCAGTAGTACTGTATATGTTTCTGTATGCAGTAGTACCTGTATACTGTTGTCTGTACTGCAGTAGTACCTGTATATGTTGTCTGTACTGCAGTAGTACTGTATGATTGGCTGTCTGTACTGTTGTCGTACTGGCAGTAGTACCTGTATATGTTGTCTTGTACTGTTGTCTGTACTGTGAGTAGTACCTGTATATGTTGTCTGTACTGTTGTCTGTACTGAGTAAGTACACTGTATATTTGTCTGTACTGTTGTCTGTACTGCAGTAGTACCCTGTATATGTTTGTCTGTACTGTTGTCTGTACTGCAGTAAGTAACCTGTATATTTGTCTGTACTGTTGTCTGTACGCAGTTGTACCTGTATATGTTTGTCTGTACTGCGTGGGCCTCGTACTCTATGTGCTGGTTCTTCAGTCTGTCTTCTTTGGTTATTGATAAAGTTTTCGTAGTCGGCCACGGTAACTGTCCAGGCTCTGGGAGTTGCCGGTGGATTGTCCGTTACCACGGCGTTGGAGGAAGTTTCTGATCGTGGGAGACGACCAAAGGATGGGTTGGAGCTGCCACGTCTGTGGGAGAGGAGGCATTGTTTAGGACTTGTTACTCTTGGCTAACCGTTGTGCAATTGTTTTCAATGAGGAATGCTAACGTTAAAGTGAGTGACAGTTCAGAACCTGGCAGGTAGTTCTCCAAACACAAGAATGGCTCTGAGATCCAACATGTTGGTCGGCTCTGAAAACACACAGGACGAATACATCAGAAGTACTGGAAGCACTAGCTAACTGTATCACTATTATACTACTGCATTTATGCTACTACTACTAACTGCTATAATACTACTCTCACTGGCATAATATACTACTACTACTACTGCTAATATTCTAGCTCCTACTGCATATATAACCTACTACTACTGCCATATATAGCTACTCCTATGCATATATACTAATACTACTACTGCATATATACTACTAACTACTGCTATATAATACTCCTGCATATATAGTACTACTGCATATATACTACTACTACTGCATATATGACTACTACTGCATAACTATACTACTACTACTACTACTGCATATATACTACTACTGCATATATACTACTACTGCATATTATCTAGCTCCTACTGCATATATAGCTACTCCTACTGCATATTACTACTACATACTGGCATATATAGACTACTACTACTGGCATATATATCTGACTACTACTGCATATATATGACTACTACTGGCATATAATACTACTAGCTACTACTACTGCATATATATACACTACTTGCATATATACTAACTTCCCTTACTTGCCAAAAAAAATATTATACTACTTATAAACTTACTGCCAAAATTTTAATTAAATTTACTTAACCCTTAACCTTGAAAAAACCTGCCAAATATATTTTACTCCTCCCCCTTTAACTGGCAATATATACTTACTTAAACGTAACTGCATATATACTACCTACTAACTACCTTAACTACTGCCATATTATAGCTAAACCTCCCCTAAAAACCTTGCTATATACCTAACTACTGCAATATATTTACCTAACTACTATCTACTACTAACCTGCAATATATAGCTAACTACTACTTACTTTTGGCCAATATAAATTACCTTACTAAACTGCATTATTTAATTTACTACTTACTAACTACTTTTTACTGCATATATTACTAACGTAACTACTACGTTGCAATAATTTATAACTACCCTACTTACTACCTTACTAACTGCATATAATACTACTCCCTACTTGCAAATATATACCTACTCCCCTACTTTTGCCATAATTACTAAACTTCCTGCCATATTATACTTTACTACTACTACCTAACTGCAATTATAATTACTACTAACTACTAAAACTGGCAAATATATTACCTAACCTAACTAACTACCTACTAAACCCTTTGCAATATATTACTTACTTTCCTACTGCCAATATATACTACTTCCCCCCTACTGGCAAAAATATATAGCTAAACTTTCTAACTGCCATATTATTTACTTTAAACTACCTACTGACTAACTTTACTGCCAATATATTACCCCTTAACTTCCCCTACTTGCATTAATATTACTTACCCTTACCCTTACCTAAACTTGCAATAAATATACTACATACTACTTGCAATATATACTAACCCTACCTACTGCCATATATACTACTCTACTAACTTTGCGCCATATATACCTACTTACTTACTACGTTGCAAAATAATACTAACTAAAGACTACCTTACCTAAACTGCAATTATATACTACTACTAACCTTGCATTATATTACCTAATACTACTGCAATATATAACCCCTAAACTACCCCTTTACTAAAAACTTGGCCAAATAAATATACTCTAACCTTACTTGGCATATACTACTACTACTAACTTTGCAATAAATATACTACACTTTACCTAACCGGCATAATATTTAATAAAAACTACTTTACTCACTTGCCATATATACCTACCTAACTACTTTACTGGCATAAATAATAACTAAACTTTACTTAAAACTACCTTGCAAAAAAAATAATATTACTACTTACTACTTGCCAAAATATTATTTACTGAAAACCTACTTAGCTTACTACTGCATATTATATTACAAACAACCTAACCTAAACTTGCCCAAATATATACTAAACTAACTTTACTGCAATATATATATACACACCCTTTTTACTACTGCCAAATATATACTAAAACCTTTTTAACTTACTTGCCCAATATTATATACACCATCTACTACTGCATAATATATACATTCTTACTGCCATATTATTACTTACTACCTACAATATATACTCACAAGTTTTTTTTTTTTCCCACTCACGTCCAGCAGCCAGCAAGGTTCCCGGCCTGGTTTTTAAAAGAAAGAATAAAAATGAAAATGAATGGTTTTTTTTTTTAAGAGGGCTGATTCAATCATTGTCAGCCCAGTAAATAATTTACACTTCAGGTAAACCCTTGAAAACACATCAACCTAACTGTGGCAACTGACTTTTTGAGAAGAAGAAACTTGTTAATTAAAAGAAACAAAGAAGCATTGAAACTCAAACCCGAGCAAACATGAGCTTTTTTCTGGCAAACGCCCAAAAAACCTCAATCCCTTCCAATCCAACCTGAAGAACTTTCCCTACCACAACACAACACACAACACACAACACACACACATTTAGGTTTTTTTTTTTATTTATAAAGGAAAACATACAGAGGACATTATGGCTTCATAAACTCACAACTGTAATACCAACATAAAATCCAAATAAATCTCTAGAGACTTCCAAAGTACTACTGCAGTACAGACAACATGTACATATTCCCAGAATGCACTGTGTTTGTGTTTCAGGTGTTTATTGACAGATTTAGGTACAACGCTAACAGAGCAGCTCAGGTCCAGAGCAAACTCAAACTGTTGGAGAGACTGTGAGTAAACACACACCTGGTACACACCTCATACCACACACTGTACACACCTTCATTACCACAACCCTGGTACACGCACCCTCATGACACCCTGGTACAACACATCCCATAGCCACGCTGGTCCACCTCCGTACCACACCTTTAGGATACAACCACCTGGATAATACACAACCATATAAAGCCCTGGTAACACACGTCATAAAACAAGCGTCCACTGTACACACAGAACTCACACAAGAAACCCATCCCCGTACGCCACACTGGTAGCTTAACCACCTCCTATCATACCCCACTTCATACACACACATGTCACACCATCATAACACCACCTGTTCTTTAGTAAGATGTCACAGTAATATCCAGCTGGACTCACATGTACCTTATCAGACAGGTGTTATTTCAGGTGTTTCAGGTGTTTCAGGTGATCTCTACCTGAGACTGTGACTAACTGGAACTTGTTGTTTTCTCCTGCAGACCTGAACTGAAGCCAATTGAGAAAGAAACTGAGGTCACTTTAAAGTAAGAAGATAAACCTCATATCACCTTATATCTTTACACATTTCTGTGGTCTCAGTTAAGGATTTCAGGCATTGATTGATTGATTGATTGATTGATTGTTTTCCTCTCACAGGTTTCCAGATAACTTTGAGAAGTTGTCTCCTCCCATCCTGCAGTTAGATGAAGTGGAGTTTTATTACAATCCAGACCAACGGCTCTTCTCCGGACTCAACCTGTCAGCTGACCTTGAGTCTCGCATCTGCATCGTACGTGTGATCAATAAAATCAGCCAATCAGTGACAGCTGTCATATGTGATCAATAATGTACAGTCTGGACTGTGTTGGAGTTTACGTGTCGTGTTGTGTTTGCTGTCAGGTCGGTGAAAACGGCGCTGGTAAATCGACCATCCTCAAACTGCTCATGGGCGAGTTGACGCCGGTCAACGGAGTCAGACAAGCTCACAGGTAAGACAACCAACGACCAATCAGAGCAGAGCACTTCTCTGCCTCTGTTACCTGAGCTGGTTTATAGGGAACCACTTTGTACTGATTGTAGGGAACTGTTTACATTATAGAAAACTTAAACCATTATTAGGGAACCATTTTTTTAACTGTAGTTTCTCTTCTCATTAAATTTCTCATCAGGAGCTTGAAAATCGGTTACTTCAGTCAGCATCACGTGGACCAGCTGGACCTGAACGTCTGCTCTGTGGAGCTGCTGCTCAACAGGTTCCCTGGTAACTACAACAACAACAACAACAACAAGAAAATACAGGAAACCTTTTACTGTCTGTTAGGGAACCATGTACCCTGTTTAGGGAACAGTTTATAGAGAAACATTAACATGCTTTTTTAAGGGAACTAGCAACAGTAGAATTGGTTTCACAGTTTGGGCTCCAGGAGGCGCGGCCTGTTTAGGGAACAGTTTAATCAGTCATTGACGAGAGTTTCTGATTGGCTTGTGTGTGTGTGTGTGTCACAGGTCGGACAGAGGAGGAGTACCGCCATCAGCTGGGAGGCTACGGGATCACCGGAGAGCTCTCCACGAGGCCGGTGGCCAGTCTGTCGGGAGGACAGAAGAGCCGGGTGGCCTTCGCACAGATGACCATGCCATGGTAGTAGAAAGCTCAGGGTTCAGCTGATGATGGTGGTGGTGATGATGATGATGGTGATGATGGTGATGATGGTGATGATGGTGATGGTGATGATGATGATGATGATGATGATGGTGATGATGATGATGATGATGTCGTCTGTCTGTCCTTTAGTCCGAACTTCTACATCCTGGACGAGCCGACCAATCACCTGGACATGGAGACCATCGAGGCTCTGGCTAAAGCTCTCAACAAGTTCAAAGTGAGTATGTGACATCACTGTGACATCACTGTGACATCACTGTGACTGTGATCAGTGAACGGGAGTGTGTGATTGGTCAGACAGGGCACGTGAATATATACATAATGTTTGACAAAGGAAATCCTCCATGAGCTCCTGTCTGGACCTGTTTCTGTGGGAGTGGACAGGAGATCTCAGGTGTATCTCAGGTGTATCTCAGGTGTGTTTCCTCACTGTGTGATGTCATATGTTTCAGGGCGGGGTCATCCTGGTGTCCCACGACGAGCGTCTGATCCGGTTGGTGTGTAAGGAGCTGTGGGTGTGCGAAGCTGGGAAAGTCGCACGCATCGACGGCGGCTTCGACGAGTACCGAGACATCCTGCACGAGCAGTTCAAGAAGGAGGGTTACCTGTGAGCCCCCGCCCACTGCAGGCTGACCCCGCCCACCACTAACATAAGCCCCGCCCCCTCCATAACAGCACCTGTCACAGCAGCCAATCGGCCGTCGGAGCAGACCGGATGATGTTTTCTTCTCTGAACTGTCTCACCTCCTGCTTCAGGTGATGTTCTGCTGCGAGCTGATTGGTCGGTTTCCGCTCACCTGATGAGGTCACAGTGAACTCTGGAGGAGGCGCAGTCATCGCGAAAGATCTGGAGTTTATTTAAAAGTCAAACAACCGTCTGTCGTCAGTTTCTCGTCGCTTTAAACCTGATTTTGTTTTGTAACGTCGACCGGCGGAAGTTTTATCAGTTTTAAAGGACAAAATAAAAACCATCAGCTCATGTGGTCGTTTCCTCTTCTTCTACTGGTTCCACTGGTTCCACTGGTTCCACTGGTTCCACTGGTTCCGTCTGACTGGAGTTACTGCACACATCTGCACACACTCAGAAATATATGTATATATCTTATTATTATTATTATTATTATTATTTTCTTGGTTCAAACAGCCGGAAGACAAATACATCATCAGTACAAACAAACTGAAGTTAGTAAAGTTCAATAAAAATTGAAATAAAAACCAGGAGTGAACTGAAACTGACTGAAATAAAAAGGAAATGTTTAGTTTCAGTCAGAGTTTATTAAATATCTGTTCTGACAAAAACATTTCTGAATAATAAAAAGTGAACTCTGAGCACTTTGGGGACAAACAACCTGATCAATAAAGTTTATTAACAAGAATGAGTAAAGCATGGAGCGGTTCAGAGGTCAAAGGTCGAAGATGGGTAGACTTTATTATTTTATTTTGAAAGTATCAAAGAAATCCTAGCCACCCTTTCCCAAACTCACCAAACAACTACTTCCTGTCTCATTCACACAGTTCAGGAAAACAAACTCAGTTCACTTCTGTTTTTCAGAGGATTTGATTTATTGATTTATTGATTTCTGTCAGGATGTAAATAGAATTGTAACTATTATTAATATTATTATTAAAAATAAACAACGTCACCAAACAAAGTAACTCATCAATATGCAGCTCCACTCAGAATACAACAAACAATAATTAATTCAGACACTTTTAGAGAGAATCCAGATTACATTACTTACACTAACAGTTTATTCCAGTTTATTTCATTACATAATTATAAAAATATAATAAAAACAATGTAGTCTGTAATATTTCCACATTATGAACCCAGAAATGTTCAGTCTGACTGATGATAACCTGCATATGTTCTGTATAGCATCATTAGCATCAATGATCAGCTATATGGACGATATCTCAGCAGCTGATTGGCTGATTGGGACAATAAAGGAGGTTTTGGGATTATTGGGATTGGTTTTGGATTATTGAGGTCCAATGTGTACATCGGCCCACTGGGAGCTGAAATATGTCCATTTTGTGTTTGTAACGTGTCAGTAATAGACCTATTGATGGTTATGTCTGTAGTTTTAACCTGGTTATATCATCATGGTAACGGATGCTGCACACCTGACCTGCTCTGGAGGATGTTCTCCCAGAGGTCAGAGGTCACCGCAGTGTCTCTACGGCTCTGGTGTCCAGGCTGCTGCTGTGTCCTGCCGTGTCTTCTCTCTGAGGTGAGGCAGGACAGCGTCCCTGTAAAACACCTCCAGTTTGGACACCGTCTCCTCCCACAGGTCAGCGTCAAAGGTCACAGGGACGATGGCCGTCTCCTTCAGGGTGAAGACAGCGAGGTCGGCCCGCTGCAGGCCCGTCACCGCCAGCTGGCACTGAATCTGTGTGAAGTAACTGTGAGACGTCTTCAGACGGTAGGCTGGGGGCTAGGAGAGGAAGACAACGAGAGGATGTTAGAGGAGAGGGGTACAGTAGATACAGGGCATAGGTCAATGCTGTAGATACAGGTCAGAGGTCTTTACTATTTCATTCATACAATATTAACAATAATTATATTATTAATATGAACTGACTAGCTACATTAAACATGTAATGCACATCGATGTGCTGTGGAATTAGTCTTTTTATTGGCAATGGACTGTGTGATGGGACCAGCAGGTCGATGTGAAGCTTCAACTCCTCACCGCGTTTCTGTAATATGGAAAAATGAACATCTACCGACTACAGTTCGCTGTAAGGGATAAAGGTAAAAGCAACCTGACACTAATCATTTGACACTAACTGCCTTTCAGAGAAAATAAAGATTTGATTTGACAATAATACAATAACACTAGGTTACAGATACAGTGCTGTAGATACAGGTCAGAGGTCAGTGCTGTAGATACAGGTCAGAGGTAATTTTTTGTTTCTTTTGGCACATATTAATCTGGGACATGTTGAAGACAGGATGGGACATTAAGAGGGGACAGATGTCCAGATGGTGAAATGTGATGTGTTTACCTTTCCGGGCTGCCGTCCGGCCTCTTCCTTTATTTCCAGACAGAAGGCAGCGTCGTCCCTGCAGGCGTCCTCCACTCGTCTGTGTCTGTGTTTGTAGGGACACTTCACCTCCAGGCAGAGCAGCCATTGGCCAGTCCGGCTGTCCGTCACGATGCCGTCAGGACTCGCAGCCAACCAGGACCGCTGGGCGTCAATGAACAGACCGCAATCCTGAACCGAGACTGACCGACCCAGCGCAGCGCTCTTCAGTCTCTGGAGGACGACATCATCACCATCATCATCATCATCATCATCATCATCACCATCATCACCTTCATCATCATCACCATCATCATCCTCAGTTAATAAAGTGTGTTATGGTTCAGTGTCTCCTGTACCTCATACTTGCGGACCACCTCGGCCTCCATTTGAATCCCCCAGCTCATGGCTCTGGTCTGGACCCTCCGACCCTCACCTGTTCATTCACAGTGAGTTTGATAAAAGAACCAGTCAGTCATCTTTTCTAACTAGAAAACAAACATATAAACATTACACCTGCTCAACAATAGCATGTTAGCATGCTAGTAATGACAATGCTAATGATTATTTTTATTATCCATTAATCGATTAGTTGTTTAGTTTCTGTACAGTGATATTAAAGTTGTGTGTTTGTACAGTGATACTAAAGTTGTGTGTTTGTACAGTAATCAGTGAGCTCCGGTAGCTAGCTAGCTAACTAATGAATCTTCACTCTGTGTGGCTAACAGTTGCAGATTGATTGCAGTGAATGTTGTGATATTATTGGTTTCAGTTAGTTCATGCTGACGTAAGCACGCATCACATTCTGTTTTACAGACACAATGATTGGATTCTGATATAAAAATACACAAATTTTGTCAGATATTGTTAAATAGGGGAACGATATAACT
Source organism: Morone saxatilis (assembly GCF_004916995.1). Lineage (NCBI taxonomy): Eukaryota > Metazoa > Chordata > Actinopteri > Moronidae > Morone > Morone saxatilis. The sequence goes on from NW_023339650.1 coordinate 19,839,842, forward strand.
GAGGATGTGATCTTAAAGGCTTAAAATGACATTTTTTATTTCACCTGGACTTTAAAAAGCAAACACTAACTACCAGAGCCTACACAGAGCAGGTTACAGAGATCTGCTGGAAGTTCAGCCAGTATCACTTTAACAATAAAAATGTACCAGTGCTCGTTAATGGAGGAGGCAGCATGCAGATACAATATGTAGCTTCCACAAGTTGTTTCTTGGCAGTAAAACCAGTTTTCAGTTTGCGCTTCCAAACTAGATTATGTACATTAAATAAAATCTTGTTATCAGTGGATTTACCATCAGATGTTAAAATACTAAAATCATCAAGCAACTGTAAGCAAGCTTTAGAGAAGACCGTGAACTGAGCATTTAAAACCAATTTAAGACTCAGCATAGTAGTTTGTAATGACTGGAATAAATTACTGTCATCGGCATAAAAGTGTATTTTTGTCATTTACACTTTTAATTAAAAATACAAAACAAAATAGGTCCCAAACTGGTATCCTGGGGAACACCTTAAGCTATCTCAAGAGTTCAGTCTGCTAAATAATATATTATTGTATCTTGTATTATTATTTAATACAGTATATGCAGCAAGAAAACATTACATCCTGGCAGTACGTGATTTACACACATACCGATTATTATACAAATTGGTGAAATGTGCCACTGGAGTTGCTCTAGAGGGGGTGCTGTCGAGTAATGTTGCCACTAATGTGATTAACAAGTAAGAAAGCTCTGAAATAATAATGTTGGATTTGTGCTGTGTTTAATTACGTAAAACTAATAACTTGTGTAAAACAGTAAGTTAACGCCGTCAGCAGCAGTAGAAGAAGACGACTGAATCTGTGTAAAATATACAAACACAGACAGGATCGGATGTGAGACTGTCTGTAGAGAGACAGACAGGTATAAGCAGAGGGTGGGTGGGGTTGAGGGGAGGTCTAAGTGCCCCCCAGGCTTGGCTCACAGCACATTTGCATTAGTGGCCGACCGCCATAAGGGAGCTGCAGGGAAAAGAGAGAGAGCTCATAATGGTCTAAGAGTGTGTGTGTGGACCTATATTACTCATATTGTGGGGACACACATTTGTTTACACAGTGACAATGTGGGGACTCAGTTTAGGCTTCGTCTCTAATTCTGTGGGTGGAGCCTAATTGCTGCCAGAAAGAGACAGTTCCAGCAATGCTTAGCTAACTGCAGCTCTCACAAGACTGAATGTTGTAAGCCACTACCGCTGTCCAACGCCGCCGCCAATCTATCAGCCAGATCAGCCCCGGGAGTCTTAGCTGACGTTAACTCGTTGAGATTACGTCATTCAGCGTGGCTGGATTAACGTTAGCTTCCCCAAACAGTGAATGTTGAAACAATAATAAATGATGTCGTGGTACAAAGCTATGGTGTATAGACAGCGGTTTTGCTACGCCAGCAACTGCAGATGTAACCGTAACATCCACCGCTAACTGGTCCATTCTGTATTTCCTTGTGATGGTTGGGTGAGGCGAGGGACAGGAAACAGCTTTGTTTGTTTTTTTGTAAAAACAGTTTGGAGATAAATCAGGTCAAATAAAAGTTGTTTCACCTACAAATGAATTAAAAGATCTGAAAATATCAGCAGGAATAACTGATCCAACCTCTCTCTGCGCGTCTTTAACCTCTCTTAACCTCGGCCAATCCCAGAGGTGATTCTTGGTTTCCCGCGGTTAAGGTCTGACACACATACAGCCAATCATTAATCAGAGTCTGGTGGCATATTAAGAGTCTGGAGCAGCCCGAGGACACACACACACACACTGTGACCCAAAAACTCGTCCTCAGTACAAAGACGTCTCAGAAAGCAGGAGGTCGTCTCACACTAAGCGCACTCAGCTGGACGGCCGCGTGGAGCCACTCCGCCTGCCAGCAGTGCTCGTGTTTACAGACGGCAGCGAACGCACCGACTGCAGGCTGGCAGTCAGAGTGTCAGTTTGATGTGACGGAAAATATCCGTAAAAATACATTTTTCTGCATTTGGAGCCCAGTGATGCCTTCACTGTCAGTCCGTTTGCTCAGGATTCATTAGCCAATCAGGGTCCAAATCTGGTGCATTTATTTCAACTAGTAAATATCAACGTTTCCGCCTCCTCAGGGTCAAACACTAACTGGGACAATGAGGAAAACAACTAGTATAAACTAGGGATGTCCGATAATATCGGCCCTCCGATATTCACTAAAAAATTTAATATGGGGAATTATCGGTATCGGGTTTTTATAAGCGATGTTTGTTCTGTAGGCTTCAGCATTTCCGAGCCTGCATGAACTAGATGACGTATAACAACAACAACT
>NW_023339650.1:19842260-19846770 GCF_004916995.1 Morone saxatilis
TAATATGGATCATTTTTAATGTTTTGTCACCACTACAGAAACACTAGCTTACTGCTAAAGGCTGATTAATGCTTTAATAATGGGAGTATTGATTACTGACACTGATCAGTTTCTAACAGCAGTGTGCTGTAAATGGTTGCCCTTTGTGTGCCCGTTTTTAAACTACTTTCCTATTAAACATTATGTTATTAATTGTGTTATTAACAGATGAATGTGTGTGAACGAGAGTTTTTAACCAAACTCCGTTTAAAAAAGCTGTGATTTTAGCTTCTGAGGACCACCAGAGGACCAGATGCAGACCAGGACCTGGACCAGGACTCAGAGCTGCTCTCAGTTGACTCCTGATTGGTCAGTTGTTGTTGTGTTCATTTCGACTCGGTTCGGCGAACACCTGCTTCAAACTGTGAGCGACTGAATCCAGCGCTGCCGAGCCTGAAACATGATTAATATTTAAACACACACACACACACACACACACACACACACACTCAGATATTAGCTGCGTATGAATATTTACTGTAGTAATATAGGTTAAATAGCAGCTTCTGGGCCTGAAGTCCCTGTAGGCTTTACTGTGTGTGTGAGTGCGTGCGTGTGTGTGTGTGCATGTGTGTGTGTTATCTGTTAGCTGGCAGCACTGTTCAGATAATTATCATAACGATTATGATAAAAAGGAAAAAGAGAAAGCTTTAAAATCTTAATAAAATATTTATCCTTCCCCTCTTCCTTCCTTTGGTTTCACCAACGGCACAGAGAGACAGACAGACAGACAGACAGACAGAGGGACAGACAGAGGGACAGACAGACAGACTGATTCGTATTAAAGTGGTGGGAGGTGAGATGATGTCTTTAATATTAATCTGATAATAATGTTTCACACAGGGTGATATTAAAAAGAGAGAAAGTGATGACACAAACTCACTGTCGATCACAGCACCTGATTGCAACACAGCCTCAACGACACCTGAACGCAACACAGCCCCAACGACACCTGAACGCAACATAGCCTCAACGATACCTGAACACAACACAGCCTAAACGACACCTGAACACAACACAGCCTAAACATCACCTGAACGCAACACAGCCTAAACGACACCTGAACGCAACTTCAATGGACCCTGAACAACGTCTGATCTGGTCTGGTCTGGCAGGGGCAGCTACAGTTAGTCAGATCTGTAGACTGTTAGCCTTCGTGGTAAGCTAGTTTCGTCAACAAGTCAAACTGCTGAGAATCATGAAGACAACGATGGTAGTGATGAAGATGATGAAGATGATAGTGGTGATGAAGATGAAACTGATGGTGGTGATGAAGATGATGATTCTTTATTCAATAAAAGTCTTGTATGAACAGAATAAATAATAATAAGTAATCGTCAGACTTTCATTGTAGGTTTGATATCAAGTTGTTCTTCTTCTGTGGAGTTTTGAGTGCTGTGTGATCCCGACCTCCTCCTCCTCTACACATTCTATCCTCTGTGAATAAAACATGCCGTTAATCTCCAGCTCTGAATTTACTCGATCTGCTCTTCTTCGTTCTTGCGCTCACCTCCTGCCCGCACTCTCAAGCTTCATGTTTGTACTTCAGTAATTTAAAAAATGCAGAATTCTTTGTTCGCTTTAATCTCCCCACAAATCCACATCACAGCTGGAATTATCTGCCGCAGCAGAAGAAGGAAAGTTCCAGTTTTCCACTTCATAAAGCGCCACTTCCTCCGTGTGTTTGCGCTCGGTCCAGTCAGATTAAAGCCGTTAGCGAAAGGATCCCCGGCGGCGGGCTGAGACGCCACGATCGGCCCCGGTGGCCTCTGGGATTAATGTGCCGCCTTCAGACGCAGCGTCGGCAAACCCAGTGGGGATTAAAGGAGCGGATTAAGTCTCCTTTTGTTTAACGTGTGAGATGAGATAGAAGCCGTGGAGGAGGATTTGTGTCTCTCAGAGCGCACACAGGGGGGCTGGTGTCAGCCCTAAACCCTGTCACAAAGATCCAAATCTCCCTCAGTCCCTGAACTCATCACAGGACAGTCACACACTTTGAACACTCGATGTGAGGTTCACTGACACAAACACGCATTTTACTAAACCTCCAAAATATCACCTGGAACCTCGAACGTACCACAAATCATACAACGGTCATTCAAACTGTCGTACAAATAAGCCCCGCCCCTTCATTTACATCACTTGTTAGTCAGCTAGCGTTTTGCTAACATTAGCTCACTTAAGATGTGACTACATATGGAGCTAATTTGTTAGTTATTTTGGTGGCATTAGCTAATTTAGGATGTGAAGATGTGTGTTGGTCACCTGACTGAATGTTTACTGAGGGGGACACCTGACAGCAGACGGGTTGTTGTATTTTCTCTTCAGATTAATGAAATTATCTCTCTGACATCAGATTATACAAACAGTCGGCGTGTCTTCAAGAGATTACAACACACTGCTGAGTGAGTGTGTGTGTGCGTGCGTGTATGCGTGCGTGTGTGTAATCCCTGTCCAGAGATGTCAGTCTGATTAGTGTTGTGGCCCAAATCCCTGATCATATTCATAGGATTATTGTTTGAAGATGTGTGTGTGTGATGACTTGAAGACAGGGATTAGTGTGTGTGTGTGTGTGTGTGTGTGTGTTATCAGTATAATCTGTGTTAAGATGCTTCCTGCCTGTTCAGCAGCTCCTAAACTTAAAACACTCATTAAACACACAAGCATGCTGGTACATTAACACAGGTTGATAAAAAAGATAAAAATGAAAGTTACAGTTTGTCATTTCTGGACCAATCAGCAACTTGGATGCAGAATAAGGGATCAGGAGGTCTGCGACATAAAAGGGGCGGGCCAGGAAGGAATTTATAGACAAACAGGAGAGCCTATGTCTAGGTCGGAGGATTTAAAGGTGTGGACAACACGAACTTGCTATAAAGGCGGAATCAAATATTACAGCAAGGACATGAGGTTTATTGAGGGTGGACAGGTTGTCACCTCGATGGATTCAGGGGACCAAATAAAACAATTTCTGACTTGGTTTCGTGCCAAAAACAGCTCCTCACAAACCTATGGGGGACGTCACCAAGACAGTGTAACCATCAGTGACATCCAATGACCGTGAACAGCATCATAGTATCATCAGCATAATGGATGACAAACACTATAACTGACTGACACTTGGGTTTGGCAGATATCAATTCCTTTCACTAAGTTCACTACACAGAAAATCCAAAAAGCAAGCACAGATAACACGAGAGAGATTGACAATAACATCGCCGAATGGGACCATGATTGACCCTCGTGGAACCCCCTGAGAAAATCCAAGATGGCGACGACCGAACACACTGAGCTTCACAACGGCTCTTCAGGAACCGGAGGGGGACGTCAGCGAGACTGTTGTACAGAGTGTGGTTGTTACACACAGTGCAGACGTATGGATGCAGCAAACACTGTTCACTCTTATTACTTTCTTTCTTCACACACACACACACACACACACCAGGAGCTGACAGGATCAATGTGACCACACACTGCTGAGAACACTAACGCTGTTAAAGGTTACTGTGTGTGTGCGCAGCAGCCAAATTGGCTTAAGAAGCAGCCTGAGAACGACGGACAAGAAGTCATATGATCGCCTTCACACACACACACACACACACACACACACAGTTTACTTATTGAGAATGTCACGTGGCGTGGGACAAGGCGCTGATTGGTATTGACAGAAGAAGCAAGAAACCTCTAGGAATATCTTGCTGAGTAATCAAGTGGTCCAGATAAAAATAGGACATAAAAGCAGGCATCTCCATCTTATAGATGAATTCAGTTATAAATGGTACGCATTGGGGCTATAAATAAAATTGAGTATTTAATAATACAATGTGACTCCAATTGCTGTACATTTATTTTTTTGGCGGAGAACCAATCAATTTTTTGATGATGATATTTGTTGGCCCAGTCAACCATTGACATCACAGCGAGGATCGGGACCGTGCATATCGATACACTTCAACTCAAAGGCATCAAGGAAAACAACTTCCTAGGTCACACAAAACAGTCTAGGGCCACCAAATCACCATTATTAATTTATCAATTGTGGGTCGAAGATTTCATACTGTGTGTCCCAAATCTGGTCCTCGCCATTGCATACAACCCCCTGCTGCCTATAAAAAAAAGGTGCAGCCTCCACCAAAAGCAAGATGGTCGAAGTTCATTGCTTATTACATGCAACCAACATCGTAAGAGAATCCATGAAGATATGAATTTTAAAAAATAGGTATATTACCATTTTGAGCCAACCGTGGCACAGGACTGTGTTTATCCCTACGGTGGGTCTTCCTCTCTCCCCCCCTCACGTTTCTCGTCTCATGAAACAATCAGCGCTGGCATTATGATGATCACTGACTATATCTCTCCAGAAGAGTCAAACCACTTCTTGATTAACAGAGTACAGGTAGGAGAGGAGAGCAACAGGGGACTGTCATTTTAAACAGCTGCTGTTTTTGCCTAATCTTGCCTGAGATGTCGC
>NW_023339650.1:19846795-19848213 GCF_004916995.1 Morone saxatilis
CGCACAAAAGTGCACGTGCACGCTGACATGAGGAACAGCAAATAGATAGAAACGCACACACACAGACACACAAGTAATTTTGTGATTTCTGGCCTGTTTCTTGACCCGTAGTTTACCTCAACTTAAAGCTATCAGTTAGAGAGAGAATGGCCCTCAGTGTGTGTGTTTGAATCATTGCACCTCACCTCCAGAGGCAAGCGTGTCCTTGTGTGGACCGATTGCAATGTGAACCAAGGAGGAATGCATAAATCCACACATTTGTATATTGTTTTCCCCGAGGTCCTCTCTTTCTGTTTAACCTTGCCCCAGTTTAATTAGACCATAAAGCTCTGATTTAAAAGCTCTGAGGCAGTGTTAGGGATTCAAAAGGAGTTTCAGGTTTCGTGCCGGTCCCCACATCACAGGAGCAATTGTAGATTTGAATGAGCTCAGGTCGCAATCAGAGAGAAGAAATGAATTGAGGCCCACGGCTGAAAAAAGTGTATCCTTTCTAATCTGTTCACAAAAACAACTCAAACCAGTACGTGGAGCTGGTTTTGATGCATGGGAATCTTAATTTAGCCAAGCAAGGTTTACTGAGCACACCCTGTTACATATTCATGAAGTCACACCAACCAGGATAAACCACTCTAGATTTAGCTGCTCCTCTGGATGTGTTGGACTTCGAGTGCATTGCTCAAAGGCATATTAATGGTTGCTGCTGTTTTGGGGGGGGATATTTTGAGGATGGAGGGAATTGTAAAACTATACTGTATATGACTTCAGTTACTACACATAGTTTTCATGTTCAGTTTTTCCTCAAACCCTGATTATTATAGGGTTGGCCATTGTTTTTGTTTCTGAATCCGATTCAATGTTTGCGTAACAATTCTGGTTCTCATCAAATTACATTTTACTGTAAATATTATATATGTATGTATGTATGTATATATATAAGTTTATGTTCTTCTTTTTTTGAGTTTTTACATGTTTATATATTTACTATACTTGTTTATATTCACTTGCATTTATTGCATTGATTTCATTTTTTTAACGAATCTTCTCATTGTGTATTTATTGATCATTGATAGATTGATATGTATGTAAAGTATGTTTTTATTGGACCTTTCTCTCCCGTCTTTACACCGGCAGCTTGAACGAAAAACACAACGAAACACCAGAGACTCAAAGAGAAACTGTAAATGAACAGAAAACAACAGATGGAAGAAACAATTTAACAACAACAACAACAATAACAACAACAACAACAGGTAAAGATTTCAGCTTCAGGTGTCCAGACAGTGAGCAGAACCAGCAATGCTGCCACCTGCTGGTTCCTCACGATAAAAACACACTCACTGATGTTCTCTATCATCAGTAAACAGACTGGATATGTCATATTGATCAGTATCAATAACAGCTGATCAACTGATCAATGA
>NW_023339650.1:19848279-19856245 GCF_004916995.1 Morone saxatilis
TTTCCTGATATATTGATACATTCTGTGTATTTTTATCATTTTGACAATCATATATAATATTCTTCTTTCTGACAGATTCACTGATTATTGATTATTGATCAATCAGCTGTTTGCTTTCTGATGCAGGACTAGGCTGTTGATCAGCTCTGGCACTGTACACTGTGATCAATAGTAATTATAATAATAATACAAAAATGTCTTACACGTCTTTAAATCAAAGCTCTGGCACCCCACGCTGGGGGTCCTGAATATAAAGTTACCTTATTGCAGGACTTCCTGTTTCACTGGGTTAGTGGTTGTTGTCTGTGTGAGGTACCTTCAGGTCCTTCAGTGACTCCAGATATGAAACAACCAGCAGCCCATGCATCCTAACCCTAACCTCAGTCGATAAAAGTGTTGATACCAGTGATCAGTAACCAGGACTCAACAATATCTGTGAAATTAACTTTATCTGCAGTGTCTGAAAGATCTGTGTGTGGATTATTGAAGAATAAAGATCCTCATCCTCCTGCTGATGTTTGAGTCTTTATACACTGACCAGTGGATCATGAAAGCTGCTCTGTGTGGCAGTGATGAGACAAAGTGCTTCATTCAGGGAGGATTTGTTGCTCTCTGCTGCCTCCTGCAGGAACAACTGAGAAACAGCAGAGAACATACGCATTCATTTAGAATACAACATATAATATTGGTATATACAGTATATATAACATACTAATACTACTACTATAACATATTACTAATAATATTACTAATACTACTAATACTACTAATACTAATACTACTACTAACTCCAATACACCCATTAATGCATGTTACTAACTTTACTTCTTCCCCGGAGTTCTTGTGCTTTCTCATCTCGCAGGTTCTCCATGGATCCTGGTGGAGCTCTGCCATGGTACTGGCTTGACTGCCATTGCAATAATTCCATACTGATATTATTGTTATTACTATTATTATTATTGTTCATCGTCCCCCATCATTGTGGCTGTTCGTCATCATCATCATCATCAGTCATTTCTGTTAGTATAGTTGTTGCTGATATAATGATGTTGGTAATTGCTATAATAAATTATAGTAATTGATAACTTTATTATTCTCAACACTACCTACCTCACACACTGAGCAAGGTCGGACAGTTTAGACTCTGGGACCTGTAAGCTGAGCAAATATGATAGACAAAGGATATTTTCCAGGTGAGGATAATTTTATTCACAAATAAATTCTACCCAAGCAAAGAATTTGGACATATTCTCAGTTGTGATGTGACCAGTAGTATGACAGTATGAATGAGTGAATGTGATGCAGTGTAAAAGCGCTTTGAGTGGTCAGAGGACTAGAAAGGAGCCATATGAGTCCATTTACCATTTACCATTACTTGTGACTGCAGGTAAGGCTTTTTATTTGTGCCAGGAAGAGGAAAAGCATGAATAAATCATTTTCTTGGTTAATTAAACTACACTGTATGAAAAAACATTTGTGGACACGTTTTTTTAAATCATTAACATACGTAGCCTTGCAGCTGCTGTTTGTATCTTTTTAACTGGATAAAATTGACATGATGCCTTGAAAATGTAAGTTCTGACATATCAAGGCTCATCTTAAATCATAATATACTAGAATATCTATATATATCTAATATATCTGGAAAACATGCAGAAATAGCTCTCAGGTAGTTTACAAGCCCCGCCCACACCTCTACACAGCTCTCAGGTAGTTGAAGAGGGCAGTGAGCCCCCCCTCCAACACCTCCTTCACAGGCTTGAGCAGCGGGTTGTGGACGATGTGGAGTCCTTTATCTAGAGGATGACAGGCCAACTTCTCCAGTCGAGACAACTGGTGCATCTCCTGAAGACATCATCATCATCATCATCAACATCATCATTATCATGAGTTACCAACAGAGTGTCACAAGTAGTTTACCTGTGGGACGTCCTTAATGTCATTAAAGTCCAGATTCAGTAACTCCAACCTGGAGAAAATCAAATAATTTTAAATCAAAAAAAATCTCGAACCAACTGAAATCAGCTGGATTTTTTATCTGACAGGTATGGGAGCCAGAGTGAGGTTACTTCCTGGGTGTCTGCAGTTAGCTTGTATTGTACAGTGCAGTCTATATCTCATGAGATGGGTTACTTTGTAATGGAAGTTACCTGGTCAGGTGGGTCACCCATCCAAGGTGGGATCATCTGCTGAGGGGGTTCATTGTATGTTGATGCGGTTTACCTGATGAGGTGGAGTTACCTGGTGAGGAAGCAGAGGGCCTTAGGCAGAGAGTGGAGGCTGTTTCCCTCCACAATGAGGATCTTGAGCTCCACCAGAGCCTGGATATTCTCTGCCAGGTTCTCCAGACGGTTATAGGCCAGATGGAGGAACACCTGCAGGGACAGAGGAAGTGAATGACAGTATCAATAATAAATAATCAATAATTAACCTGAGATACAGTCAAATATGTTATGTTTACGGTGTGACTCAGTGAAGAAGGCATTAGTGGTGACAGATTCTAGACTTTACTGAACTAAAACCAATGATAATAAACAATAAAAACCTCAACCTTCTACCAATAAACATATAAGAGCAAAGGTCTTCATAATTAAAAATTATGCATATTATCATCATCATCATTATCATTACTTATTATTATGCGTCATTTTCAGAGTGATATTTGGTAGTTTACTCCCCAAGGGTCAGGGTTCAATCAGTGTCTTGTGAAAGTCATTTATAATGTCAACTTCAGTTCTTCACATGAAAACAGCTGCTTTCAGACCTCCAGGTTCAATTCAATTTTTCAATTCAATTCAATTCAGTTTTATTTGTATAGCGCCAAATAGAACAGGTCTAGACCGTACTCCTTATAAAATTATTTACAGAGACCCAACAGTATCACCATGAGCAAGACCTTGGCGACGGTGGCAAAGAAAAACGTCCTTTTAAGAGGCAGAAACCTCAGACAGACCCCAACTGTAGGTGGGTGGCCGTCGGCTTCGACCAGTGTGTGAATGTCGGATTCAGAAACTCCCAGAAATGGTCGGATGAAGCCCCATAATGTGACGTTGGTACTGGAATTGTGGATTTGGATTCAGCCTTTCGGACTGATGTGAACGTACCAGAGTCTTCATGTTGTAAACACAACCAGGGATATGAGCGATGTGGTTGTGACTGAGGTTGAGTTTCCTGAGTCGGGTCAGATTGGAAAGACAGGCAGGCAGCGAGGACAGCTGGTTGTTGGCCAAACTGAGCACCTGTCAGACACAAAGGAATGGAAGAAGTTTACTTTTATTCCAGCAGCTTCTGTTAGATTGGATGATCTCCTGTGGAGGGCGCCAGTGGTGGAAAGAGTACTGACATAGGCGGCGCTAGGGCGTCATATATGGGGAAGCTAAATTATTATGACGGGGGCAGCTCCTGATGACAAATAAAAACTTAATTATAAACCTTCCTGTAAGCTTTAGACTCTAACTTAGTCCCATTCCCAGGTCCTCAAATACCAACACTTTGGCAGAACGAATTTATTAATACCCTGTAAGGGAAATTCAAATTTGGCACAGCAGCACAGGGGAATGTAGTGCAAAGAGTACAGAAAGAAACAAACAAGGGTCCCAGAGCATAATGTTACAACTTTCAGGTCATCATTTGAGATTACATGCGCGATTAGTAAACGCTTTATTTATCCCAGGAGAACCAGAGGCAGCGCTGCTCAGAGGGGAAAATCAACAGTGATGCCTATTTGGCCCTCCATCAGCCTCGGGCCAGCGATTTGTCGTGTTTAGACGTTGTTTTTTTAACCTTTTTCCTCTGGTTTTAAATTGCCCGTTATATCAGAAATCAAAAGGCCAGGCCCAGGACAGTGGGGCGCACTATAGTTAAGGGCGAATCTTCATGTGTACAGTGACGTAACTTTGTTGTCCCGAGGAGAACCAATTGACCCAGTATATATAACTCAAGTGGAAGTGTATTTCAAGAGTAACATCATCAAGTAAGCCTTAGATAAGAGGGGACGCCAAAGCTTTCAATTAAATGGATGTAGGCGTTTCCAATGTTCTGCACCAGGATTTTCTTTTCCTGAAAGCCATTTATTAATTTGGTGAACCCCCCTTTTAACTGGCCCCAAAAGCTGCAATTTTTAAGGGAATGGTCCCCCTCCCCGCATCTGTTTTCCACTGAAAACAGAAGTACCCAAAAAAGACCCAACGGGTGCGCTAGAATGCCCCACTGCTGTTTGGCTTTGTTATGGAACGCCCAACGGCCCAGAAACTATTAGAGTAGAAGAAAAAAAATAACTGGAAAAATAATAACTAAAGGAAAGGTATGCCCACAAAAGTCCTTGGTGATGCCCCAGATGATGTCCCCTTTGTCCCTTCCTCTAACTGGTTGGAGGGCCTTTCGGGACGCAGTTGAGGACCAATCGTCTTCGTTTTGGGAGGGGTGGGGACAATTCATGATTCACGTTTCGGTACGAGTGGCAGCTGTCGTCTGCTGACAATGAGAAACGTACCTGCTGGAGAAGTCACGTGTCACTTTTGTTTGTTAAAGTATCATTTACTAATCCAGCTCAAGGTGAAGGAGACTACCAGTCTTTCTAAGATCTCCTCATCCCTGCTCGAAGTCCATGTACAGACGTCAGGGAAGCACAGAAAGTCAAAAAAAACCAGCGCTGCTGGACATGCTGCTGATCACCAACAACCCGTACGCACCTATACATCTCCCAAGCGAGAGGTAACGGTTGCCTCCATCAACGACCTCAGAGGGAGGTTGATGGCCACTGACAGTCTTCGATGTGTTCGGCTTCATCAGATTGAGAAGATGGGTGTCTATAAACTGACGGGCGCATAATGCACTACGGCTATGAAGTTCACCAGAGCCAGCGTGAGGAGCAGGGCAGAGCCCGATGGACAGGCTGCGATAAACGGCCTACTAATGGGGCTGAACTCTGCTGACCTCATCAAAGGGTTGTGCCATCCAGAGTCAAGGTAGGAAATGATATGTCCAAAGGCAAAGTGTGGACCAGTCTACTACGCCCTTGGTGCCTGGCGAAGTAGTGCTATGAAAGATGTTAATTGGATGGGGTGAGAATCAACCATCCCTGGACACAAAAACAGCATCGTCAGTACTTCAATAGGAGTGCTGGACTAGCTGGATTTTGAGATCTTTGATTTCAACACTTTTGAGCAGCTTTGCATTACTACACACAATGAGAAACTGCAGCAGTTTTCAAAGCAGGTCTACACACCACCAAAGTTACATCCTTTGCCAGAACTTATTGAGCCCCTTTAATTAATGTAGTATTTTTCCAGGGGCTTATAACATTATTTTTGGGCGAGTTCAAGTGGCCATACCATTGGGCAGTAATCCAAGACCATTCCCCTTTCCAGATCAAAAGTGGTATCCAAAATACCTTGGTATTTTTATGCCCACATGCAGCTGAAGCATTTCACAAACATAATATAGAGGCAATTATAGACATGGATCAAAAAATGACTTGAAAGAGCTGCTTCGTCCCTTTCTGTGATGGGAAAGCTTTCCCATTATTTACAAAATAATGTTTAACCCGAAGATCTGTGTCCAAAACATTCATTTGTTGCCCGAACAGCATCTCCCAATGAAGTATTCTGCATAAAATATATATGTATAATTTATATGGGATAACATAAAAGGAATTTAAATGAATAAAAACTGTATCTTCCCTAAATAGCAACTGGTATTTCAAGCGTGCGCCAGCTTTTTGTTTTGGAGTTTGGGTGCTCCCGCCCAATGCATCCTGGTCGCAGTCAAAGTTTGGACACACCCCTTCTCATTTAATGGTTTTTCCTTTATTTTTACTACATTTAAACCGGAGTTGTATAAGGTTCTCACCATGGAAGCCATCAAAACTATGAAATGACATATATGGATTCATGTAGTGACACACAAAAAAAGTGTGAAAATAGACTCCTAAATATGTTTCATACATTTTAGATTCCTCAAAACCTCAGCCAGCCCGCTTTGCTTCCGTTGACAGGCGCTGCAAACCCTTTGGGGCTTATCTCCTCAGTGAGCTTTCATGGATGTAGTCACCTGAATCGGTTTCACATTCACAGGTGTGCCTTGTCAGGTTCATTTGTGGAATTTCTTGCCTTCATCCAATGGGGGTTTTGGGGAACCCCATCCCCAGTTGTGTTGTGCAGAAAGTCAGGTTTACGGTGGCCACACAGGGCAAACCCGCGCTGGCAAACCGGCCAAAACCGCTGCCAACACAGGATGATCGCGATCCAAAAAACACCCAACAAACACACATAAAACAAATCCCACCCAGAAAAAAACGCAGCCAACAGAAAATGCTGCAATGCACCAGAACGAAGCAGAAGCCAAAACTTACAAACCCACAAAACGAAACTGCAGAAAAGAAAAAATGCTGCAAATACCAAAAACACACAAAACCAACAAACAAGCTCCACGGCCCGCAGAGGCAAACGCTGAAATTCAACTCGCCGGCAAAACAGAAGTGCGCCCAAAAGGCACAAGGGGGGACGCCGACACCTCTGAAGGGATGGACCCAGTCCTGTGGGACCAGACCCGAACCGACATGAAAACCGTAACACAGGTTGGTAAACACAGCCTGACAGCCCCTATTTGACAACCTGTTAGAATTTTTAAGATATTATGAGAACGGCAATCGCTAAGTACACGAGAAATGACAGTCCATCCCCAAATTACTTTAAAGAACTGAAAGTTCAGTCCCAGCTCCGTAACAATTGCAAAAAACTTTGAATGTGGTCCCCCCAAGCTGCAGTGCGCAAAAACCATTCAAAGGCGGCCTAAGACGGAACTGGGCTCACCATGAGGGACCGCCCCCGGAAAGGGAAGACCAGAGCGCCCCCTGCTGCTGAGGATAGTTCATCGAGTCCACCAGCGCCTCAAGAAATCGCGCAAGTTACAGCACCTCAGATTTAGAGCCCAGATGAATGCCACAGAGTTTCTAAGTAGACAGAATCTCTCATGAAACTGTTCAGAGGAGACTGCACGAATGCAGGACCCTTTATGGTCAAGATAGGCTGCTAAAAAACCACTACTCAAAGGAAAAGCCAACAAGCAAAGGATTTGTTTGGGCCAGAAACCAAAAAGGATGGACATTAGACCCCAGTGGAACTCTGTGGCTTTGGTCTGATGGTCCAATTTGAGATCCCTTTGGTTCCCACCCGCTGTGTCTTTGTGGGCCGACGCCAGAACAAGGGTGAACCCGGATGGTCTGCTACCCATGCCATGGTTCCACTGTGGAACGGCCCAAAAAAAATCAAGGGAGGAGGTGTGATTGGTGTGGGGGTGCTTTGCTGGTGACATGTTGGGGATTATTTCAAAATTAAGGCAAAAGCCCACCTGAACCCAGCCAATGGCTGCCACACGCATCCCCTGCAGCACTCCATGCCCATCGCAAATCCGGTTTGCGTTAAATTGGAGCCATCATCTTATTTTTCAACAACCAGGACCAATGACCCAACAAAACACACCTCCCCCCAGGCTGTTTTAGGGCCTATTTGACCAAGAAGTGAGGAGTGATGGAGCTGCTGCGCCAAGACTGATCTGGCCCCTCGCACGGTCACCTGACCTAAACCCAATCGAGATGGCGTTTTGGAGCATGAGATGGAGCTGCACGAGTGAAGCGGCGAAAAGGCCAACAGTGCTCCCAGCATGCTCCTGGGGAACTCCTTTTAAGACTGTTGGCAAAAGCAATTTCAGGTGACGCCGTGTGAGCTCATCGAGAGAATTAAAAAGAGGCGTGCAAGGCAGTAAATCAAAGCGCAAACAGGGTGGCCTATTTTTGAAGAATCTAAAATATAAAAATGTTTTGAAGTTTATTTCACACTTTTTTTCTTTGCTACATAGATTCCATCAGTGTCGTTCATTGATAGTTTCTGATTGGGCCTTCAGTTGAGAATCTACAGTGTAAAGTAGTCATGAAAAATAAAGAACAAGAACGCCAATTTAAATGAAG
>NW_023339650.1:19856270-19859787 GCF_004916995.1 Morone saxatilis
ATGAGAAGGTGTGTCTAAACTTTTGACTGGTAGTGTACGCATTGGCTGCCTGAGCAGGATTACTAAGATATTATTAAAATCACAATATGGCTAAGTGCAATATGCAATTAAGAGAAGGTACAAGTTAAAATGTGACAATTTTCATAGCAGTTCTATACTTTACTCTGTATAATAAAGGGGGATTAGGAAACATATATTAGTGGAATTGTATTAAATGTAAGGAGGACAGGGGGACAACACATTCATTGTGCCTCCTTCCGTAATGCAGTGAGAAAAGGAAGATATTTTCCATCTCTATCAGTGCTGCAGAAGACAATGAAGTGTTCTTTCTGTGGAAGAAATAATAAATAAAGATGACAAACCCAGGGACTTTGTAAAGATTTCCAGCCACAGAAACTGTTTGTTTCAATGTAAAATGGGCAACTTACATAACCTGTTCACCATGGATCATTTTAGATTTATTTCTTCCTTTTGATGGGTTCTATAATTTCTTTTACTTTGTATATTTTGTTGCCATTCATATATAAATTTCCTTCCTGGTTGTGTTTTGTGTGACTGATGGTGCGGATACTCTGGAGGAGTATAGAAAATGAGGTAACCGATGTTTTACTTGGTTGCCCCACAGGTTGAGGACTACGAGGTTGGAGAGCAGAGCCAGCTGAGGAGGAAGAACCTTCAGACTGTTGAGAGACAAATTCAGCTTCTCCAACTCCAAAAGTTCCCACAACTCATCTGGGACCTCCTGCAGGAAAAGGAAGAGCAAGAAAAAGAGGCAGTGGGAATGGAAAGATCATGAGAAGATTCAGACATCAGTTTGACTTTTCCAAAGAACAGATGTATACCCTACCTTGGAGATGTAGAGAAATATATTTTGTAGATTTTTGTCTGAGACAAAAAGGAATCTTTTTCAGTGGGCCTCATGCAAGAACCATGTGTGAGAACATCTTCGTTCTTCAGTGGTTTGGCTTGTGATTGAGGATAACATTTACAAATATTCTTCTATCAAACACACATTTTTCAATAAAAGATTGTATATTGTATTACTATTATTTTGAGTTTCCTATTTAAATAACACTTTATAATTACATTGACATCATCTTGTTTGATTGTACAGTTCAAATAATAATATAGCCTAGTTATATGTAATGTATCATCCAGCCTAACGATACTGTAAATGGCCTTGATGGGGTTAGAGTTCTCTTAAGTCATTTTGCTAATAAGAAAGATTGCACCCCCCATATTATATCACAATATCTGTCTAAATAATCACAATATTATATATTTTTTTTACCATCAGGTCAAACTCTCCTTGTTCTTGACACCTTGGACCCAATATTCCTATTTGATTTTCTTCTTTTAGTAAGAGCACCACAAGGTTTCTATGCATAACTATTTTTATTAGATGAAGGATAAAAAAACATATATATATAAATACAGACCTGCTGTGTAAAGGCCTTTACTGCCAGAAGTCAAACAGCAGCAGTTCAGTGACGATGTGCAAACTCTACTGGCGTAGAGTATTCTCACATGTCTTTTTATAAAATAGGGTATTGGTCCTTTGCTTGACAGATTGCTTTAAACTAAAATTTGGTCCATAAATTAAGAGTTTACCCACTTTTTTAGGCACCACTACAGCACTGACACACTCAACTCAAATACGGTACTGTCCAAGGTTGTGATATGCATGTATTTGTCAAAACTGCACGTTGATACAGCTACTGATGCTAATGGAGAGGACTTCAATCTTGTCTTTTAGAACTATGTGATTTTTAATTTATTTATTGGTTGTCTGTTCAATAAAGAACAATAAAGAACATCTAATCACACCTAATCTGTCTCACAATATATCGTCATGTTCCTCATGCATATGATAACACACTGAGCAAGGAGCTACATCCTCCACATCTCCGGCTGTCCGTCTACTCAGAAGTGAACTCTGTTAGGTCTACGAATCCATTGGCATGAATTGTACATTACAGATACCTAAAAGAGTGGTGGCCATCTTGTTTACACTGGAAACAATGGAGTTAGCGTTAGCAGCAAGCGCTCCTGATGCATTCGCTGTCCTACCTTAAGTCCTCGGCGAGCCAGACTCAGAACGTTATATCCAAACTGTTTGACGGTGAACCGACGGATTCTGTCTGCTGACGTCAGACTGTCCTCCCTCCCTACGCTCCTTTTCTTTTCCTCATTCACTTCCTCCTTACACACTGTTCCTCCCATCCCTTCCTCCTTCTGCTGCCTCCTGTGTCTCCTGCTTTCTTCCTCCTCCTCCTCTTCCTCCCAGCAGACCCTCTCAGTTGCCCTCTCCTCCTCGTCTTCCAGTTCTTTGTTGCTCCAAACCAAGAACAGATGACCAAAGTAATGCAACTGTCTCAATTCTACTGTCTGATGGGATTCTGATATCCAGACGTTATTTTATTGTTTGGATGCCCAGATCTACCGTCCACATGCTAATCTGATGTCCAGATGTTGTTCTACAGACAGATTCTATTGTTCAGATGTTCTCCAGATGTTTTCCAGGTGTCCACACTCTGAGTTTGTTGTCTTTGATTCAGGTGAACTCCTGCAGGTTTAAAATGAAGACTCTTTTACAGACACATATTTTACAACGCAACGTCAAAGATCAAGAGCACAATTCAAGTCTGAATACGACGAAATAAAATAAATAAATGAAAGTGTTACAGTTGGCTGATAGCTGACTGTTTCTGTCCACTCACAACACACAACAATCATCACCTTTCAAGTTTATGTTTAACTTAACAGCTGCTAATTTGCACATCCAGCAGTTATAGAGCAACGTGATCATCCCATTCATCATACATTATATTTAGAATTTGGTTAAAGCTACATGAATTTATTATGTAATCATATTTTTTGTTTATATAGTAAATTACAATTCTGTACAGACTGAAAACATGAATGTGACAGGTAGAAGAAATTTTTATTTCTTCTGGTATGGTATATGCTATGAATATTACGTTACATTTGCGACAATAGATCCTCCTCAATTTTACACACTGGACCTTTAAAATAGGCCAAGATTAAATTAAATTATGTTATTAATATAACTGAAGGTCATGTAATTGGATTCAGTGAACTGGCATAGGGTTTAATTGACATCAGTGCCCAGCTGGCTGTGTGGAAGCAGCAGCAGCGTAATGAGTAGCGACAGTTGTTGATTCAGCCAAATGATTAATTATAATTTTAAATTATGTTTCTACATGTTACACTTTAATTGTAGTAAAAATAAAAAATATATAAATATGACTGTGTAATAATTGCTGTACCCAACATTTTAGAAATACCAACAATTTGACTTTCCTTTAACTTTTATTGTATACCTCTTGGAAAAAATATAGGTGACCTCAATGGTGGGAACCGCCATTCTTACCAAAGGTCTCAATAGGAAGTAAGGGTACTCAGCCCACCTAGAGCCGGGGTCTGTCTGAGATTTCTGCTGCTTAAAAGAAAGGTTTTTCTTGCCTGTTGGACATCTGTAAATAATTTTATAAGG
>NW_023339650.1:19859802-19865411 GCF_004916995.1 Morone saxatilis
GTCCTGAGATAACTTCTTTTATTTATTGGTGCTATAGAAATTGAATTGAATTGATATTAAAATGAGGACAAAAATCAGAAGAGCTGGTACTCAGTACTGGTGGGTTTCAGCTGATAATTCACTATCAGAGTCACCCAACACACTGTCACATTTTATACATTATTATAAAAACATTGATTATAGAAGCCTACCTCATAAAATGTCTTTATTGAGTTGTAGAGTTGCCGACATGCCCTCGTCCAAGTAAAAATCCTCATAAACATGGATGTTGTTAAGTCACCTGATCTGTTTCCTGACTGATCAGTTTATTAATTAATTTAATGTGTAACTGATTGACTCACTGTTAGTGCAGGAGAGAGGCAACGATTGAGTTTGGAGTGTGTTCACAGAGAAAGAGGAGGAGGAAACTCTATTTGAGGACGAACACTGACAGACAACTAGATCTCACCTCTGACCAACACACACACACACACACAGTTGCTGCTGTCAGTCAGCAGCAGAGTCTGTTTGGACAGAGATAACTGTGGAGCTGAAGCTGCAGGACGTCACAGATGTTTGAAAATATTTAATTTAATGCACTGCTCACTGTTTATAGCACATTTTAAATCACTATATGTTTTTGAAAAATGTATTGAACATATTATAACTCAAACTTGAGTTATCTCTACCACTCAGATTATGTCTGCTATGCTAAAAGAATCCAATAGATCGCTGTGTCTTTAAAGTTCGGACCTTTTCAGTCATTCCCTTCAGGAAGTTAGCAACAAACAGTCACTCCAGAGATGGGAGGTCTGTCCGAAATCACATTCTAACATACTGCATACTATATGCTCAATCAGTATGTACCACATACTGTGTACTACATACTCAGTGTACCATGTACTGTGTTCTACATACAAAGTATAAGTATGCCATGTGTTTGAACGGGAGTATATTTAAACATACGTACATACTCTATATCATATGACTGTATTGATCTCAACAAGCTCCGACACAGCGCTGCGTAGGCTGATCACAACATTACGGTCAGAATGAAAATAGTTGATCACTAATGTGAACCACTATTATGTATTACACTTGATGGAATATTCTCCAGGATTATTTTAAGGCTAATTTAAAAAAAGGGGAAGAGATTATTATTCTTTTAATCAAACCACAAACAAAGTATGAAGGTAAATATTAATATCACAGAGGAGCGGGCAGTATTAGCAGTTACCTTTGGTATATTTTACTATATTCTTACATCCTGTTATGCCGTATGCCTTATTGGGTACTTGCAGGAATTACACTATTAGTCGACGACCGCTGCCTTGTATCGAAAAGCAATGATAATGATAATAATAAATATGTTATTATTGTTACTATTATTGGATTAAAATAAACAGTACAGACTTCTGACCTGAATCTGTCCTGTCTGCTGTAACTTAGTATTATTTATTAATGGTGGAATTGTATGAAATGTTATACGTGCGTGCAATGTGGCTTTTATTATTCTTATTATTCTTATTATTCTTATTATTCGTATTATTATCTTTGGGTATACATTTACCATCCTTTGTCTCATCAGTATATTAAACCCAAAACAATGGTTACAATCATGACACTAAAATAAAACAATAAAAGTCATAAAATAACATGAACATCTTTGACAGAACAGTGATTGGAAGAGGCAAACAAGTTTCAGCTCAACTATTATAAAGTGAACTAACATCTGGTTTGGCCAGTCTGTAATATCATTTAGACGAGAGGAAGAACTGATTTATTAGAATTTTATTCAACTTTTTCTTGGATGGTACAAAAAGGAGACCAAGATTATCACAACCCGCCAAAACTACTTTACCCCCAAAACAGCACAAAGTAAGCCAGGTAACACAATCAAAGAGGCTAATTTGAAATATATTCATTTCATGAGACTCCCAGCTGTTGGTCAGAACACATCGAGGTCTGGAAGAAAAGATGAACAATGCGAAGTTTTCTTGTCCTGGTCAACGAGCCATCAGGGTGTCTCAGGTTACGGTCATAGGAAGTTCAAGTTTAATCATATAAAATTAATGAATTAATAATTAAAAGGTGCCAGTAGTCTCAAACCTGGACATTAAAGATGCAACATTCCTGGAGCTTATTTGGTAGTTATTGGAAATCTGTTCATGCTTTCAATAAATCAAAGCAAAATAAACTCTGTTTTCTGTTAGAAATGGTATCCAGCATCTTTTTACTATCTATGGTTGTAGATTTCATCTTGTTTCATTTGCTGAGTCTCATTCCTACTTCAGCTCAAATTCAGTGTTCTGGAAAGTTGTGCATCAAACATACTCAAGTCTTCAATCAGGGAGGAACAGGCTTCTGTTCCTTTGTTTCGTACCATGTCAATCACAGCTCGCGCATTGTCAGTCCTGGTTCTGGTTCTGGCCGACTCCATTTCTTCTTGATTTATAATGCCCCGTTCTAGAAGTTTATCCAGCAACTGGTTTAGAACAGAGTCAGACACTGAACTAACAAACTGTGAGCGAACTGATAACAACCTTCCCTGTGCTGAGCGAGGCCTCGGTGGATTTTCTTCACGTAGAGCCGGATCTAAGGGATGACCAGAACAAAAACAGTTCAGTAACACATGTCTGAGTGTGTGGTCAGACACAACGCAAAGTGACTTTTACAGACAGCGTCAAAGTTTATGTAAATTAGACACAAATTCACCCCATGCAAACTGAAAAAATTAAAAATAAAAATCACACTTATCCTGAAGCTTCACAAACATGCAGAGAGAAAAAAGGAGAGAGTTGTGAGGTGGAAAGAGAAAGAGCTCATTGATTATGTAATAGAGGGGAAGTATTTAGGCATAGATTCTCAGTTAACTCATGCTAAAAAGATTTAGGATGATCTTAGCTGTTTAAGATGATCGGAAAATGCTTGACATTTGATTGTGTTTGAAGATTCAATGATTTTTTTTTATACATGTCCTGTGGTTGGACAACCTGAACCCATGCCAACCAGTATGTAGTTAAATCCATAGAGTGTCTTTATAATCAGGTCTTGAAATGCAAATCAAGTACCATCATTGCTGCAATTTAGATAATTACAAGATTAAGATTAATTAAGAGTTTGCTAATTTAATTGATTTTCATTATGTAAAACCTGTCTTTAAAGATCCAGTGTGTAGGCTTTAGTGGAATCTGGTGGTGTAATTGCATATTGCAACTCACTTACTTCACCCTCCCTTTTCATGCAGTAGGGAGAAACTATGGTGGCCACGAAACTTGCCAAAAAACGCGAACAGCCCTATCTACAACCAGTGTTTGCTTTGTCTGTAGAAACATGGTGGTTTAATTTCCCCCTGGGATTATTAAAGTATTTCTGATTCTGATTATGATTAGACTAGAAGAGGACCTACTGTACACAGCGATTCTTATTTTCAAGTGATTGTGTGACACACAAATAAAAACATCTGTGAATATTATATTCCATTTTTGCCAATAGATCCTCCTTAATGTTACACACCGGGCCTTTAAATGGTTATGTGGAGTTGTCCCTCAATCCTCTCTGCAAATATATCATGAGACTGCAGAGCTGCAGCAAATCCACCAGCAGCTTCAAGTGGCAACGGTAAAGACTAAAATATATTTTGCTCAGACAGCGTTTTCTGAGAGAAGAGGTACTTTGGTACTCGCTGTCTAACCTTTTGAAATTTGCTAATAACTTTATCTCTTTTAAGAGAGTTGCCAAATCTTGGTTAATTCTCGTAAATAGTTTTGAAATGTGATATGCTCTATTTGACATTGTAAAATCTGAGGCTGCTGTACTGTCAGGTGGAGTAATGCTGCAGGTGGATAAAGACTTTACCAATCAGATCAACATCATGCTCCCAGACCTCCATGTGTGTTTGGTCTCGGACCGTTAAAGTCACTTCTTCTTCATTTGTGGACAGGCGGATCTCAAACGCGGGGTAGTAATTTGGTCCAAACTCCAGGATAAAATATGCGCTCTGAAAACCAAAGTGTCTGTATCATAAACTGTATGTACTGTTTAAGTAAACTGAAGATAACCAACAGCACGAAACATCATCACAAAGACCTTTATTTAAAATACTCACTTTAGGCTGAATTTTGATGGCCTGAGGACAGTGAAGAGTGTAGCTTTGGTCTTTGATGAGTTTACATGTGGACATGGCCTTGATGTTTTCATAAGGTCGCTGTTGTTTTCTGACCTTAACAGGCATCAAAACATTTAAATTAGAGTCTTAATCCTCAGTATAGCCTGACTTATCAATTAGTAGGCCTATTATATCTCATTACAGATAGCTTTACCTCATCCCGATTGATGTTCAACGGCAGAAGAAACACATTGAGTTTTTGCCTTTGTGCATTTTGGTTTGGTGGTCCGAGGAAAAGTAGAACTTGGCCGCTAATTGGTTTCGTCCACAACCGCTTAACAATGTCCCAGACTAGGCCAAAAATAGACAGGTGAGGAACTTTGACAACTACATGATTGTCTGTAATCTCCAGCGGTTCCAGGATACTCATTCCATCATTAGTGATGTGGACGACAAACAGACCATCAGGCAGCAGAACTGTGAAGACACAGAGCAGTTAAACTTTTGTTTTACTGATATCAGTAAAATGTTAGAAATATGATATAATTAAGACTAAGTTGATTCATTGTAGAATATAACAGCTGC
The DNA here is from genome assembly GCF_004916995.1 of Morone saxatilis. Lineage (NCBI taxonomy): Eukaryota > Metazoa > Chordata > Actinopteri > Moronidae > Morone > Morone saxatilis. The sequence goes on from NW_023339650.1 coordinate 19,864,475, forward strand.
CCAGGTTGAGCATTTTATTTAAATACAACTGTCAGTGTTGGTGGATGGAAACCCAGTGAGGGATTGTGCCCTTTCTGTTGTAATACAGACATTTTAGGGCTTCTGTGAGGCCTAAAGGGGAACTAACCTTTCCAAAATGAGGAGCAAGGAAACATTGTGAAATAGGTAAAAGGAAAAGGAAAAAACTAAACATTTTTAAAAAAGGGTTTTTGGAATATTTATGATCCCCAGAGGATACACCCTGACCAGCCCTGTCTCCTAGAAATTATGTAAACTGATCTGCAACAGTAAATACGTTTAGAGGGCAATGTGAATTAAATTTTCTATTAACATAATAATGAAATGTCAATTAAAGTACCTGGCATGCCACAAAAATGTTGATACTGAATGATACATACAATAAATGCACAGTGATTACAGCATTATTCAAAAGTCAGTAGTGACTTGAGACCAAGTGTGAACCTTATCGTGATGTCACCTATTGGTTTGTCGAGAACTGTTTTGAAGCCTCCAGTGCTTGACAGTGAAACGGAGCCAGCGCGAGCCAGCGGATGTGACGTACAGCAAGTTTATCTACACTCACTGGCTGCACAGTTTTGACTAATCCGTAGCTGGAAACAATGGCGGCTCACCTGGTCACACACAGTCATGGCTAAACAGTACACTTCCGACTGTTCAGACTCTAATGCTGTAGTCCCACGAGGCGAATAAAATTGATGTTTACTGGCAAGAGGAGAGCTTGGGGATTATTTTTAAACCATTTTTAAAGTGGATTTACCTTAAGTAACTTAAAATATAAATTACCTAACGCAAGAAAAATACTTTGGTGGGAATGTACTATAACTACAGATAAATCTGTGGCTGGATTCTGTAGCATGTAGGGGGCACTAACAGGTATTTACAGTTTTATCACCAAAACTCTCCACAAAGCACAATA
>NW_023339650.1:19865436-19865618 GCF_004916995.1 Morone saxatilis
AGCCATCTTTCCAGCTGATTGGAGCAGGCTCTCATCCCATTGGACCGTCCTGTACAGCAACTCCGCCTCCTGAGTCACAACAAACACCAGTCCAGTCACAGTACACTGAAACACACCTGGACCAGGACACATGAACCTGTAGGACACAGAAGGCCTGATTACCTTCAGCACTGAAAGGAGCT
>NW_023339650.1:19865837-19867954 GCF_004916995.1 Morone saxatilis
GCTTCACTTTCTACTCTACTATCTATTTATCACAGCATTATCCCCTGTCAGTTATTATTATTATTATTATTATTATTCATCACAGGTGAAACCTGCAGGACTACGTTGGACAGCAGCTGCTAGTTTAATATTAGTAGAATTTAGAAGGTCAGAAATAGGGCGCCAGTTTGCCGATTCCCAACAGTTGATATGATAGATCAGATAAGATAAAGAAAACCGTTTGTGGCGAAGAGGATTTTTTTTTAAGTGCTCGCCTACCTCCCATGTGTTCCCATGTGTGCCGGTTCGCCCATGCCCCAAACCGCTTCACTGACGAAGAGGAGCTTAACAAAGTTCTGCTTCTGGAGTTTGAGATCGCTACAGAGAGCAGAGATAGTGTTTTCAGCAAGCTTCACCTAAGACCAACAGCAATGTGCAGGTTGCACCTGTCTGTCACTGTGTGTAAGTAGCAGAGCTCACAGTTCCATTATAAGTTGAATCCTCTCGTTTCCAGGTTGATGCAGAACAAAAGCTCTTAGACTTTATTTGATGCATACGTTTGTTATGATGTTTGAAGGTCTTTTCTCCCTTTTAATACTCTGATTCAGACTGTCTGTCTCAGTGTGACTCACTGAGGAAACTTTCCTCTTTGATTAATGAGTTCAACCTATAATGATAACGTTTTTAAATTTCAGTAAAGTAAGTCAAACACACACAGCTGAACACTGACTGTTGTTCTTCTTTCTGCTGTCTGGAGCCGAGTCACTGAGCACTTCCCTCATTTATTCACTTACTCCTATACGTTCCTGTGACTAGCCCCTTGTTTCACTGGACCAGCAGGAGCCTTCCTTTCAAACTGAACTCCCTCTGGAGGAGCAACAGTCGTCTGTGTCCTGTTGTAATCGTAACGTTCTTCAAATCAGGGATAGAATTGTTTCAAACAATTTAAAGCTGAATACACGGACGTATTTGGGGGGCGCGCCGGGGGGGGGACACAAGGACACTTTCCCTGACTTTTCCAAACAAAGGCCGTTTTGGTCCCCTGCAGTTTTACCCCATAACAATGTTACTCTATAAGTGAACAGATGACAATCAACAACTAGGACCAAGTGGAAACAGCCGTCTCAAGCTGAAGCCCTGTTTCCCTTAGAGTTATGACATAGAACATATACAGTATATAGTTTATATGAATTATATCTATGTTTAGCATCCCACCCACCACAGCTCGTCGAATTGCCGCGTTCTTGTTGATTTGGCCGCCCCCGCTGTCACTCCATCTTCTTACACATCCATCTGGCTAGTTGACCAGGCAGTCTTATTAATACTGCCACTGTAAGTTGGGCGTTGTTCTGCCTGTCCCGTTCAGCTAGAAGGATTGTAATATCAGATGTTTGCTGATTACATTAAGTTTGAAATCAGGGTCCAATGTCAGTGGATGTCGGTGCATGTGTGTTTGTAATTCGTGCAGCACAGGATAGTCTAAAATAAAGAAAAGGTGACATAAAGGAGACTTCTTCAGAAAAGCAAAAGTGTAAGTTACTCAAAGCAACACTTCCTGGCTCCCCCAATATAAGCCCAATCAGACTTCAGAAGATCCGCCTCATCACTATACAAAGCTCTTCAATAAATCGTTAACAAGTGTTTCCTTTGATATTTATTTGAAAGTGCTGTAAATTAAAAGTATTCCGGGCTTTTATTAATTATTATTATGTATATAACTGTCTAGAGCTCAGCAATTGTGCATAAAGATTTAAAAATAAAGCTTAATATTTAATTGCCAAAAGTACAACTTATTTTTCATTAATTATTTTAGTTGAGAGAAGGCAGCAACTGTTTAAAAACATATATTCCAAAAAATTAGTGTAAAATTGGTGGTACTGATTTGAGTGAAGTTGGTAACACAGGTGAAAACACAGAAAATTGGGGTGACAAGTGTTTCTTCTACATGCTTTACAACACCAGCAAAACCAAAAAAAGGATCCGAGTAAACTTAAAGTAGCAATAAAACTATAACCCCCTTTCCTGTCTATCATAACCTTTTACTATCAAATATAAGGCATACAAAAAGCCCAAAAAAGTATATAATATTGTGTTATCACCCCCCCCCCCCACCACCCCCCCCACCCCTCCCCCCCCCC
>NW_023339650.1:19867979-19889107 GCF_004916995.1 Morone saxatilis
TGAAATCAAAATTTCGTCCTTGGCTGAATAACTTTAAAAGTTTGGACCTCGCCCCACAAACACATCATCAGTGACAAAGTGAAACAACTTTCTTTATTTAACAAAACTTTTAACAAAAGTTCATATAATATTATGGAAATATTAGTCAACTTTAAAATATATATTAATATAATATTGTTAATATTATATTATATATATTATAATATGTATAATATAATATATCTCATATATATCATAATTTATTTGCACCATGTTAGGGTAATGTTATGGCTGTGTGGCGTTTTGTGTCTCTGTGGTTGTGTAAATTGAAGTGTAGTTAAAGTCTGTTGAGTTGGCGTCCCACACAGATGATCATTATGTGATTTTTAAAATTGTTTTTATATCAACAATTCTTTATTTTTTTTTAAATATACTGAATATGGTTAGAAGCATAAAGGTTTGACTGTCACAGGCTGTTTTATATTTATCCATCAGACTGACTCGCACTCAGCAGTGAGGTAGTTCAGCTGGTAGTTTGTTGGTTTGAACAACAGGTGGTGCTGCTGCACAACAAACGCCTGAGAGTCCAACACACTTTACTTCATGTTTCTCTTTATTACGAACGGATCACACGTTATAAACAACAAATCAATAAAGAAATTATTAAATGATTATTAGTAACTATAGAAAGAAAAAAAAAATTCACTCTTTTACAGGTCATTTCTATAATAACCATAATTTAAATACATTTTAGTTTTATATATACACGGTTTAATGATTATAGATTATTGATTGAATATAGAACATAGCTCTAGAGTTTATACACTGTTAATGATTATAGATTATGATTAATAAGAACATAGCCTAGAGTTTACACTGTTAATGATATTGAATATTGATTGAATATAGAACATAGCTCTAGAGTTAGCACATTATAGATTTCAGTCAGTAAATGTCTTGAGTTTTGTTTCAGTTTCCAAATGAGAGTGAGAATGTGGAGGAAGATTTTCGTTTGAACACTGTAATAAATATAAAAATAAAATAAAACTGCTGGAGTGGAACCAGGAACAACTGAGTAATTCTTTATAGAACCCCAAAGGGACCTGACTGGTCTGGTCAATAAAACCCCTAAATGTAGCTGGAAAAAAAAAACACAAATAAAGCTGCTAATTAAGTAATTGATTAAGAATTAATTATGTTTTATGTTTCTGTTAAAGATTTTGATATCAACAGTAAATTGGATTTACATAGCGAATATCTGCATACATAAAGATCATTTTATGTCACCTTCACTTCGTTTGTGTTTTAGGAAGTATTATCAGGACAATATACTGTAAATACAAAGCTGTGCTACAGTGTTATTAGATCAGTTTTACTGATGGAATTATGCTTCAGCAGCAGTTTATTTTTGAGGTGAAGTTGTGATTCATTTGTTGTTTCTTTTCTCTTTTTTGATTGATTTTTAAAATGTAAGAAAATTGTGAGAAAGTGACCAAATCTTCAAATGTATAATTTTTGATATTCAGTTTGGTGTAAAACAAAGAAAATCCTCACATTTAAGAAGCTGAAACCTCCAAATCTTTCAGGTATTTTTACCTAAAAAAAATACCATCAAACTGTACTTAAGAGTAAAAATACGTAGTTACTTCCCACCACTATTGTGCATCAAATGTATGAACAGAGTGAAGAAGAGGAGGAGGGAGATGAAGGAACGTTGGGAGATGCATGTTTGAGTGATTTTAGTGCCGTTAAATCAGAGGAAGCAGCTGGTGTCTTCCACTCTTCACCTCCATCACTCTGCTCCTTTCATCTCAACCTGAGGGGGGTGGGGGGGTCCAATCTTGTGTCTGACCCCTCCACCCCCAAAGCTTTTTATTTACCAACAAAATAACATATTTATATTCCCAAAAAATAGAAAAACAATTTGTGTCAGAGGTGGCTGATTAACTGATTCTTAAACGAGATCTGGTGCTGTATGTTTATATCAGTCAGTCTAATGATACAATAAATTCATATTTGATCACAACCCAAAAGGAGGAACCATAGGAGCATGGAAGTCAACAACAGATAAAGATTTTATGATGTGGTGACATAAAGCAATGAGAATATAGAACATATTGATATTAAAGAAGAATGAAAGAACAAACCAAACCAAACTCCACTGAGAAAACAGGGAAAACAACAAAGACTAAACTGAAGATCTCTCCAGCAACAACAACAACAACAACAACATAGAAGTACAGTGTAATATTTTCTGAATTGTTTAATGTCTCACTCTGGTTTCAGATCTGTTATCTGCTGAAACTTTGCTGGGTGTCCAGAAGGGGGCAGAAATATGAGATTGTCACTGAGGAGAGATATCTAAAGCAGGCATTAGAAATCAGTACATTGTTTCAAACTTGATCAACTGAACTGGAACGACTTCTATTGGACAAATGAATATATAACCTTATATAGTTGGCAGAACGTGGCCAGAAATAAGCGGACAGCTACTCATACAGCCTCCAGCGTCTGTGTTCGGGTTGATGTGAGGGACCTTCAACTCTGCTCCTGTTTTGATCCTTTTGTCTACTTGAGCTCCTCTTGTTTCCTCCTCCTTTCTGCTCTGCTTTCATCTTCCAGCTCCTCCACATTCTCTCCGTCCTCCTAATGCTCTCTTGTTGTGTCTCAGTGGTTAAAGCCCACCTGCTCACCTCCTCTCCACCTTTTCATCTCCTCCCTGCTCCCTTTCTCTCCTCCTGACTCCTGATGGATGAGGAGACAGTGAGATATAACTGTACATACAGTATATTCTATAGTTTCCTTCATGCAGTATCTGTCCACCCTAACTAATACTACATATCAGAAATATACAAGACATATATAATAAATATAATATAAATAACCATCCAAATATTCTTAAAGTACTCATTATGCAGAATATATGTATACGTATTTATTGATATATATACATATACTGTATCAATATACATTGGTACTGCAGAATAAGAGCTTCATGTTTAACACAGTGGACGTGTTGTTCAGACTGAAGGAGAAAGTGATGGATGAGTTTCTGTGTTTACAGCTAACAGGAGAGGTACAGGTGAGTGTCCAGGTGTGTGTGACGCTCTCAGGTTACCTGTGCATGTGTGTGTGTGTGTGTGTGTGTGTGTGACCTGAGCTGTTTGGATCAAACACTCTCTGCTTGTTGTGTGTTTTCATCGGCTCATTAACTCCAACAACACAACATGTCCGCCGTTGGGACGGACAGAGGACATTAATAACAGGGTGTCATCTCTTCTTCTGCCCCCGTCCCTGCATTAATGCCCCCGTCCCTGCATTATTGCCCCCGTCCCTGCATTATTGCCCCCGTCCCTGCATTATTGCCCCCGTCCCTGTATTAATGCCATCAATCACATTATAAAACAGCCTCGCTGTATGTGCTGACTAACAGTTAGCTAACGTAGCATTAGCCAGACTCATCGCTTCTTCTTCTGTGGTACTAACGGTTTCTGTGTTAGCTAAGACTAGCCAGCTAAATATTTAGTGGTTATATTATATATTCCATTATTATTCTGACAGAACGACTGCAGACGCCAACGCCGACGTAGACGCACTCTGCGGTGGACTGTAACTCCTCTCAGGGGAGACATATTATTCATATTGTAAATTGTAAATGGACCTTGTATAGCGCTTTCTAGCTTCCGACCACTCAAACGCTTACACTACGTGCCACATTCACCCTCACACCACCTTCCCTCAGTGAGCCCATCGAACAGAAACTAACTTATTTATTCAACATTCGACACGTGGCAGGAGGAGCCGGGGATCGAACCAACAACCTTCCCATTGGGGGACGACCCGCTCTGCCTCTGAGCCACAGCCGCCCTCATTGTGTACAGAATACTTTACTGTCTCATCTTGTAGTTCAAGAGGTGACATTAATTAATCATTAATAACAGTATGCAGGTTTTATAAATGTCCGAGCTCTTGTGCTCACCACAAACAATAAACAACAAGAGGCACAAAGACAGTAAAAATATAAACAAGGTATGAGCAGATGTGATCACAGGTGTGTGTGTGGGGGATAGACTTGTTTTACTGTATTCAGGGGTCCAAAACCAGAAGCTCACTGTACTTGTGAGGTCCGACCGGTTTGTGAGGACTCTATGAGGGTTAACACCTGGTTGTGGGGTCAGGGGTCAATGAAATGCACTGGCAGTGACGGGTCCCCACAAACATAGTAACACAAGGATATGTGTGTGTGCCTGGGTGTTAGCGTAGCTAGCATAGCCAGCGTAGTTGACATTCCTGCTGCGGATCAGTGAGGAGGACAAAGAAACAGCATCCATCATGTGACGGTCTGCAGGTAACACACCTGAGTGACACACCTGAGTGACACACTTGAGTGACACAGCTGGGACGGCTCACAGGTACCTGGAGTCAGTTTATCACCGAACACTGAGACCCGATTAATTTAACATTAACAGTGTTCAGGTAGACAGGTACAGAGACAGACAGGTAAAGAGTAGTACAGGGGAGGAAACAGACAGGTAAAGAGTAAGACAAGTAAAGACACATACAGGTACAGACACAGACAGGTAAAGGCACAGACAGGTAAAGAGACAGACAGGTAAAGAGTAAGACAAGTAAAGACAGAGACAGGTAAAGAAACAGACAGGTAAAGGCACAGACAGGTACAGACACAGACAGGTAAAGGCACAGACAGGTGAAGAGACAGACAGGTAAAGAGACAGACAGGTAAAGGCACAGCCAGGTACAGACACAGACAGGTAAAGAGACAGACAGGGGAAGACACAGCCAGGTAAAGAGACAGACAGGTAAAGACAGAGACAGGTAATGAGCAGCAGATCTGGGGTCAGGTCACTTGCTTCTTGATAAACAGGTGAGTCAGAGATCTCAGGTGTGATTGGAAGATAAACATCACTTCCTGCTAACGATGAGTCATGTGACTGTTTCCTCTTGAAAACTACAATCGATGCTGATTGGTCAGTTTTTCACCCAATAGGACGACTTATTTAAAGAGACAGTTCAACTTTCAGTGAAACAGCTATCTTAGCTTAACATAAAGACTGGAAACGGGTGGAGCAGGTAGCCTGGCTCTGTTAAAAGATTGTTGGGAGACCAGCAGCAAAAGATGAATCTGCTGTTAATGATTATTTTTATCAATTCCACCCAACATCTGTATCACCCAACATCTGTATCTGTATCAACGTATGTATTGCACTGAGGATGTCATATAAACCTGGGACAGGTGTGTGTGTGTGTGTGTGTGTGTGTGTGTGTGTGTGTAATCTTTGAAATGTTTCCGTCTCTGTTTACTGAATCTGGATTAAATCTTTTAATCTGTTTGTTAGTGAGACGCCCACAGGAAGCAGACCAGTGTTCCCAGTTTAATCCAGCTGCTTGTTATCAGCTGATCCACAACAACCGCTTTAACTTAACTGTACTACTACTACTATTACTACTACTAATAATAATAATAATAAAATAATAATTATACTAATAATATAACAATAACAGCAATAATCATATTATAATATAATTATAATAATATAACAATAACAGTAATAATCATATTATAATATAATTATAATAATATAATAATAGTAATTGATTAACCCTTTATTGAGCTTTCATTAACCTTTTATCAACCTTTATTAACCCTTTATGGACCCTTATTAACCCTTTATTAACCCTTTATTGACCTTTCTTGGCCCTTATTAACCCTTTGTTGACCTTATATTACACCCTACTGTATGTGAGTAACCCAGGGAGGTTTTGGTCCATCAACGTGACTTCTAGATTATCTGATCTCTGTCTCTCTCTCTCTCTCTCTCTCTCTCTCTACCTCCGCATGTGTAGCGGTTGTCTCCCGCCCTCAGGTTCAGACTCGTCCCGTCAGTCTCGTTCTCGTCTCTCTAAAGATAAACTTCATTCTTCTTCACTCAACCACAAACACTTCCTGTTCTGTCAAAACAGCAGACGAAGAAACAGCTCCTGCTCCCTGCACAAAGGAGACATTTACAGACGTCACACTGGTCCTGGTCCTAGCCACAGTCCTGGTCCGGGTATGTTACATTAACCTGGTTCTGGTCTGTCACCAAAATCTGGTCCGGGTCTTTTACCTGGACCTGATAATGTTAATGAAAAATGTTTTCAGGGCGGTCGTGTAATGCTCTCATCCTTCTGTTAACACTTTGTCCTCTTAATGAACTGTCTGTCAGAGAGTCTACCTGCCCAGGTGAGGACAGACAGACAGACAGTCAGCTAGACAGTCAGAGACATCATTGCTCTTCTTTTACCTCGTTGTTATTATGGTTTTATTGTACTGCTGTTGCACCTGTGGCCTCTGTTGTCCCTGTTGTCTGTGTTGCCCCTGTTAGCCCTGTTGCCCTGTTGCCCTCTGTTGGCCCTGTTGCCCCATTGCCCCCATTGCCCCTGTTGTCCCTGTGGCCTCTGTTCCTCTGTTCCTCTGTTCCTCTGTTGTCCCTGTTCCTCTGTTGCCCCTGTTGCCTGTGTTTGACCCCTGTTGCCTGGTTTTTCCCGGCCTGTTTTACTGTGTTGCCCCCTGTGCCCTTGTGGCCCTTTGCCCTCTGTTGCCCCTGTGGCCTCTGTTGCCCCTGTTGCCTGTGTTGGCCCCTGTTGCCTGTGTTTACTGTGTTGCCCCCTGTTGCCTTTGTTGGCCCCTGTTGCCTGTGTTTCCTGTGTTGCCCCCTGTGGCCTGTGTTGCCCCTGTGGCCTCTGTTGGCCCTGTTGCCTATGTTGCTCCTGTTGCCCCCTGTTGTCCCTGTGGCCTATGTTTCCCCCTGTTGCCGCTGTCTGTCTAGTTTATGTTAGTGTCGGCAGCGTTGCAGCACACAGCAGCAGTTTGTTTTGAAGAGACATCAAAGCTACCAGCATGTTGCTGCTGGCGGGCGGCCATGACGGTCTTCATGCCTACGTGATGTTTGTTCGAGTCCTGACAGCGAGATGATGAAGAGATGAAGGGGAGATAAAGATAGAGGACAAACATGCAGATTAAAAGGCAACAGGTATGACTGGTTTGGGTCCAAATAAACAACCACTGGTCAGATGATGTTTCCCAGCAAGCAATGGGGCAATGGCACCTCAGGAACAAACATGATTGGATGTACAGAGAACCAATCATCTGTTACCCAACAGAGTAATGGAATCTGGTGAGAAGCACTACAGCACTGTGATAAAACACTGAGTTGATCTCACTTGATTAAACCCTCTGTCTGCATCCAGTCATAGTGCTGCTAACAAACTCGTGATGGGTTTCTTCTTGATGTCTCGACAGAACATCCTGCTTGAACTTTATACCTCACTTTCAAGGTTCCATATGTCAGATAGTGATCCGTTCCTTTAAATAAGAAGTGGTGTAGTCAGGTGTGTGGTCTGTGTGTGTGAATCAGTGTGTGTGTGATGTGGTGTGTAATTGTGTGAGCGACAGTAACAGGTTGTTGTGTGATTTGTTCTCCTGTGCTGTGGACTGATTCTAAATGGTTAATTGTGGGATGAGGGTAAAGGTTGTACCCTTTAATGTTCCAGAGTGCTTCCTCTCTCCGCTCCCCTAAAAAGTGCAACGTGGGCAAAACTAGCTAACGTTAGCTTATAAATGGAGTCCGCTAACGTCTACAAACGACCGACACCCACCAAGTCCAACACAGAGTCCAAGGAGCTGACTGCAGTTCAGTGAACTGCCACTGGTGGCACTATTAACAATGGTTTAATGAACGTTACATATAGAACCTTCAAAGCAGCCTGCAGCTCTCAGAATGATCCCTCAGAGATCCTCCAGCTGCGTCTTATCAACGCTTGAGTCACAAAAATATCCTGATTTTCCAGGGAGCTGTAAACATCATCGGGCTGAGAGATGCTATCAGAGTGCGATGCTCTGAGCTGAATAGATAGAGATCAGACCGGCACTGTCATGCCTCTTTAAGAAGACAGTACATTTCTATGAGTTGTCCTGCTCCGATAAGACTTCTCACGGCACGAAAAACACCGAGTATCAGCACACTCATAACACACCAACACACATATACAATCCGCAATGACCTGCTGTGTATTAGTGCAGTTTGATAGCTTTTATCTTCTCTTTCATCTTTGTTTCCAAAGTTTTGCTTTTTTGGCTTTGAAGCTGATATGATTTTCATTTCTTTCTGCAGCAGCTATTTGTTTATAGGGGCCCCCTCCTCCCTCCATCCTCCATCATCCATCCATCTTCTGCCTGTTCTCCAGCTGCAGCTCGTTGTGTCAGTGCACGGGGAATTATTTTCAACCTGCGAGTTTATAAAGTTAACACTCACACAACAACCACTGTCTTACTTCTATTTACTAATAATAACAATCTAGGCTGGGGAACTACAGTTCCCATGATGCTTTGGGGGATGTCAACAGGAAGTAGAATGTTGAATGTTTTTGTTTTTACATTTCCTCAATAAAATGTGTATACACACTAGACCTATGTTATATATTGTGTTGAGTTGTGTACTTACATTATCCCAAATGTGTCCGAATAATAAAACAGCTCATGGTCCAGACCAATATACGCCAAGTTTTTACTGATGCTTTTGGTCCAGCAGGGTTGCAGTTTTATTTTCAGGACTGGAGAACAGGCTGCTGCATTTAGCCTTGTTCGCGGTATAATTTAAGAGTCATCGGATCAGTCTGTTGTATTTTTTATGCCATTATTATGTCTCATCAACCATTTAATTTCTTCTTCCAGTGTCTGGGAATGCATTAAAGTAAAATCAATAAATCAATAAATCAATCAGTAAATCTTTGTTGCTGACAGCCAACCAATACATTTTATTACATTTTATACATTGTGTGTGTGCATCAGCAATAAACAACCCGCTGAGCCCCAATATGATATAATAATACAGCAGTGTATATAAACCATTATTTTGTACTATGCAATACATTTATATAAAGTAAATATGTCTAAACTTTGTTCAATTCTTTCTCCATCACCTGTCTCTCACTCCATCTGTCTCTCTCTCTCTCTCTCTCTCTCTGTCTGTCTGTCTGTCTGTCTGTGTCTCTGTTGTTAATCACAACCATGTAGCATCAAATTGAAAACATCCATTAGTGCAGAGCCACATCACAGTGAGGGGATGGATGGATGGAGGGGCAGATGGGGGGGTGGGTATCTCATGTCAGCAGACGGGATGATTTATTTAGGGGAGGAGAAGAAGAAGAACAAGAAGAACAAGGAGTAGAAGAAGAGGGATGAAATGATTTGCGTGTGAAAAAGCAGTGATGTAGATCTGCAGAGAAGAAGCAAAAGGAGATAAAAAGATAAGAAGACAGGATGAGGTGATTGTTGGTGAAAGGATAGAATTACACAGCTCAGGATTATCTGTGCTCAGCTCACCTGGTTTACAGGTGAGAGACAGGTGAGGCGTTGGCTGATGAGCTGAGAGCTGCTGCGACTTCAAAACATCTTTTACCCACAAGTCTGATCTGTGAAAACACATTTAAACATCAGCCAATCAGAGGAGAGTGCTGTCTTTCTAAAAAGGACAGGAAACAAGTTGTTCAGTCGAGGTCACCTGTCAGGACTTCTTTAACAGAATGACCTCAGACATTCCTACAGAAACTTACTGTGTTGTCAGATTAATATAAAATAAGGGTACTGTATTGATTTTAACTATTAGAGCCACAATCCTACAACCAGCAATGCAAACGATGATCTTATGTTGCTGTTGTTCCGTATAAAGAAATAAAGGATCAAAAAAGTTATTACAATTCATCCTGAGGAGAACATGAATGTTTGATGTGTTGGACACTCCCCTTTTGTTGGACACTCCCCTTTTGTTGGACATTCACCTGTTGTTGAACACTCACCTGTTGTTGGACACTCACCTGTTGTTGGACACTCACCTGTTGTTGGACACTCCTGGTGCTTTCAGCTCTAGCACAGATGTGACCTGTGATTCTGGCCTATATCTTGAATCTCATATGCTGACGGTCAGCAGGTACTTTGTATTGGACTCACCTGGTGCTCTCACCTGTCTGGAACAGGTGAAGAATGTCAGCGTGTCATGTCTTATTTGTTATTTCCTGTCCCAGAATGGAGTGGTAAACCAGACTTTTGTTTTTTACATTTAAATAAAACTTTATTGAACACTGTGTGCATCAGTCACAGCGTGTCGGGATCAGAGTGGGTGGTTGAGTCTGTCTGCCAGCCTCTGAACACTGAACATAATTATGTACTGATGGATGATAATGTAAACTGAAGGGAAGGTAACGAGTGAGACGAGGAAAAGGGCAAAAGAAGGAGTGATTTTAATGGAAGGTAGTGAAAGAGAGGAGGAGGAAAGAGGAGTCCGTTTGAGGGTTTTAAAGGTTCACAGTGAGGACAGCAGAGTGACTCCTGTCCCAACGCGTTCTTGTCAAAACATTTATTACTCATATGGACTGAAACCAGCCAACGTCCAAACACCAGCTCTTTGAACTCTGCTGCAGGGTTCTCAATCTGAGGCTCCAGACCCAGGAGGGGATGCAGGTGAACGGTCTTAACACCATAGTGAACAGAGCACTGCTGGAAATCTATTCATTGTGATTCAACCGCTGATGTTTGTTTAACAGATTAACATTTCAGCACAGCAGAATCCGACACTCAGTGAAGTCTCCTGATCTCAGATGTTTGACACAGGAGCTCTGGATCGAGGCTTTTAGCATTTCATAATCTTATCAATAGACACAACGTTGATGATGTGTCCAATGTCACTGTACATTTGTGATAACTGTTACAGTGTGAAGAAACATTTACTGCACATAGATGTGTCATATACAGTGTAAACTCTGTAAACATTTGTTTTGGTTGTATGTGCTGTAAGTGATTACTGCTAGTGATTAGCATTAGAAGCTAACTGGCTAATATAGATGTTGGCAATTAATATTGATGATTAGCGTTACAGAGTAATGCGTGATTGGCAGATTAAAGTGTGGAGCAACCTCAGCAGTTTATCTGGTGTTATTTTATAGAGTTGTGTAGTAGTGTTTTAAAGACAGTGTAAAGAAAGTGTTCTGTGTCACTGAAACTGTGTTAAAGTCAATTATATTGCTAGTAGATGCAGTAAGCTCGTAGAGTTAAACCTATGTCAGTAGAAATGAGTAGGTAACAGGGCTATACCTAAACTACCTAAATCAAGTAGTAAAGGGGTAACACGAGGACTTTAACCTGAATAACATAAATAAGAGAACAATAAGAGTGGAACAGAGTTGTGAAGTACTCATACAGGTGTAACATGTTATTTAGTTTGGGTGCAATCTACACCTTAAATGATTTCTGATATTATGTACTCAGTTTTTACAGTATATTATGAGCAGTTTATGGCAGAATTATATATGGAGATTATTATAGCCCCGTTTACAGATGATAAACAGTTTTGCTGTGTATCATTATAAATATGTTTTGCTGGTAACTCTGTAATTATTGTGTCCAAATGCACTAGTCTGGACCTGACTGGCGCTTTCTAACAACAACAACCTTTTAACTCCAAACATACGTTCAAAGGGATATTAACATATTCAATTTCTCTGGTTTATAAAAAATCATCTTTTTGTTAAACTTGTCAGTATAATTCTAGATTCTGCTTTATTCTCTGTTACATTTAAATAAAAGAGAAAACAAGAGTCTGTACAACAGTTTGTTTAATGTGAGACATTTTGACATATTTTCATCTGACAAATCTCTTCAGTCAAAAACCGTCTGATTCAGTTTGTTCTTTCATTCTGTATGTAGGTCACAACAACAGGTTTACTGACCGTTCAATAAATAACCAAGACAACAGAAACATGGTGATAATCAATGACAGATTCAATGTCATTTCTGAATTCAGTGACTGTAAAATAATATTTGAAGGTCTAATATTTCATGTTTTTAGTCAATCAGATCAGAAAACAGGGAGACTTCTTACTAAAATATGTTCAAATATAAAAGAGAGGACATTAGAAATAAAGACCTGGTTCTTTCTGAGGTAATTTGTGGTTTAATATTATTTCAAAATAACCGAGTCCTGAGCATGAATGTTTATACTTGGCTATGGAAACAACATTTGAAAAAAATTGTAAATTTGGCCAATTGTGATTTATGATTTTGGTGGATATAAATAAATTTTGACTTGACTTGTGTTAAAGCTTCAGCCACATCTCATGGCCTTCTTCAGCAAACGGTGTTCCACATTTGCAAATAGGGATAGTTTAGTTTGTTATCACGTGACCCAATGCACCTCAATTCTGAGAACCCTAAAATAAGTGATGCATCTCAGTTCTGGGGGACTCTGAGCAGAGTGATAGACCTTACTCCTGGGGACTCTTAAGGTAGTGACACACCTCACACTGGGGGACTCTAAAGGGAGTGACATACATCACTTCTGAGGACTCTAAAGGGAGTGACACACATCACTTCTGAGGACCCCCAAGGGAGTGACACACATCACTTCTGGGGACTCTAAAGGGGGTGACACACATCACTTCTGAGGACTCTAAAGGGAGTGACACACCTCACTCCGGGGGACTCTAAATGTAGTGTCAACTCACTCACATGATAACCTGTAAAGATTCTACCCCAAATATGACACCTGTACTGAAATCCCAGACTTCATTTGACAACAGACAAAACCATGAAATGCCAATTGTAACTCTTTGGAAGGCCATAAGATCTGCCTGAAAGTTCCAGAAACACCAAGTGTATGGGTCTTGTGTTAAGGTATTAGGCCCAACCGAACTCTTTCGAGATACCATTTTGACATTAAATTTAATTTCAGTTAATTTACTTTCTATCCTGAAAGCGGTGCTCGAGGAAGACTGGAGCTGGAGTCTCTGAGCTGGAAAAGGATCTTCTTCAGAAACATAAAAGTACTCCATTCTTGTCTTCAGAAAGTTTCTCCTCGACCAAAGTTTTGGTACAGTTCGAGTTTAGTCCTAATAATCCACGTCCTCTCAACTGCATCCAGTAGTTCAGCGGTAGTTCAATATGTCATTCAGTAGTTATTGTATGACACAGTTTGTAGTAGACTAAGTATCTGTTAGGGCAGTAGCAATAGTTTCTCTCATTGTAGTAGCTGTAGTATCAGTAGTCCCAGCAATGAAGGTAATGCTGTATCATCAGTCATCATAGTAGTACATGTGGGGTAGCAGTAGTCGTGGTATCGGCTGTGAGGGTAGTGCTGCATCACTATTAGCATAGCTGTACATGTTGGGGTAAGCATGGTGGTAGTTGTGGTAACCGTAGTTGTGGTAGCAGAAGCCATGGTAACGGTGGTGGGGGTAGTGCTGTGTCAGTAGTCATCGTAGCGGTACGTGTTGGGGTAGGCGTAGCGGTAGTCGTACCCGTCGGCTCGCTCTGTTTTGGTCTGCAGGGGTTCGGGCTGAAATGACAGAGACTTGATGACTCCACCTGACTCCTCCGTCACTTTTACCTCAGTGGAGTACGAGGAAGAGGAGGCGTCATCCATCAGGGAAGAGCAGCCTGGAAGACCAGGAGGTTTTGGGGGTGCACAGGGCTGGTAGGACTGGAGGCCAGCAGGAGGTTTAGGACATGATTGATAAGAAGGGAGGGCTGCAGGAGGCTTTGGACAGGGCTGATAAGAGACCTGAGGAGGAGTACTGGTATTAATGTGACAGTTCAACCACCTGCTTCTTAGTTACTGCTGCCTGTCCAACTCTCCAATATACACATACACATACAATACAATGACAACAGAAGTTATTTCCCATTAAAGATTACTACGGTAAGTAACTGGAATTGTCCAACTCCAGATCTCACAGATTGGGGGCCAATGAGAAGAGAATATGATGTGTGAGGTCTGACTTTCTTTAGGATGCCCAGTTTTCCCCAACCTCCCTCCTGGGAACCTTGGAAGAAGAGACACACCTGTGGAATGTAATAGAAGCGACACGCCTCTCACTTAGTTACTCTAAAGAAGTGACACACTTGACTTATGGGAAACCTAGAGGAAGTGACACACCTGACTTCTAGTGACCTTCTTACTGACGCACAGTCCTCAGCCCCTAAATCTAAGCTCAGTTCTCTGCAGTTAGACCCTTCTGAACTCTGCTCACCTTGGTTGTCGTAGTGATGATGGTTTGCAGCGCTGCAGGGGACCCTGGGGTGTTGCTGGGGTACCGGCAGGGGTACTCTGCGCTGTAGTAATGATGGTTGTCACCATAGGGGGCAGAGCTCTTCAGCAGATCCTTCCAGCCTGCAGGAGGCTTCGTCTGAGGGTCGAAGGAGGAGGGGGAGGAGAGAGGAGCCGACGATGAAGTGGAGGAAGAAGAGGAACCCAGGACCGGGGCCACCCTGCACATAAACAAGGATCTAGTTTAGACCTGTTTAGACTGTCTATTAGTGGTTGCATTACCATAATCTGTAATCTGGGTTAAACCTGTTAAAAGTCTAGGATTATGTCCAGGATCTAAACTGGTTCAGAATCTGGTTTACAACTGTTTACATTGCCAGGATATAGACTCTGGATCAGTCTGTTTGAGGCTGACCTGGGGTCACAGAGGTCAGAGGTCATGGGATACGAAGGTGAGGCGAGGTATCCTTGGAATTCATAGCCAGGCCGGCCCATGTAAAGCCTGGGATTGGTTGGTTTTTGAAGTGCAGGCGAAGTATCCCCTAGTGCATTATGGGGGTTGTAGTAGGGGTCTGGGCTTTGGAATGCTGGGTAATGCTGTGGGAAATTTGGCTCGATGAAGGAGATTCTGTCTGATGGATCGACACAGGAGAGGAGGGCGGGGCCCAGAGCCTGAAACAGTAAACAACAACAACAATTAAACAAACAACAAACAACACCAACATTAACAAACAGCTGTTTTTATTTGTTGTTGGCGACCTGTGTTTCGATGAGTCGTCTCTTGGGTGTGAACGGTGGCGAACCCACTCGTCTCTTCACTGAACTTCTTCTGGCTTCAGTCTCTGACTTGGACTCTGGTCTGGGATGATCATGGACCCCTTTGGCCTGAAGGACGACATCAACAGTAAACAGACTATCAGGATCAGGCTTAGACTCAGTAAGACCTTCAGAATCTGGTTTAAACCCGTCAATACCTTTTTTAGTGTGTTTATGATTTCAAGATCTGGTTTAAATCCAGGATTTGGTTTAAACCTGTCACACTGATAGAATCTGGTTTAAACGTTTGAAGATGATGGTTCAAGATTGGTTTAGACCTGTTTATACTGCAAGATCATATTAAAACTGCTCAGACTGTTATACACATATTTAGATGTCCAGGATCTGGTTTTTACTCAATGACACTGTCAGGATTTGCTTTAGCCCTGTTAGATTGTCAGGATCTGGTTTAAACATGTTTACATTGTTAGGATCTCGTCAAGACCCATTTAGTCTGCCAGTACATTTGAAACTTTTACTTCTTTTAGGATGCAGTTTAGATCAATTTAGACCTGTTTACAAGGCCAGGATCTGGTTTAAACCCATTATACATCCGGGACCCTATTCACAGTGTCAGAATTTAGATTAGCCCTGTTCAGACTGTCAAGATCTCGTTTAAATATTGTTATGGGAGTAGAATCTGATTTAGACCCTTTTTTGATTCCCCAGATCCAGTTTGAACCTGTTCAGACAGTTTGAACCTGTTGTTACGGAAATGCTTGAACTTTAACGGTGTGTTCTTACCAAACGCATAAAGAAATTGTCATCTTGATTTTCTGACTGTTTTTGCTTCTAAATATGCTGCATTATTAAGCCTCTTAGCTTTACCCATGATAGTTTTTGTGTGTTTGTTGTCTGAGGTGATGAATCAGTAGAGGGTAAAGGTGGTGACCTGGAAGAAGATGGCCTTTCCGTCGACTCTCCAGAAGTTTGTGACGGGGTAACCGCTGTGGCCACGACACGGTAGCAACTCCAGGGTGGCGTTACAGCTCGGACACAGCTTCTCTGAAATGCAGAGTCCAGTCAGGTAAACATGGACACACACCAGTGGACCATTAACAGGTTGTGGTTTGTCTTACTCTGCTGTTTCTGCCGGGCTTTGTCACAGATGGCAGGGCGGAGCTGTAGTCTGGACCCGTCGGGCAGCGTGCAGCCTCGAGAACAGACCACCACGCCTAGACATGATTTCTTCAGGATCTGACAGTTGTGGTTGTTGGTGTTTCTCATCGCCCAGCCAGAGAGATGTCTCTGAGCGTTCTTATCATCAGCTAAAAACAAAGTAACAGTTAGCTGTAAGAGTTAGGAAGCATCTCGGACTGGTCCCAGACAAAATTAGTTGAAACTACCACATTAGCCTGATGTCTCTGAGTGTTCATGTTTTCAGATACAAAACAACCAGCTAGCTGACACAAATGACTTGCTATAACAGCAAGGTGTGACTAAAGTGATGCTCTCAAGATTGACACAAGGAAAACGGAAGTTGTTTTTTGTTCACCATGTGACTTTCATAAACTTCCTACTGTTATCCATAATGAAAGAATGACACCTTAAGTCTTTCAGGGCGAGTAGACATAAACTTCTTTTGTTTTTTCCTTCTGTGATTATGGGTGTTCTGCAGTATTGTGACCTGGTACAAATGTTTGTCCACTACTTTAACATTAAAACTGCTCCACCAAATAACAATCTGCTCAAAGATTGTCAACCAGCTCCTTGAGAAACTCTATGAACCAGCCTACCATAATAATATATTATGGCTGGCTAACAACATTGTCTCTGACCTCAACTACGTCCTGAACAGGGAATACAAGTTATTACTATCACACTGGAGATACAGGGTTTTACGAGGGTAAAGTGCTCCTTTGTGCAGTTGTCAATCCTAAAATTAAATATGCAGCTTAATAATAATAATAATGGAGTTGCTGTGATGCAAAAACATTTTAGGCTTGATCTGCCAATAAATTATCATCATCAACTTCAGCTGGGAAACAAATAACATTTTCCGAGGCAGGACGAACATCATCACGCATGAATACAGTTGGACTCATTGGAGCCACAACAGTCTCAGCTTTCCAGTCAATTTACACACTAATACACTTTACACACTAATACACTTTAACACTGTTTATGGACCGCAGTTAGCAGAAATATCCAAATACACTATAGGACAAGATAACACATTTATACTTATACTGTTAATAGTGTCTGTAAAGGACAAACTGATGGGTACCCATAGTATGGCACCCATATTGGTATCCATATTTGACAATAACCAGTTTTTCCATCGCCAATATTTAACCTAACACTGGATAGCTCCATTCTCAACAGGCTAGCATGCTTTTACTGATCCTAGCTTGACCTTTAAAATCCTCCAACATAAAAAGACAAAATCCTTTCAAACTGGGGGTCTGTTACGCTGCTTTACAGAAGCATTAATAACCATAATTTATAACCACAGTGACCACTAAGCATATTAATGCTTGAATGTGTGTAAGCTTCTCACCGCTGTAGATGAACCGAACATAACCGTCTGTCCACTCCTGGAACGGGTCGAACTGCTTTGTGTCCTGCAGACAAAAAAGACAGTCAGAGAGAGAGACAGACAGGTTGGTCAGCTGACCCCTAAACACTAAATTAAGAACCGCAGAGATGAAAAGTCCGACAGCTGAAAACCGATTCTGCTGTTTCAGTTCGGATTACATCCACATCCTGAAATAACGACGTGATTTTAATCTGTTCACTCAGCTCAATTTTGTTTTGTGTGAAAATATTCAAACAACTGATCCGAGTTCAGTTTCATAGGCTGAGGAAGAATATATCTTCTCTTTACATTCTCCTGTGAAGGAGAACAAAGGGCTGAGGGCAGAATGCAGAAATCATCCTCACATTGTACATTTACCTTAAGACTTAGCAGTGGAGGTTCATATGTTACTGAGGTCATTTGGTTTATGAAGTTAATTTAGAACAAAGTTTCAAATGTTTCTGACTGTTAAACACAAAAATGTCATTCTCAAAGTGAATTTGAACCGACTACTTCTTCTACCCACAGCTTTTAATATCATAGCCCTGTATATATAATATATATATATATATATATTCTTCACAAACACAATATATTAGTAACAATATCATGAATAAATGTAACAATAATAATGTTCATAATGTTAAAATAACAACAGTACTCAACTGATTGGCAGTATGTCGGTCTACCTGTAGTAATTCAGTGTTAAAAGAATAACAGTTATATATAGTCCTACCTGTTGTTATTTTTATATTAAAATACTACTATTAAAGGACTACATATTACTGTTACTATGATGTTATCATCTAGGTTTGGGAAATATCCGATGTCTGTTTATATTTGAGAGAAACTAAATGAGGAGGTCTGATAGAAGTTCTGCATTTAATTTTTACTACATTTATCTGACAGCTTCAAATGAAAATAAAAACTGTATCATATGTTATAATAAATGAAACTAGCAGTACAGCTGAAACCATTAGTCCATTAATTAATCAGTCCATTGACAAAAAAATCAATGAAGATAAAACACAAGTTTTTATCTGGCAGTGAAACAGTGAATAAGCATATCATCTAGCTTCGTATCAAGTAAACGTTCTTCAGGCGTGTTTAAAGACTAGGGTTGATTGAATATGAAAAAGATGATTAATATATAAATCCCCAAATTTAAACATTCTGTCAAACCTATCTTTAACAGAAAACACGACGCTTTTACGTTGGTACTGCGTGGTGTGTGTGTGTGTGTGTTTGATAAAGATATTGATCAGCGTGAGAGCTGACTCTGGATCAGCTGTTCAACCTAACAAACTGTTCTGGTTTCACTGAAAACAAAAATATAAAAACCAGTTTTTACTGTTTGAGCAACAACAGAGTGAAGAGTCGAGTCAGCGGCTTCACAGACACACAAACACACACACACACACACACACACATACACAACCTTCAGGTAACCTTCAGTCTGACACACAGAATAAATTTGTAACATTTATTAACATATTTTATTTAATCAGCTGATTTTATGAACAGTTTTGTTACCTGATCAGGAATTTTGTCATTAAATTCGCAGACTACTAAAGTGATATCTTTATTTATTTTTTACAGTAACGATCAGCTGATTTTTTTACTGTTTGAATGAACTAAATCAGCTCAGAACCAAACTCAACAGTAAACCTATTGTCTGTAAAAAGCATTTATTAAAAGTCATTAAATCTCTTGATTATAACAATCCCAGTGCTAAACTCTTCATCTTTAACATTATTATTTCTTTATTTTTATTTTACTTACCAATTAATCCGTTTTTATTGTTCTAAATTTTACAACCCTAAAATGACCATGAATCCTTTTTGTACAGCCGACGGTGGAGAAGAAAATATCCCTGAACTCTACAATGAATCCGACACTGTTGAGACATTTTGTGATTTTCTTAAACACTCTCAAAGTTGTACAGAGTTTGGTTGGAGGCTGAAATCCATAATTTCTTAAGTGGAGATTGACTGGACTCATAAAATCCTGACTTTAACGAACTCTCAAACATTTAGGTCAGAATTAAAGGAGATATATTTGGACATAATTTATATGAGAATTTGGAGGTTTAGTGAGATTAAAAGGAGGTGATATTATACCGGCTGATTGTGACTAGATGCCTAAAGAAATGAATGATTTACTGGAAGCAAAAAATAGTAATAAAAATGAATGAATTCATATAAAGATCGTCTGGAGGAGGACGATCTAAAACACAACTGATGAGTTTACAGGAAATGTGACTCAAAGGTTGAATTAAAAAATTAAACATGAAATGTTCAGATTTCTTTGAATAGTCAAAAAAATGTACAGAGTTTGGTGCATCGTTTCTCAGGATGAGTCCTGCGGTATTTCCTGTAATACTCCAGATGTAATAAAACCAATTAATAGAATCAATTAAATATGACTTTATGGAGTTTGGTTGGAGTGTACAATCCGTCGTTTCTCATGTGGAGTTCTGCTGGATCTCTAAATTCTGATTATGAAAAAAAATGACTTCATATAAAAAGTACGTTTTAATATTTAACACTAAATCTGTCTGTAGAAAAACCTTATTGGTACGTGGACAATGTTTTTATTAACATATGAGCACACGTGTTTAATAAACATATTTGACAAAGCTGATCAATAATGAAACCTGATTGGACACAGAAGGAGTTTATATATATTTATAAGGAGTTTTCTGATTATAGACTCTGGTATTCTTATCTGAAGTTCTCAGAGAAAGCCTCCAACCAAACTCTGAACAACTTCTCACATATTTAACATTTATTTGTTCACTTTAAAGTAAATTTAATATCTTGAATCTGGATATTGAAATCTTTCTCTGACACACCAAGTCTATCTCCTAAAATAAACAATAACAATAAAATTATAAAAGATATTAGGGATGACAGCCACCAACCAAACTCTATACAATTTATATAACATTTCATTTATTTTCTCTAAATGTTATTTTTCTGCATTGTGTTCTTCCCTCTCTGGAGTGTAAATAAAAATCATTTAAATCAGTAAATTTAAAAACCGGCCTGCGTGTAAACTCCTCTTCCTCCCATAGAACTGACAAAGTACGGCCTCCAACCAAACTCTGTACAGTTTTTGGACTATTTAAGAGCTGTTATTAGCTGTATTTTATATATATTATAATAAATATTAATATTCCTGCTCTGAATTAAAGACAATGTGAACATTAAGATGTTGGACAACTTCCTCCAAACAAACTCTGTCTCCGTCTCTCACCGGGATCCAAAGCAAATTATTGATTATTAATTAAATCAAATTATTTTTTCTCCATCGATCAGTCTGATTGATATGTCACTAATCGATGGGTTTATTGATATTTTGAAGGAAGAAAATGATGAACAGGATCTGGATTGGGATTAAAAACGGATCTGGAATCAGTTTAGAGACTCATTGATTATCTGGTTTCCCGCCTCTGGCTGTCTGTATCGATCAGTTATTGATCAGTTCGGTACCTGCGGCAGTTTGGGGTCGTTGATGTCCCACGTGAACTTCATCCCGACCGAACACACACAGTCCGCCTCCTCACGCTCCTCCGCCCGGGACATCCTCCTGGTCCTGGGTCCTGGTTTTGATCCCGGTCCCGGTCAGTCCTCCTGATGGTTCTGATCTGGATCCTCCAGGTTCAGACTCACAGTAGAAGCGGACTCCGGTCACTCAGCACTCTGTGAACTTAA
>NW_023339650.1:19889207-19889501 GCF_004916995.1 Morone saxatilis
GGGGGAGGGGGGGGGGAGGGGTAAGGGTATTTATGTATGACCAAATATGACTATTGATATAAATATTGATCAAACTTTGTTTGTTTGTTTCTGTATCAGGTAAACACCCCAGATGTGATGTCACAGATGACGTCAAAAACATAAAACAATTGAATGAAACAAAAAGATTTTTATTGTTGTTGATTAATTATTGCTGGTGATCAATATGATCGGTTTCTGGTTTTCAGGCCTGGTCTTACAAAAAGATTCTCTTCATGTTTTATTAATATTTCACACACACACAGTAACACACAC
>NW_023339650.1:19889596-19894783 GCF_004916995.1 Morone saxatilis
ACACACACACAGAAACACACACACACACACAGTAACACACGTTTAGAGACAGAGCAGAACAATGTGTGGGTGTGTGTGTGTGTGTGTGTGTGTGTGTGTGTTGTGTAAACACTTCAGTGTTTCTACTAAAACAAACAAACTCATTAGTCATCAATTAGAGGACGAGAGGACGTCAGGGTCTGTCTGTCTGTCTGTCTGTCTGTCTGACTGTCTGTCTGTCTGACTGTCTGTCTGTCTGTCTGTCTGTCACACACAGTGCTACATACATACAACATAACAAATCATTATGTTAGAATAACATTAAATAAACAGATAAATATAGTTATTGATATATTATATACAGTTATTAATTATTATATACAGTTATTAATATATTATATACAGTTATTGATATATTATATACAGTTATTAATATATTATATACATTTATTGATATATTATATACAGTTATTGATATATTATATAATATATAATATATAATATATATATATATAATATAATATTATATAAAGGTGTGTCCCACATTGTCCCACATTTGGTTTGTTGGGATCTGGTCTTATGTCCTGACCTGTGTTCTCCTCTAGTGGTGGCTACTAGTCTGGAGTCTCTAAATTACTAAGCTAGCTGTGCACTGGAATAAATGCACAAAGGTATGGTACTGTATGAGGCAGTGGTTATTTTAAATGTAAACTTTGAAGATCAACTCTCTGATAAACAGCGTCATCCTGCATTAGAAAAGTTCAAACAACCAAAGAGCTAAAAGAACTGAGCGAGTGTCAGGGAGAATAAAACAATGTGTCAGAAAGAAGAATATTAAGTCTGATTGTTATACAGACAGAGAAACTCATCTTTGATCAATATTGACAGGAAATAATCAAACTTCCTGCAGTTACTGAGTTCACTGTTTGGGTTCATTGATTAGTTGATCAGCTCTTCTCTGCCATTATTGATCAATAGGATATGAAATATACAGTAAATAGGTCACTTGGTCAGCAGTCGTCAGTTTACTCACTGATAGAAAATGGTTGGGAAGCACTGATCCAGTGTGGTGATGGGTTTGTATTTGTAAAAGATACAGACAGTATTTACAGACTGCATATTTAACAGATTTGATTTCAATTGTTATATGATATGATATGATAGACAGATCTAGATACAGATCCATAAACTTTGTTTGCTTTTACCAACAATTGGTGTGTTTGATCTGCAGTGGGACATTAGCATTATAAGGCTCAAATATGTTATACAGTGCCCTTTTTGGCCAAACATGATTCAAGGTTTCAGACCCCTGTGTTAAAAGGAAGACTCTTCAGGTCACAACTTTCAAAATAAAACTACAGACTTCAGGCTAGATCAGTTCTGGTATCCAAAGTCTAACTGTAGCTGCTGACTCACACACAGAGCTGTTGGTTTAGGAGCTTGTCTGTTAGACAAAAAGGCTCACAGAAAAAATGCACATAACAAACAAAACTAGTCAACATAAATTATTTTAATAATTCAGTTTAATTAATAATAATTTAATTAATTAAATTAATCAGTTGAGACATTCAGCATCAAAAACAAACATCTTCCAGTCAGCACACACAGCTTTTTGCCTGTTCTCCAGACTACTCTGCAGATTTATGTCAATTTTTACCCTTTTTGTTCACCCAAAGATGAACTAAACAAAAGTTCAACAAGTAAAAATATGGTCCAGACCCCAAAGGTCCTGCAGCCTGAAAACATCATGCTGCACTGAGCAGTATTCATTAGTTCTTCTGTGTTATTTATTATTATTTTACTAAAGTAAGCATTACATCAGATTGTTCCAGTATCTCGATGTATCATGTGTTTAATCTTCACTCAGAAATCTGATTTTTATTTCTGCCTGATGCTCCAGCTGCAGCTTCTCTGTCCATCAGTGAAGTTCTGCCTCCATCTAGTGGCTGAGACAAAGAACAACAGTCTGATTCTGACCTGCTAAACTTCTGTCAACCATTCCCACAGAATGTTTCTGTCAGCTCTCAGTTGAACCCTGGTCCCCCCTCAGGTTGTGGTTTCTACATTTGTTTTCAGGTTGTGCAGATGAATAATGCAGGCTGGTGGTTTGGTTTGGATAGAGATCGAGGCAAGCTGTTAATAATGTGCATGTTATAGCAGCATTTTAATGTACACACTGTCACTGTCACAATGTTCAGCTGTCTGCACACTCAAAAAGGAATGAAGAAAATACTGACCAGAGGGAGTTTAGTTTGAACAAGAAAGACTCACTGCTGGTACTCAGTGACACCTGAGCCAGAGGGACGTCATAAGGAAGTGAACAAATGAGGAGGTGCTCAGTCAGTGTGTTCAGACAGCAGAAAGAAGAAAACCCGTGAGTGTCAATCAACATTTTGATTCTTATTTGACTGTCAGACTGTAAACTGTGTTTGACTTCACTTTACTGAAGATTAACTCTTTAACTGCTCCCTCAGATTGTCAAAACTCATTAACATTATTAAATCAAACAGGAAGTTTCCTCAGTGAGCTCACAGCTGAGGACAGACAGTCTGATCAGAGTATTAAAGAGAGAAAAGACCTTCAAACATCATGAACAAACGTATCTATCAAATAAAGTCTAAAGAGCTTTTCGTCTGCATCAAACTGAAACATGAGAGGATTCAAAACTTTAATGGAACTGCTGAGTCTCTGCTACGTTACACACAGTGACAAACAGGTTGCAACCTGCACATCTGCTGTTGGTTTCAGGGTGAAGCTGCTGACAAACACTTCTGCTCTCTGTAGCGACTCTCAAACTCCCAGAAGCAGAAACCTAGTTAATGTTGGCATTGAGCCACTTCGTTTTTCTCAGTGAAAAGACAAAGAGAAAAAAAAATATTTTGTGGGTCTGCCGAGCAGCAATCGCTGCAAGGACCCTATTGTATTTACAGGAATTCTTCAATTTGTTTAATCTCTGAAAAATCTGGCCTTTTTGGTGGCCTAAACATGCTTTGATACTCATGAAACATGGCACAACATTCAGCTGTGGCAAAAAAAAAGCTTTCGCTGCTCAGCACTAATAGGTTTCAATAGGATCCTTGCAGCACTTTGCTGCTTGGGCCCTTGTGATGGCCCTCACAGTTTGCTCAGGGCGGCATATCAGCATATCACACGTACACCACAACATGCAAATTTTATGGGAATCACATGGTTGTCATATATGGCTTACTTCATGATGCCAATAGGGAGTGCTATGACAATGACTGAATTTTACTTTTTACCTGGAATACGAGATATTGTGTGACCAGGTGAGCCCTAATTGTTTCCTGTTATGGACGAGTTGAAACTGTGCAGCCAATGAGAGCAGCTCAGCTCGCTGGCTCCAACAAACTGACATGGCGACAACCATAAAATCAAACTCGAGGATTCAAAACGGTCCTGCACAAACCAGTGGGTGATGCCATGATAGGTTCACACTTGGTCAAAATGGAAAAAATGGCACCATAATTGCACATTAAATGCAAAATGGCTGACTTCCTGTTGGGTTTCAAGTATGGCTCCAAAATAATTTTTTGGAGATCTTGTTTTAATACATGTGTCTATGGATTTTGGTACAAGTATGTCAAATGTGTTGCTGGGGCTGCTTTTTTGTCACTTTTCAAATCGAGCAGAGGGCTGTACTATGAAGCAAGGTAACTGGCTTATCCAAGTAACTGTATGACGTCAGGTGTAACTTCCAGCTGGACTTGTACTACAAAAGGTGTTTATGTTTTACCCGAGGTATGTTGTCATAGCAATTACTCTCCATTTCTAAACTGCTCCAAGCAGATTATCTTCATGGTTAACTCGGTTACCCTATAAACCTCCTCTCCTCCGCCCACAGTCTGCAGAGAAAAATGCTGGCACATTCACAAGACTCAGTAAACATTGGCATATGGATTGTGAGAGACTCACTGCTCTAGTTTACTCCAATGATGTTCTCATCAGAGGGAATATAGTATCTGTGCCTAGAGCCTGAATGCATTTGTTATGTTCCCATTTACTCGTTATACAGATCAACAAGGGCTTTTTATGAAATCACAGGTAATTCACAATGTAAAAATATTATTTAATATGCATAGACTAGGCCTATACAAAGGACACTTTCCATAGGAATCCAGAGGGTGATTGTTTGCAACTGACTAGCATATCGATTGACATTCACGGCATCAACCCAAACTGGAAGCTGGTTCCACAGGAGAGGAGCTTGGTAACTGAAGGCTCTGGCTCCTGTTCTGACTTTTAGATACTATAGGAACCACAAGTAACCGCATGCATTCAGAGAAACATGTTCTATGAGGGGTTAATAGGGTACCATTGGAGCTCTTTAAGATATGATAGGGCCGACTATGAAGAGCTTTGTAGCGTGCAGAAGAGATTTTAAATTCTATTCTGAATTTACAGGACTTTCTTTGAAAAATAAATGGTCTTTGTGTCCACAGGAGAGGAGAAATAGCACTCTGGTTTCTGCAGACAGCTGCACACTCTCGATATACTGGGTACCAGACGCGTTCATAAGGAACTGCCTCCTGCTCGCCAGGGTGGGCAGAAAGATCTGTAACAAGACCTGGGACTGCAACCCAACCAGTCAGACCAGCACTGGTACAAAGTAAGAATGACATCTGTCGCTCATGTATGCCTCCCCTTTCATGTGCTTTAAACGATAAAGAATTGTGACTAGTAGCTCTGTAACTCTAATGCATGCCTGATGCTAAAACATATGTCCGGAACCTTACCTATAGAAAGCATACATAGATAATAATAATAAAGTGGGCGTAAACTAAATAATTACAATTCTACACAATATACTTCATTTTTCCTACGAGGTTTGATTATTGGCAGTGGTAGTATATCTCCATTCGGCCACCCTTGGCTCGCTAATAAAAGGGTTGACGCAGTAAAAGACCGGCATATCGGGGTTGACCACTACTTCATAAAACTGTAATTCTGGTTTGGTGGCTGCCTTGCAACAGTGACATATTTGGCATCACGGTACAATCCAAAGTGTTTGCTGCATCTGAAGGTCTTCAATTGTCCGATCGCAACACTACAGAGAACGACTTATACTTACACTTTCAAATATATAAGTGTCGGCGAATGGGAGAGTCACCAGGGAACTATGTGCACTCTGTTCTTTGCTGCCTTCTTGCTCCCGCGTTTGCCTCCAGGTTCTTTGTTAGGTCTGTCGAT
>NW_023339650.1:19894883-19901299 GCF_004916995.1 Morone saxatilis
TCACTTTTTGCACTTTTTGCACATTATTAAACTGTAAATTTGATCTTTTATATATCTTTTATATATATATATGTTGCTTGTATAATATATGTTGTTTGTATATCTGGAGTTTTGTAACAAAAATAATTTCCCCCTGGGATCTAGACCATATTTTTACATTTTGACTTTAACATGTCTAGTTCTTTTTCGGGTGAACAAAAAGGATGAAAATTGACATTGACAGGGTAGTCCAGACCACAGTTACAGAGGCCAAAAGACAGGAATAATAACTGTGTATGTTGACTGGAGGATGCCTGTTGTTGATGCTGAATCTTTCAATTGAAAAGTATTGAAATAATTTGTGTTGATTGGTTTTGTGATATTCTTTTATATGCCGTAATTATTCTCAGTTATTCTCCTCCCTCTTCTTGTCTTTGAAGAACTCTGTCAGCCCATCCTTCAAGTTATAGCTTCAAGCACTGCAATAACAGGTTACTGCCGACACAGCTGGAGAAACTGTATGAGGAGAAGAATGTCTCTTAAACACGTGTTATCTTCTGTTAAAAACTAGAGGGACCTGGATGCAGACATAAGGTACAGTACAGATGCAAATGCACAAAGCAGATGTTCACACGAAAGCTACACGAAGAAGACACTGCTGTGATCACGTTACGTCCATGTACTTGTACAACAGAAACAAAGAAGTAACAAAGTGCATTAATAAACCTTTATTTAACAAAAATGCTAATGTTCAGTTTATTATTCAATGTTTCTAAAAAACTTTATTTTAAAAGGTCTGTTGAAGAGGGAGAAAAAAAATGTTCCCCAGAAGAAGAAAACAAATATTTACACAATAACAACATTTACAGCCTTTATGATACACTTTTAGACAGCAAACATCAGTCTGGTTCTACGTTAAACAGGTGGTTCTGGTCAAACAGCCACTGGACAAGAAAGGCCTGTATCTGGAAAGATCCAGTGGTATTCAGGTTTATGGATCTGTACCCAGATCTCTATATAAAAATAAAATCTGTCAAAGATCCAGTCTGTAATCTTCTGCATACTGTTTGCTGTCTTTGACAGATACAAATGTATCACAACCTTGGATAGGACTGTGTTTTTGTGCATTTATTCCAGTGCAGTCAAACAGTATTTTGGGTTGTCAAAGTAGACAAACAATCCCTAATGTGGGATGTGGCTCTTATATGTGTCATATATGTCAACAGCTTCCTCTTCTCAAGCTCCTCTGTAGAAATGTTGGTCAACTTTGACCACAGTTGCCTGATACCAACATTGAAGTGAAACAACATCCATTTGATCAGGAACCAATCATGTACTGGCGTTGGCTCACCACCTGTTGAAAAATCTGTCGGACAGCGGTTTGAATTCTTCTTTCATGTTAGCCTGCAACTCAGCCGTCAATGTTATCCAGCGCCAGCTGCCCCACAACACCAGCCAACCAAGCAACCTGCAAACAGCAAGCCAGTTGGATTAGCCCCGGGAGTCTGGATGAAGCTAACTGACGTCAACACTCTTGTGCTAATGCCGCCGGCGCCAGATAGCATTATTCACTGTGGCTGAATGACAGTTGGTTGGCTAACCTTAGCTTGCTATCGCTATTGCTAGCAAAATACTATCTGAGTGGATATGTTAAATGGCTAACATTAGCTTGCAAAATGACTTCCCTGGTTAACATGATCCATGATACTAACTTCATTTTTTTCTTAATTCCATTTCTTTTTCTCCCAGTTTCTGTTAGTTACTCTCCACTTGTTTGCTTTTTTCTGCCACCATAATGTGCACGCAACTGCAGTGACGTGAAGATGACCTCCACACCAATTTGATCTTTAAAATTCAGATGATTTTTTTGTGGTAATTGGTGAATTGTAGGTGGTTCTAAAAAGCCCTAAATCTATTTAAAAAAATAATTAAACATATATTCCAGTCCAATATGGTTTTGCCTGGTTTGAGTTCTGACCAAAATCTATAGTTAGCTGAACTCCAACCTTAATATCTCCTTAATGGAACATTTATTTTAAAAATCATCCTTCAGTCAGACAGAGGAAGAAGCTCAGTGAATCTGCTGAGAGCTGAACTGGTCGTGTAAAAACTGATTTTGTATTTGAAGAGAGAAGTTGGTGGTTTTGTCCTTCTAGTCAGTATATTCAGAGTTTGGTCACAGCAGCAGCTAGTGGTTGTTTGAGTAACTGCAGTCCAGAGGCTGCTGACTGGACCGGTTCACAACAGTTTTATCTCCGGATAAACAGGGCTCCAAGTGTGATCCCAGCTGCTCCCAGTACAGCCAGCCCAAATACTGTCGTCAGGGACCAGAATCTGGCTGGAGGTCTGGAATCACCATACAACTCGATAAAGGCATCCTGGCAAATGACAGAGAGAGGGAGGAAACCAATGTGATCAGCTTTGTCTTCATTATTTGGTAGTTTGACAAATAAAGCAAGTCTGTGCTTTTGGCATTACAGTATTTTCTCAAATGAAGAAAAACAAGGGTAGATAATCTCCTGGCGTCTGATATATAATCTGCAAAATGTACATTTCCATCACTTTAAAGTGGAAGCAGACAACTTTACACTTCCTTTCTCAGCATTCCCTGTGGGGAAATTTGTTTTTTGCGCTGCTTTTGCAAAGACATCTGGATCACTTTCTTCATGAAGAAACACCTCCGACATCGGCAGTCAACAGCAGTTAACAATTGCATTGTTATTGCCCATTTCAGTCACGGTGGATGTTAATGTCTCAGCCAAACTGTATTGTGTAGTACTGTACAAGTGCCAGAAGATGGCAGTAGCTACATTTGAAGTACCATACAGAAATATTCATAGGGTGTCCAGAAGGAGGCAAAAATATCTGCTGATGTAATCTCAAACCATCACATATGTTAATATTTGCTATTAAAACCCCCCAAATGAAGATATTTGAACTAAAAAACAACATGGTGGCACATAAAGCAATAGAAATATCTAAAGGTGGTTAGAGATTTTTACAAATATGTCTTTTTTCAGTCTAAAACCAGCCAACAATTTTCGACAAGTGGGTCCTGCAAATGTTTCACAATAAAACACTTTGTTGAAAAATGAAGGGATTCTCAAAGTGAGGTAGAAATACAGTCTTGTCTCTAATAAGCCTGCTTGATAAAAGGTAAATGAAGGCCAATATTTGAGAGTTTACTGTTGCCTGCTAACAGCAGATACAGTTAGCAACAGTAAATTGGTTGTTAACAACTTTAGCATGTAGTCAAAGCTATCTATTCATTGGGAAACTCATCACAGAGAACTGAAGCTGAGCAGCCAGAGGACATCAGAGGGAAAAACATAAAATCTTATCCAGTTTTACCAAAATCACTGAATACAGTTACAAAGTAGGTCTTAGGTCGTAATCAATAGATGTCTGTAATACATCGGCCCTCAGAAACACTCGTCATAAGAGAAAGTGTTTCATTGGACTACTTTTTATTGTTTTTCAGGATACTCTAAAATACCATTAAGAATACCCGAAAATACCTAAAACAGGACTTCCTGTCCCTGTTGGACAGAAACTGGAGGACAGGAAACGTATAATGCGAGACAATGATTTGGACATGGTTACAACAGGTGTTTCTATTATTTTGTCCAGCCCATTTCTATCAATGAGAGTAGACTAAATAGCAGAAGTAACACAGTTCAACAGCAGCACAAACCGAACACTAGAGCTTTACAGGCACATTGAACCTGTGTGATCACAGTGTGTCTGAGTGAGTTTATATGTCAGTGATGGTTGTTGTGTGTGAGATCAGTCGAGTGTTAACGAGGAAATGTTGGGTTCTTTCCCTGCATGCTGTGTGTGTTGATGCAGAACAGTAATATGATGATTAGGGGAGAACCCTTCTCTCTAGCTTAGTTCCTCTCACACGTCTTTGTGTTTGACTGACGACTCTACGATAAAGCATCTGCATTGCAAAAGTACACACATTCTAGTATGTAAGTATAAAAGTCAAAAATATTCTTGTGGTTTCGACTTGTATCATCTTTACAATATTAAGTAAAAAATAAGTAAAGTACACACACCTGACTAAAAGACTAATTAAAGGACCAATGTGTAGGATTTAGTGGTCCAGTCTAGCAGTAAAGTCACAGATTGGAACTAACTGAACACCACTTGTGTCTGTATTTGGCGACCTGGGAACGAGGTGAAGTCTGTAGGTGAAACTAAAGTGAAAGTCCCTATCTTGATCAGTGTTTGGTTTGTCCATAATGAAAACATACCTATCAATATCATATTGCATTTCTGACAATAGATTCTGTTCAATGTTACACACTGGACGTTTAACATACTTACAGGTCTATATTACCGTTACTATACAACACAGAATTACTACAGGAAGACCGACATACTGCCGGTCGGTTGGAATTCACTTTGAGTCACATTTTTTTGTTTAACAGTCAGAAATGTTTGAAACTTTGTTCTAAATTAACTTCATAAACCGAATGACCTCAGTAACATATGAACCTCCACTGCTCAGTCTTAAGGTAAATGTACAATGTACAAATTAATTCCTTCAATGGTTTCATTATGACGTTTAATTTGAGAGCAGTGGTTAGTAGAATAAATGTTTATTTTTTGGCTACTCACACATTCAGTCAGTTTGATTCTCTCTTTTATTACAGCGGTTGTGTTTCCTGTTTTACATAATATAATTTACATAAGCTTACATTGTGTAAAGTATGTTTATTCTCCATTTCAACATCAGTAAATCTGTGATCCACTTTGTGGTCTGCAAAGGGTGCTAGTCAGACCCCTGACCTGTGTACAGCACTGACCCCTGACCTGTGTACAGCACTGACTTATGACCAGTGTACAGCACTGACTTCTGACCTCTGTCCTATATCTCTCTTGACCTCTGTAACTTAGTATTATTGTCAAATTGACTCAATCAAATCTTTATTAACTGTCTCTGAAAGACAATTAGTTTATTATTGGACGTTTTGAAACATCTCCATGGGGAACCTGTGTACCATGACTTTAGCATGTGTAATTTTGGAGAATGTGACTCCCATTGATGGGCCATAACAATTACACAGCTGTAAAAACAACTCACGTCCAGAAACAGAAGCATATATCAAGCAAATGTTTTGTGACTGAAATCAGTTCGTAGTTCAACATCACTGAGTCACACTTCAGTGAAATGATGAGTCACAT
Source organism: Morone saxatilis (assembly GCF_004916995.1). Lineage (NCBI taxonomy): Eukaryota > Metazoa > Chordata > Actinopteri > Moronidae > Morone > Morone saxatilis. Next base: position 19,900,056 of record NW_023339650.1, read on the forward strand.
AAAGGGTGTGTGTGTGTGTGTGTGTGGTGGTCGTTTTGCTGAGTGGACTGACAAAATGAACACATGTTTCTGTTTAACTGGCACCAGAAAACACACACAGTTTTTTCACATATTTCCACACCTTAAAGATGTGTATAACAACATGCCTATACTAAACAAAACTGTGAAGCCCCCTCCAGGATGTGATTTCTGCTAAACAATTTCAGTGGGATGCGTAAAAAATGTGGCTTCAGACTGATAAACTAGCAAATGTATACAGCTTCTGCACGACAACCACCAACGCTGACGCAGGCGTAAAGGGGGATATGACGCCATTGACAGGCGACCGTGATAACAATGACAGATTTATCGAGTGTGGAACATTGTTGGAAACATTTGATATATCGGAAGAACAACTACATAGACGAATTCCAGCTACTATTATATTACTGGGTAGGTACATGGTAGCTTGATAATCAATCAGGAGCTGCATTAATCCATCTACAGACAATTATGCATGTAGTACAAAATCATAATCTACCAATTCATGGTTTTTTTTATTGCGTAAGTTAGGATTGTTAATATTCTTCTATATCTGTTCATATGTTATATTCTATACATACATACCACACACACAACACACACACACACACAACACACCCACTGTTCTGCTCTGTCCACACCTCTCCTCAGTGGAAACATTTTTGACCCTGTAATTCTAAGAAAGCAACTCGGCTCACCACTGCCTGGTGTTCGTAGCAGCCTAACTACACACACACAGACACCACACCAGACACACACACACTTACAGCTGCTTGCGGTGTTAGCAATGTCCAACAGCAAAAGCGATCGAAACAGCGACCGATCAAATGCAGTACTCCTTTTGGAAAATTAACTGAAAACTGAAAACACAACGTGTGTCGTGTGTGATGTGGTGTGTGTTAAAGGCTTTGTGATTGTTATTTGGCGTACTGTCAGTCCTGTTATTTGAACAGTTTTTACAGAAACAGTCGTCAGCTGATCTGAACACCCTGGGCCGGAAACTCACCACACTGATTACCTGGAAAGATATTTCTGTAAACAACACCCACACACCACACACCACAACACACACACACACACACAACACACACACACACTCATCAGGCAGTAGATAAAACTGAAAGGAAACCAACAGCAACAGGAGGAAGTATACGAATAGAAATGGAAACTCTCTCTCTGCGTGTGCGTTCAGGGTCTTCTCTCACACCACACACACAATACAC
>NW_023339650.1:19901324-19906149 GCF_004916995.1 Morone saxatilis
GACCGCTCTGCAGTCCGGTGTGACAGGAGACTAGGAGTGACACAGAACTCTTCATGGCTGAAAGGTTGGTTCACCTGGCAGCAGTGGGGGATGTCCTCTGATGCATGCCTTTGGACCTCTCATCACAGAAAGTATGACAGCAAAAAAAAAACAGAACGATCTCATGGAGTATATATAAGTTGAATCAGGAGTTATGCAGGTTTTTGGTAAGTTTACAGCCTCTAGGTCTGTGCAACTGTTGTAGACAAAGAGGCTGTTGTCGCATCGACCACGCTGGTCTGGCCAACCACCTTGAGACACAGTTAGTAGAAGGAAGCGTACGAACCTCGCCTGGCCATTTGAAAACAGAGCGGTACACATTTTAAAGATAAAATTTAGCTTAAAACGAAAATGTGGCAGATTCAATGAGATCCCAATGTGATATAAAAAACCTGTCTATTCCTGAAACAACGCAGTGAAGTACGAAATGACCAAAAGGTTGGCAGTGTACTAGTTAAAGAAGCTTTTGCCCTTTACCTATATTATTTCCAGTTTCTTTCGGTAGTAATGTGTTATACGGATTGTGAGGTTTGTCGCAGAGAGCGTTATCTCAAGCCATCCACATCATGTGAGGTCAACTATGCAGCCAACCAGACTCCATATAGACATCAGTAATTTTGAGCCTTGCATAAGTTCCAGGCGACAACAATGGTGGTGTAAATTCATAGCTTGCATGGCTAATATTGTTTGCTGCTGTATTATATGTTTAGTGACTCAGTTATAGGTATAGACCTTTAAGGCTTATATATGTCTATATTTATATCTAAGGGCTAGTTATAGGTAACCTCCATAAAATAACTACTATTGGACTGCTCATATTAATGACGACTGTAGACAAGCTAGTTCCACCACTATCAATGATCTATTTTCATATTCTTCGAAGGGTCGCAGAGAGCAGAGGAATGGTGAAAAAGCCGACAAGTGTTGTAGTCGGATACAGCATGTGATTGGGACGTGACCCTGCTGAGTGTGAATGAGCCGCAGCTGAGACCAAACAGCATAGTCAGTTGAGGTACGTGTACAGAGTCCTGCACAGCCATGGGTGGGCATATAGACACATAATTCAAGTGCAGCCCTGCTTTTTTTTCCCGTCGAAAGATATGATAATCTCGTGATATACGCTCAGCAATCGGCTACAAAGGTGAATAGTGCATGTAATTTTCTTACTAATACTTATTACTGATATGACTCAGAGAAATTTCTCTTCTCTCCCCTCAGTTTTGATTTAAAGGCGCGCCACCTAACACTATCTAACTCACTTGAGAAACTCTGGGAACATATTAGAACGATTGGCGCGGCCTACAGGCATTGATTTGTGACATCATAAATGTTACCATGAGACGACCAGACAACGTAGACAGCTGAAGAAAGTGAGGACTTTACAGTGAAGTGTAGGAGAAGCGTGTGGTGATCCGCAGGGAAAAAGCCTTAGACAATGCATCTACACATTTGAACTAACATTCAGAGATTCTGACATTGCTTCCATATATAGGAGAAGGGAAGAGGGAAAGTATGCAATCTATGGTTAAGGATTTCTGGCATGAGAAGAATCTGAGCTTGTAATATTATATAATCTCTCTCAGAGCCTAAAAACATAATAGTCGGACACACTAGGCAAATCTACTTTAGTTCCAACACGCATTATATAAAATCTGTAGTGTACCTCAACAATCTATGTCTCGGAGGGCGATCCTTTCAACGAATTGAGACGCCTGTTTTCTTTGACAAACAGGGCGCGAGACTCATGGTGGGATTAGACGAGCGCGCGCGCGTCACCTACAAAAATAAGTGTGGCTTAATTAATTGTACCAGTGGCTTGGATTAGAACATTTGTTAACTGATGTGGTAGGAGAGCGAGCGCTCATTTCGCTTGCTATGCCGTGTTATGTCGGATATGAAGTGGAATGATTGGACACCGTTTGTACGAATATAATTGGTGTCATTGAAGGCCAAAGTAGTCATACTCGTCTCTACAAAGACACCTTGATTGTAGCAGCTCAGAGGTGAGCGAGCCCAAGACCCAAACTGTACAATCAATAACATCATAGACATTTGGTAAGGGCAATAAATGCAAAGTTGTAACATGTCCACACCTGGACTTTAGTGTTGCTTATCTTCTCTTTAATTCTTATTGTGGAGTTTATTTTTATATTTTAAAAGTACTTTTAAAGTGAGGGGGGTTTTTTTTTGTGTAATTTATGTAGTGGCATTGGGACTCATTGAGACATTTGGCCATGCACCTCAAGAGCGAGTGCGGTGTAGGTGTTTAAAAACTTATCTGGCAATAGAATAATTCTGAGAATTTGTGTATTGCGCGATGTCAGCTTGATAAAGACTTGTGAGCTGGGCTTGGAGGCTGCAAGAGGGCAGCAGCGTAGAGACACGGAAAACATGCGGCAGCATGAGGCATCTGGACCGCACCTCGGCCGTTGACAAGAACCACATTGGTGTGATGGACCAAATACACATATACACGATACATATATATCACCGGTAGAAAGAGCTCACAGACAGACAATACAAACTCCTTCGGTCCACAAAGGATGAACTTATCCGGTATCTAATGGTACTCTATTCATCTGTATCGGGTGTATCGTAATCTAGTCCTATCTACTCGGTAATCTCACGTATCTATTTCCTCTATTGTACTCATAAGGAAGTCAGACTCTTACTTTGTGTCTTTTGAGCGGGTCCAGGTTCATTACTGAAGTATGGAGGAGAATCTTTGGACCAATCACTCTTCATAGACAGACAGCTGGACACTGGAGACTCTGCTCTCTGTCTGTGGCGCTGAACTCTGAAAATGAAGATATTTTGATTCAGTTCATGATAAACAGTAGTTTCTGTCCTGTAGCCTTTCACCTTCAATGTGTGTGATGACATTATTACACTGAAGGTGACGCAATGTGGCACGAAGTTCACAAAGTCCTATTAATTTTCAATGACACAGTGTGCATTGCTTTGTAAGGATTGCCGACAGAGGATCGAGCAGTGATCGAGTGACTTTTCTCATTGCTGGGATCCTCTTTTCTATGTTCCTGCCCGCCACGATCACAGATACAAAAACAAAGTGCTCCTCAGAACTAGAGTTGTTCAGATGCCAATACCAGCTTGGGAAATTCAGATTTCAACAGGTAGATTCAGTGAGATCAGTCTCTTACTTTGTGTCTAAGGGTCCAGGTTCATCACTGCAGTCTAGAGGTCTGTCTTTAGACAGGTCACAGCTGGATCCTGGAAACTCTGGTCTGTCCTGTTTCTGCATATCACTCATCTTCAGCCAGTCTGTGAGGAGAACCAGGTATACCAGAGACACAGTGGACATCAGAGGAACGTTAGAGTCACTTAGACAAAATAGTTGAGACTGTATCTAAAATGACTTTCACTCCCTCCTGTTTCTGAGTGCATTGGAAGAAGTAAAATCTGTCCTATATCTACAGCACTGACCTCTGTCCTGTATCTACAGCACTGACCTCTGTCCTGTATCTGTCCTGTCCTCTGTAACTTAGTATTATTGTCAAATGGTCTAACTGAAATCAATAAAGCTGCTGTGACCCGTGCGTAAAAGCGCACAGCCTCTCTCTTAATGGGGATAAACTTTCCCCTAATCCAGCCTCAATCCATCCGCTATTAATCCCAATGTTATCTTATATTATATTATATTAAATGTATTAATAACCAGCGCATCAGATCGATCTCAGTGCTGCAGATTTAACCAAGAGCCGCTCATCAACCACTCCAGCAGATCAGATCGGCAGTCGCTTCACGTGACGCTGCAGAGGAAAGGACTTCTCAGTTCTCTAAAGACACATTTCCTCTTTCCCTCTTTCCTTCCTTCCTTCCTTTCGTTTCGTTTCCGACGCAAGTGACGGAAAGGTGGATGTTATTAAGCGACATGGGACACCGCCCTGGTCTGTCACTGTGACTCAGCAGTTCCATTAAAGGTTTGAATCCTCTCGTGTTTCAGGTTGATGCAGAACAAAAGCTCTTTAGACTTTATTTGATACATACGTTTGTTCATGATGTTTGAAGGTCTTTTCTCCCTTTAATACTCTGATCAGACTGTCTGTCCTCAGCTGTGAGCTCACTGAGGAAACTTCCTCTTTGATTTAATAATGTTCAAACTCTAATGATAACGTTTTTAATCTTCAGTAAAGTGAAGTCAAACACACACAGCTGAACACTGACCTGTTGTCTTCTTTCTGCTGTCTGGACACCTGACTGAGCACTTCCTTCCTTTAAGTTTTATTGTAGGTCGGCAACCAGATTATATTATTATTATTATTATAGGTGCATTACTGCCCCCTGCTGGACCGGAGTGTGGAAGAGTAGATCACAGGGAAACCCCCAGTCAGATCGAACTATTTTCTCTCTAATATTCCTGTTATTATAATAATTATAATAATTAATTCAAAATAATTCATTATTATTATATCAATGGTGATATTAATTTGCTCCTTTCTTGATCATATTCACTGCAGAAACAACACATAAATAATAAACACCAGGGAGACAAATAATGTAAATAACAAAGATTAAAACCTCAAAACTAAGTCTATAACGTTACTCCACAGTAAAAGCCAGAAGAAAAGATAGTTTTTTAATTTCCTTTTAAAAACACAGAGAGAATGTGTGACTGGACCAGTTTTTATTTGGGTTTTCAGAAACAGAAAAGAAACAATTAAAGACACACCGGCATGACCTTGTATCAATCATATAACCAAAACAATCTCCGAGATATCAAAAACAAAGAATACTTCATAAATAATAAAAAATAACAGGTACTAAT
>NW_023339650.1:19906156-19908043 GCF_004916995.1 Morone saxatilis
AATGAGAAACAACTTATGAGGTTGCTAACTAAACGGAACTAGCTAAATTCTTTGTCAAAGGAACTCGTTTGTTTGTTCCAGACAGGGTGAACTTTTTACTGTGTGTTCAAAGAAAATTTGAGAGGTGACACAGCTGTATAGAAAGTCAGTCTAATTCACAATGACATTTCCATATGAGTTGAAAAGGTTTCAACTTGAGTAAAGCTATTGTGTGTAGGAGCTGGAGCTTTATGAAGAATTAAAGCAGCAATGAAAGAGGCCCTCGCAATCCACGCACATCGTGGTGTGCCGAGGTGATAATACACGCTAGCACGCCATGCATAGACTACACTGAAAATTTCAAGTAAATCATATGACGATTGCCAGGCTTACTTCCTGTTTCCAGTAGGTGGCGCTGTGACTATGACTGGTATGTAGATGTGTTCTGGGCGACTCTTATCAAACATGAAGTTTGGGGCTGATTGGACAATACAGTCAAGCTGGAATAACTTCCTGTTCAAAGAAAACTCATTGGTAGATCAACTGTTAATCCTTAAGGTCTTCAGATTGCACCGACAAAATCTGAAGTAGATCTTATCAATTCTCCAGGAGTTCTTTGGCATCATGACGCCAAATTGCACTTCAAATTCAAAATGGCCTACTTCCTGTTGGGTTTGGAATGTGGCACCGGGAGATTTTTTTTGTACATCAGGACATTATAGATTTTCATGTGTGTATGTCAAATGTGCTGACAGAGCTGGTTCGTTAAAATATATTACAAGGCCAGCTGAATGGCAAAACGTACATTTTTGACACCTCGCCACCGGCACGCTGTTTGATGAAAACTCACAAACAGCACAACGTTTCATCATGATGAAATTCTCTAGAAGGAGTTTGTTAAAATACAATGCCTGGAAATGGAAAAAACGTAAATTCAAACAAAAGGACTTTGAAAGGAGTTTCATGAGTTTTCAAGCATGTTTATCTGCCATAAATGCAACTGTAAAAAACAAAACAGCAACATTTGCCGTGTCGCCACAGCAACAACAATGCTTAAGGGTCCCATTTTTATCCCTTTACTAATTTCAGCTTGATCTGGTCAATCTACTAGGAGAAGACATTCATACTGTTACACTTTTCGTGTTCACACGAAAAGTAACAGCACTTTTGTTTGAAAAACCAGAGAGCTTGAGAGAGAAGATTATACCTGACCTTTTGTCACATGACTAAAATGCTGCATGATGATTGTCAGATTGTGTGTAAGTTATCAAAATGGACAGTGCTCTTCCGGTTCCAACAGTGGAAAGCTTGGAAGGTAGGGGGTTCCTGATGATGTTTGATGATTCAAATCTTCATCTTCAGATTCTTCTGATTCCAAAGACAAAATCATTTTACAGACAGCTATGTTTTTCTTCTCAATGCACTACAATAGGAGAGTGTAACAGAAATGTTGTTGAGACAACCCTTTGGACAGCACCACCTGCTGTCCAAACCAACAAACTACCAGCTCAGGTCACATCTGCTCTCATCTGCTGCTCAGTCACAGAACTATGGAAGCACATTTCTGCCAAAATACATAAATAACATGAAAATGTAGCTTGATCATAAGAACAATCTTTGGTTCAATCAAAATAAATTATCAGATAAAAACTCACAATTTCGACATTTTATTTCACAATTTAAACTTTTTAAAACTAACTTTGAAGAAAACACATAAGGCTTTAAGTTCTGTTTAGAACACAGGGAGCCTTATAATAATTATTAATGGACGGAAACACACTGAGGTGTGCTTCCGTGGGCGTGGTGCAACCTTTACGTTTACAACCATTAAACTGAACTCAGTCAGCAGATGATTTCGTGCTTATAGAACCTTTGATCCATTCACTGTCTGTATTTTTATCATTTTAA
>NW_023339650.1:19908143-19910917 GCF_004916995.1 Morone saxatilis
ACTAAAACTGAGTTGGTTTATTTACACTCTGACAGAAGCCAATTGAGTCTATTAATGAGATAAATGCATTACTAATTCCAGTGGAGAAAAGCAAGGAAGGAATGAGAGATAGAGTGAGAAAGAACTCCTTTATCAGCAGGTCAAACTTGTTCTTGACACCTTGGACCAAATTACGTTTTCTTTTTCTACTGTCATCCTCCTGCAAGGTTTCTGTGTTTTAACTAATTTAATCAGAAGACTGATTTAATAAAATCATATGAAGAATGCAGACTTGATGTGCAAAGGCCTTAACGGTTAGTTTAATCTGACAAATAAACCAACAAGGTAACAGAGATGCCTAAGCAGTAAAACAGCATCTTTTGATCATGCAAATATATTTTAGTATTAAAATTAAAATACTCCTTGAACTTGGTTTAGCATGCTAATCAGGAGCTGTCAGCAGTTGTGGAGAGGTGTGAGCTCAAGCCATATCATCACTTTTTTTTGTTGGTAATTTAAGTTTTTTGCACATATTATAGACACAGGTGAAGTCATTACTCTGCTTCCTGGAGTAAAGTCAGTGAAATCCAGAGAGTTATAACTCCTTTGAGGCAGTTCCTACTGTGGTTTGAGTGTTTTCATGGTGTAATAAACCAAGGACATGAAGTTTTTCATAGATGGAAGTGAGTACACTGACCTCACTTTTGGTGGTGGAAAGATTGTCTGTCCTGTGGATGAGTCGGCTTTCCTCCTCTTTGCTGGTCTGGTGGTTCCTGTTAGCAAGTTTCAGCTTCCAATGACAGTTGACGTGTTGATAAATGAAGCCAGGCTGAGTATTTGTAATCCGGTTTAGGAATAGCAAGGTGGTGCCCTGATAAATTCCAATGACTTGTAATTATTGTTTATTCTTGAATGCTTCTGTGTCTACTAGTGCACTGCCATGCTGAATCTGTCTCTGTCTTGTATTCTTTCAGGGGAAGCACGTGTGAACTCCTGAGTTGGATTTGAAAAAATACCAAAAAATTATACTTGACTTTGAAAAAAATTGGCATGAATTTAGTGACATGAGTTGTCATTTTTGTTGATATAGAGATATTTTCCTGAGTGTATTGTTTAAATCAAGTATTGTATCTTTGATGTGGTAGTATTATTATATTGGCATCATTCGTAAAAAAAGTAATGTGTTCAATCACCCTCAAAGCTTAGTTAACTTGGATCTTGCATTATATTTGTTACCTCAGACTTTCTGGCTGTGGACTCTCAGAGACTCACTGTGAAGTTGTGGCCTCAGCTCTGAAGTCCAACCCCTCCCATCTGAGAGAGCTGGACCTGAGTGGAAACTATCTGCATCACTCAGGAGTGAAGCTGCTGTCTGCTGGGTTGAAGAATTTACATTGTAGGCTGGAGACTCTGAGGTCAATATGTCTTTCAAGAGGATTTCCTCATAATTTGTCACTGTGCGTAGATAGCTGTATCTAATTCCTCTTTTGGTGTTTATCCTCCAATTTCAGGCTTGAGAGATGTGACCTGCCAGAGAGCTGCTGTATTTTTCTGGCCTCAGCTCTGAAGTCCAACCCATCCCACCTGAAAGAGCTGGATCTAAGTGAAAACCAGCTGCAGGACTCAGGAGTGAATCTGCTGTCTGCTGAACTAGGGAGTTCAGACTCTGAGCTGGAGACTCTGAGGTCAAAGAGCATTATTGAGTTCTGAATACTGTGACATTTCAGAACATGTATTCAACAAAGGAAAAATTATCAGTTATGGGTGTAACGTTGCATAATTTGGTTTGTAGGAGTAGGGATGTCATAAGACCCGATACCAAAATTTTGAAAACTTGATGGTACTTGTTTTTCTACAGTACCATAGGTGCAAAGGATGCAATTCTTCCAGACCTGACGGTGCAGCATATATGCCTACAAATACTCTAGTTGGCTATAAAATTCCACAGGAAGAAGAAACACATGTTGGCAAGTGCAGATCTACGGGTGATTTACTCGCAAAACTTTGTGAGGCTGCACACTCACTACAGATGAGGAAAACAAACCCTCAGCAAAATACAGTTCATTCAGGTAACTCCGGTAAAGGCTGCAATGAAGAAGCAAACTGGATATTTTAAAAATGGAAATTCTCTCTAGAGAAGATAAAAAAGAGATTACAGAGAAAGTTTGTTAGTTGTGTTTATTAGTTATTTGGTATAATATGTAGATATAATGGGCTATATTCATATTAATATATTATATATTTTTTTTTTAAAGATTAAGGAACAGTTTGGTTGTAGGTTTTTTTTTCTTCCTGCAATGCAGAGCTATTCACCTGTATTATTAAGGAAAATATAAGTATTTGATCAGGACTCTATCAGCAGATCACACAATGAGATCGAGGGCAAAAGAACCGGGTTCCCAGGTCTTAGTATTGACTACTACTTTTCTGGAACCGTGACATCCCTACGTAGGTGTAAGTGAGTGAGTTGGGGTGAGTTGACCTGGAACTGGAATTGTTTCCAAACAACTTTGGCCATAGTGTGACTGACTACCACACCAACCAGCTTGTTGTGCTAACCCCAGCACGTTTATGTAGAAAAAAATCATGTTTGTGAATGTTGGTTCCGCATTATGGTAATCAATCAACATTCTGTGTAGTCTGTTGGAGCCTCGTGGACTGAACTGTGACCCTTGTAGTGTGCCAGTTCAGCGTAAATACAGAAGCTACATACATACAGCTCTATTAGGAATGTTTTATTTTATAATCATATACTGTGTTCAATATTCAGATTGAGGAACTGCAGGTTGTCAGAG
>NW_023339650.1:19911040-19911334 GCF_004916995.1 Morone saxatilis
AGACTGGAGACTCTGAGGTCAGATGGAAGTTTATGAGCTATTTTGTTGTTGTTGTTTACATTTCAATTATTGTGACATTTTTGTTGTCTGTCAGATTGAGACTGACATTAAGCTAGTGCCAAGTAATAAAATAATCGAGACATTCTTTTAATAAAAGTTATAAACTTTAATTGGTAGTTTTAATGGTAGTGTTGAATTGCAGATCTAAGACATGAAAATATGTAACTGGATTATGAGCAGATTTTAATGTACATGTTGTGTTTGTTTTTAAGATTGAGTCGCTGCAGTTTGTCA
>NW_023339650.1:19911486-19911647 GCF_004916995.1 Morone saxatilis
GTAGACTGGAGACTCTGAGGTAGAAGACCCTCCCCCTATATGAAACTTAGCTTATACGTCAACATTGGTTTATATCTTAACCTTCCTCGTCCTCTAGGCTGTCAAGTTGTCTGGTCTTACATGAAGGCTCTGCTGCACTGGTCTCAGCTCTGAAGTCCAAC
>NW_023339650.1:19911693-19912175 GCF_004916995.1 Morone saxatilis
GAGTGAAGCTGCTGTGTGGTTTTCTGGAGAGTCCACACTGTAGACTGGAGACTCTGAGGTCAGACACCATTTTCACAAATGATAATATTGATAATATTCACTACCAGTCACAACTGGTCAGTCATTGTGATTCACACTGATTACCTTAATTGCAAAGCCTGTTCTCTAATTATAAAATCCATTGAATTATGACATACATGTCAATCCACTACACTATCACCCCCCTAAGAAATTACAAAAGAAGACATCCATCACCCAAACATCCGCAGGCTTTTAGTTTTATCAAATAGTATAAGTGTTTATACACACTTTTAATGACGGGTTAGAATTGTTACTCAAAAGACATTTAGTAGCCAAGGCATTAATAAAGTGCACCACTATCTCTACCTGTTGAATTCTTTATTCAGATTGAGTCGCTGCAGGTTGTCAGAGATCAGCTGTGACTATCTGGTCCCAGCTCTGAAGTCCAACCCCTCCCATCT
>NW_023339650.1:19912285-19912519 GCF_004916995.1 Morone saxatilis
ACTCTGAGGTCAGACACCATTTTGACAAATGATAATGTTCACTAACATTCATTTCTACAGGTTCAGTAAACATGCTATCAGTCACCACATTGTGGTTCACGCTGATTAACTTAATGGCAAAGCCTGTTCTCTATATCGACTGTAAAGCCCATAATTTTAAGGCCAACCAGCTCACAAACATCCAGTCTTGTAGATTTATCAAATAGTATTAAGTGTTTATACACACTTTTTAGG
>NW_023339650.1:19912671-19913094 GCF_004916995.1 Morone saxatilis
TCTGAGAGAGCTGGACCTGAGGAACAACAACCTGCAGGATTCAGGAGTGAAGCTGCTGTCTGCAGTCCAAAGTTTAGACTGGAAACTCTGAGGTCAGTAGATGGGTTTGGGTGATCAATTAATATCTGTCGTAGTCAGCAGCAAAAAACATGAACAGTTTTCAGATCGCTGTGAACCAGGGTTCCTCCAGTACTGTTGTTTCTTTTTGTTGTTGTTTCAAACACGCCTGGAGATCCTCCGCAGCTTCACTGGTCCACTGCTTTGATGTCCTCACAACAGGTTTACAGAGCTTTAATTTCTGCCTGTATGTAGGAATCAGGTGGACCATGACGTGGTCAGAGAGGCCTAGTGCAGCGCGGGGAAGCTAGTACAGGAGAGATGTGATCTCTTTTCCTGTTTCGTGTCAGTACTCGTGCTGCAGCG
>NW_023339650.1:19913194-19916697 GCF_004916995.1 Morone saxatilis
ATATATTCTTATCTTCACAATTACAGATTTATCTTCACAATTACAGATTTTTCTTCACCATTACAGAATTTATCTCACATTTATAGATTTATGTTCACATTTATAGATTAGTTACATTTATAGATACATCTTCACATTTAGATTAATCTTCAACATTTAAGATTTATGTTCACATTTTAGTTTATGTTCACATTTATTAACTCAGTTATAATTATCATTCAACATTTATAGTCACATAGATTATCGTCACATTTATAGATTTATGTCACTTTATTAGATTTATGTTGCACATTTATAATTAAGTTTCACATTTAATATATTTATGTTCACATTTATAGATTTACCTTACCTTACCTGTAGCAGTGAAGTGTGAGAGCACTTAAAGCCAGGGTACAGCTGGATTCAAATTAAAACAGTCAGCTAAACTCATCCCACTTATATTTCATGTGCTGACGTTGGCAGCATTTACCTGCTGACCAGCTGATCTGATGAATTAATCACATGATCTGCTTTGTGTTGATGTCTGATCAGCAGGAGACTAATGTATTAAATCAAAGCCACGTTCAGCACACAGAATAAAGGAAATTAAAAATATATGTTGCCATGCTCCACAGACTGCTGACATTAACTGTTACATTATTAAATATGAGGCACATATGAGGCACATATGAGGCCCTGGCTGCAGGTTGGGAGCATTTCTGTTATTTTAAGGACTCTGCTGTTACGGATCATATGGTAATCAGGTCCTCGTGATCTTTATTGATAGGATGATTGGGACGGTAGCCGATCATTAGACAGACCTGTCATCATTCCCATCAGCAAGTATCAGCGTTTTGGATGTGAATATGAAGAAGTGAGAGCGGTTTTTGTGATAAATCGCCTGTTTTTGAAGCGCAGTCCGCTGCTGCTGCTGACGGTCGCGCCTACCTGACAGTCTCCGTTCATTAAAAGCTCCTGTTTCTCTCTTTCCCGCCGTCTGACGCCGACCGAGCTCGGGATGTCTAACCGGGAATCAATACAATCCTCACGGCTCCATCTTGTGTGTCCGTCCGGGCTGGAAGGACCGGAGCTGCCGGTGAACGATCGTCTTCTGTCGGCAAAGATCGGCTCCGTCCGCCGCGACCACCGGAGCCGCAGCAGCTAACAAGCTAACGGAGCTAACCGCTTGTACGTCCGGTTTCAGATTTCACAATAAAAGCATGCATGTTGTGACAAAAGTCCGAGAATTGAATTTAATAATTCAAAATCAGGAAATATACAGATCCTCTACTTCAGTAAAAGAACAAACACACTGTGGAAAAGTTACTTCAGTAAAATGTAAGTATTAAACTGTGACCATTACATATGATTTCATATGAACTGAGTTAAGCATTAATGTAAAAGCAGGATTTTACTGCTGTAGTATAAATGAGCATCAGTTAATATATATAATATAACATAAACTGTCAATGGTGTTGTTCCTAATTCCTCTGTCATAAGCCATAAAGCAGTTATAATATTAATTTAGTTATATTTTAAATATCCAAACAAACTCTGACAGAACACTTTTTGACTTCTGTGATTTATTTATTATATTATATTATTTTTTGGTAACCCTATTTGTGCATTTTAATATCTTATTTTGAAAGCACAGCTTCCGGTCCGGTTGTAGTTATCGGTGGACGCTTGACGTTGCTTCACGCAGCATCCCCGAGCCGAGCGTAACCGGAAACCGCCGAGCAGAGCCGAACACGGCCGAGGTTCAGTGAGTGTTGCTCTGCTCTTTCTCGCTCTCAGAGGACTTTTTGGACTTTTTGGACTTTTACTGTCACATTAAGGTTTTTCTTTGACGCAGAAGAAAATATTTGTTTGTGTGAGCAGTTTTTGAGCTGCTCTCAGTTTGATGCATCAGCGGACTCATTAAATAACTGCTGAGATAACATATTACATATTAAAGCATCAATAATTCACAGAGCAGACGCATTTAAAACTATGTTTTACCCTTAACTACTGATGATAAAGGTTTTCATGTTGATATGATGCTGATTCAAAGAGTGTCTGCAGGGCCAAACTGCATTCTATCAGATTAATACTCAATTTAAATGTTTTGTTTAATGAACAGATAATATGACTTTCATTCTCTGTCCTCAGATCCTCCTTTACAAATGTAAGTGGAGAGTTGTGTAACTGTATCTCAGTCAGTGTGCGTGTAATCAGACTAAATGTGTAAAAGAATCTCCAAATCTCTATTCAGATAATAAATAATATTAATAAATCTGATGCACACATGAATGTGTAAATGTGGACAAACATATTAATGTCCGCAGTCTTATTTGCTCCTACAGCTGGAAATACAGTTCATCAGTTAGGGCTCTCAGCTGACTCTCTGACGCTGTTCTGACGCTGTGTGGACAGATTGTCCGTGTGTCTCGGTGGCCACGCCCACTCCTGGTGTCAGTACACATTGACAGGAGCTCAGTCTAGACCTGCTCTATTTGAAAAGATAACTTCTGTTATGGTTTGGTGCTATACCAATAGAACTGGACTGAAGTTGCTGAGGGTCGTCAACCTGACTTTTGCAGCAACGTGACATCATCCAGCAAGATGCTGCGCGGACCAATCACAAGCAGGCGCACAGTGCGGGTACATTGGTTTGTAACATGAATGCTGTATTGTGACAACAAACATTGAGATCAATAAGTGCTCCTCACTCACCAGCCTCCCGACAGGAAGAGGCGGAGCCAGAGGAGGCAGCTGGAAGCAGGAGGAGGAGGAGGAGGAGGAGGAGGAGCAGTGCTGTCCGGTGTCGGGAGGGGAGGAGAAGGAGCGCAGCCTCCTGGTCTCCGGACGCCTCGGCTCCGTCAGGTACGTCTCCAGACGGAAACAACTCAGCTCCTCCTGACGAGGGGGAGGAGGAGGAGGAGGAGAGGAGAGGCTGTAGGCTGGGGAAGAGAAGTCAGGGAGGAAAGTAATGAGAAGAAGTTTAAATAAACCTGTAAATAAAAGACTGCACACACACACACACAGTGTAACACACACACACACAGTTAACACACACACACACACACACACACACGAACACACAGGTACACACACACACACACAACAACACACACATGACTAACGTCTATATTTATTGGATATGGTTTGATGTCTCTCTGAGACAGCTGCGATTATAATGGACAACATACTCATTACAATAATAACAACAACATATATACATTATAATAATAATTAATATAATTTAATCACTCAACACGACAGCTTTTAATCCTCATTATATTTTCTTTTAAAACATTTGGGTTTTCTTCTGTCTGTCTCCTGTTCTCTCTCTCTCTCTGTCCTCTCTGTCTCTCTCTCTCTCTCTGTCTCTCTGTCTGTCCTCTGTCTGTCTCTCTTCTCTCTCTCTGTCTGTCCTCTTCTTCTCTTTGTTCTCTGTCTTCTCTCTGTTCTCTGTCTGTCCCTCTTCCTTCTGTCTTCTCTGTCTGTCTAATCTCTTCTCTCTGTTCTCCTCTCTGTCTCTC
>NW_023339650.1:19916722-19923057 GCF_004916995.1 Morone saxatilis
TCCCGCACAGAGCTTCTCAGACTCCTCTTTTGACATGTCACTGACTGTCTGTGTCTTCTGTCCTAACCTTCAGGAATGGTTGCACTGGGAACTTTAACACCCACTCTCGTTCTGAAGAAAGTGACGTACGCATGCTCTCGAACACAATGGTTTGACTGTTCACCATAAAATCTTCTTTTTTTTATATTTTAAATGTAATTATTGTCAGTACCTGTGTTTATCCTAGTGTAGTGTCAACAAGCTGAGAGTGAGGAGATACAGAGAGTTTGACCTTTGCAGCAATCAGTGGAGAAACCTTGAACAGTAATTCTGGTTCATCATCCTAAACAGATTTTCACCATTTACAAAGTTCACCCGCAGAATCTCCCCCAACTTTTGTTGAAGTTACACTGTTTTAATGAAGATTTCGTGGAACTGAAAGCTTCTTCAGCTGACTGCTCTCAGCGTTTCCTGTCTGTCAGACCGAACTGTGGTTACAGCGAGATTACAGCGCAGTGAAATGATACAGAGTGACATTAACCTAATCACTCAGCCGCCGACACAAACAGTGATTACAGGTTTAGTTTTGGTGGGAAGAACAGGTCTGCTGCGGTGGAGTGACGCACACTGACACGCTCAGTGTGACTGTAAGCGTCCACCTGTGCAGCAATAACAGGATTACTTTTGTTTTTTAGCCTCTTTGTTCCTGCTCTCGTAACTCAAACCCAGGTTCAGGTTCTGTGGAGGAAACGGGGCTGTTGTGTGGAGAGGACATAAGAAAGGCTGTGATGTGTCGAAAGCTCCAGAAGAGCTACTAAATGACCCGGCTGCATGAACTTCATCAGAATTCAATGAACAGCTCAGAACATGTACGACTCCACGTGCTGATGAAGATCATGTCACGTGGCTGAAAGCTCTGAAACATGAGCTGCTGTTAGCTCGTTCTCCCAAATGTTTGGAGAAGGTGTGTTGCTGAATGATTAGCATTTGCTAGGTTGCTAATAAGATGGCGGTTGTTAGGGTGTTTGAGTTAGTCGCTGAAGATGATCCTAGATGGTTGCTGTTGCTATAGGAATAGTTGCTATGGTGATTCTGCATGGTTGGGCAGTTGGTAGTTGTTACTTAAGTCTGTTTAAGCATACATCGGTGGTAGCTATGGTGATGTGAGTGGTTAGCAAGCTGTTGCTAGGTGGTTGCGTGGTTGTTGCTATGTTGTTCAGGGTAGTTTCTAGCTTGTTTCTAAGGTGCTCCCGGTTGTTGCTATGCAAAAGGTAGGTGGTTACTAGGGTGTTGTCAGTAGTGTCACAGTAATGTATTTGGAGGTGTCACTAGGGGGTTGTCAGAGTGTTGCTGTTGCTATATGAGATAGTTGCTATGGTGATTCTGCATGGTATACCCTAGTGGTGGAGATAATGGATGGTGGGCAGTTGGAAGTTGCTATTTACATATGCATAGGTGGTAGCTATAGTGATGATGCTAGGTGGTTGCTTGGTGGTTGCTATGGTGTTCAGGGTGGTTGCTATGGTGGTCAGGGTGGTTGCTATGGTGTTCCAGGTGGTTGCTAGGGTGTTTTCTGTAGTGTAGTAAAAACATTGCTGGGTGGTTGTTGGTGATGGTCCTTGATGGTTGATCATGTCTGACTAGGTGTTGTATGTGTGGTGGTTGCTATGGCGATTTGGTTGCTAGGGTATATTGTGTGTATGTTAGCCCAAACATAAACAAACATACTACCACGACATCCAGTGTTCACGTACACTGTACACATGTACACGTTTTGCTTACTCTTGTCCAGAGGGCCGACGGGTTCTGACCTCCCTCTGGTCATCTGTTTGAACTCGTCTCCCTGTCTCCTGTCCGTCTGTCCGTCCTCCTCCTCGCCGCAGGACGTCCTGCGCCCCATCCGTCTCTGCAGCAGCTCCCTCCTCTTCCTGTTGGACAGAGGAAGCAGTTGGACGTGGAGGACCCCACAAGGCTCTGACCGCCGCCGCAGAGTCCGTCTGTCCGCCTCCTTCAGCCTCCTGTCCACCTGTCCTCCTGCTTTGTCCTCCACCATCATCCATGAGGCAGACTTCCTCCTTTCCTTCCCTCTGCTTGTCTCTGTCCTCTTCCCGTCTCTCCTTTCCTCGTCTTCCATGTTGGATTCAGACCTCCTGCGCTCTTTCTTCCTGCTGCTCTCGCTCTTCTTCTCCATCTTTCCAGCACCCTCCGTCTGTCCAAAGGGCTCAGACTTCCTCCTCAGCATAAGTCTGTGTGTCTGTCTGTCACTCCTGTCCATCTGCCTCTCCTCCTCCTCCTCCTCCTCGTCTTCCTCTCCTCCTCCATATGGCTCACTCCTCCTCCTCCCTGTCCATCTCTCCTTCTCCTTCCACTTCCTCAGCATCAGGCCGCTCAGACGCTTCATCGCCATGAATCAGTTCATCCAAAACGCAAAGTGAAACCCAAAAGACTCTGAATGAAGACTTTAATCGGGTCTCGTCAGTCTCTGCTAATGTGTCTATAAAAACAGATTTAAATTCCCCCCTTTCTGATTTATTGGTGCTACTGTTACACTACGTTACCAGTAGAACAACGGCCACAGCTGCTAATTCAGATAAAAGTACGAAATTAAAAGAAAACATCATCAATTTAACTACGTTTGTGGACCAAACTTAATTTAACTAAATGCTGCAATAAAGTTGTGTAATGAAGTAAAAGAAAAACTGTTTGACTGAACTAATGAAACCAAAGAAATCATAAAATCAAAAGAAAGTTAAATGACTAAAGTAAATAAAAAGATCAAATGTAAATTATCCCAAGCCATGCCATCGACCAGTAATCATCAAATTACGATGAACTGTAAGAAGCAGAAACACAGACTATGTTACTGTACTTTAATCCTGTCAGGCCTTTTGTGAAGGCGGACACCCACAGTTACAGACTAATAACACTGCCACCGTGAGAGGAGCCCCGCTCTGATTGGCTGCTGCATAACTTCAATAAGTGACCTCACAGCAAATAAAAAACATCACAAACGAACCGCAGAACCCCGAGCAGACGACCTCAAAGTCAAACATCAGCCGACGGGGGATAACAACCGAGCTTTGTCCTGCAGGACGTCCTCAAACTGCGTCAACCTGTCGCAAGTCCTCAGCGCAGACAGACAGACAGCTGTAGAGTCCTCTGAGTGTTTCACAGTTCACTCTCTGTGTTTATGGGTCTCTGTGTGTGTGTGTGTGTGTTAGCCACACCTCCAATCTACACTGCAAAAAATATAGAAGTTAATGTCGTCCTGTTTTTAAAGACAGTGGTTATTGTAGTTTTTACTTTTATTAGAGGCTGAAACCCTGTTGTTTTTCTTCTTTTCTCATTATTATTGTTGTTGTTGTTGTTGTTGTTGTTGTTGTTGTGAGCTGGAATCATCTAGAAACAGGAAACTTGGTCCCGTAACAGCAGATGATGAACATATGCTTCTCCAGAAACATGAACCCAATCGGCCACATGGTGGCGCTGTAAGTTAGGCACAAACATCCAAATCTCTGGTTTTACACTTGCTGCTGTTATTGAGTTCACTGTTTGGGTTCAGTGTGCAGTTTATCAGCTGTTCTCTGCTGTTATTGATATTATTGGAACATTAAATAAAATACGTCACTTAGTTTACTCAATGATAGAGAAGAGGTCCCTTAAAGAAAAAGGTTGGACACCAGTGATAAATACTGCAGCGACTCTGCTTCCTGTTTCATGTGGACAGACATTAAAAACCTTTGAGCAGTATTTTGTGCAGCGTACCGTCTCTGTGGGTAAGGATGGAAAAAAACAACTGTGTTTCTCTGCTCCATCTGGTTCCTGATGTGCTGCAGTGGGTTTATTAAAGGATCACAGTTACACAGATTACAGATATTAAAGCAGAACACGCACATCCACTGTCACTGACTCCAGTCCTCTGAGTTTACAGGTACGTTGGACCGACGGGCAGAACATGTGACCCCCGCAGCAATGTCTCAGAACCACAACAGGGTCTCTGAGACAAACCGGATCCTGCTGAGGTCAACTGAGGACACCGGACTCCGGACGGTCTGTGTAACTTCAGATGTTTGCAGCTGCACTGTTGCATCATGGGGGATCAGAGTCTGCAACTCGCCAGCTAATGATGTGGTTCTACGGTGGCTCTGCAGCCCGTGAAGAAGAGAATCAGACTAATAATCAATAACTGATGATGGAAGAACGTAAAGCATGCACCGGCTCTCTGAGAAGAGTTGCACGCGCTCAGTACGGTCAATCATTATGTGAAACATCATCTGCACCATTACAGTATTAAACAAATTCAAATGTTGACCTGATGGTGGCGCTATGGATGAGAAGTCAACCAACAAAGGATCAATAAAGTTATTATAAACACTTTTCTTTGGGTTTTGTAGCTGTTTCTGTCTGGAGCGAAACAGCTGAACATCAAACAGTGTGTGTGTGTGTGTGTGTGTGTGTGTGTGTGTCTGTGTATTAGTGTGTGTATGTGTGTGAGGGTGTCCGGCCCGTAAATTGCCTGTCTGTAGATACTTCCTGTGCATACCTCATTCTGAGCAAGACACAGAGAGCGAGAGAGAGTGTAAATGCTTTGAGCTGGAAAAATCCTCAATCATATTTAATGGGATTATTTATCCACATACTGTCATGAGACGATGTGTATGCATGCTGGGCTTTGTGTGGAAATGTGTGTTTTGCTGAGAGATAGGGTATATCATAGCATCTCCTGGCACATAATATTGCAGGCAGATGGGTGCATAGTTGTTTTTTTTTGGTGCAGATAAATTTAATGCATTCCTCCTGTACTGATAGAGAACAGTGTTAGACTGATATAACAGGCTAATATTAAAGCTGTTTATGTGTCATTCAGACATTGGCCAGGTCACACCGTCCACTGCTGATGTGATAGAGGCTCCTCTCTTACTGCAGCTACTGAACATGTTTTTATGAATATTATTTCTTTATCGCATATGGCTAAGCAGAGAAATCATTCCAGCATGGTGTGGGAGGATTTTACTCACAGCTTCAGGGGTGTCAGTCTGTAAAACCTGCAATGAAACCTGCCTCACCCTGCCTTAAGGAGCTGCCAACCCACCTAAAAGCTTTCATCTGCGAGGGTTTCACTGGCTTTTCAGCGTCCCATGGTCTAATTGCCGTTGCAGAAGGCTTTTCCATCCTGCCAAGATGAACATGCTGGGAGAAACAGTGAATCATTCCGAATCTGAGTTTCTCTTTGCCATTAAAATGGTCAACTTTTAATTGAAAGATGTGGAATTTTTCGTTAGCAACCGCTTCAGTCAGGAAATATGAATACTCATCATTAAACCTGCATATTTGTCTAACCCTAATTGGAGGTGAAGCGAGTGGGTGAAGTAGCTGGACTGAAGCTCGCAGCGATGTGAATATTTTGTCAGCACCCAAGGCCGCAGCCCTCAGAGAGCCCCCAGAGAGATAATACAGTTTATTTACCGCTTATGCAGAAAAATCTCTGTGCTGTCTCTGTAGCCCACAGTGTGAGGTCTGACTGTTTTAATTATTAGCTGCTGTGTTTAAAATGAAGCCGCCAGCATTTTCATTATTCGCACCGTATTTATGCAAAACACCTTCACTCTGGGTGTCGTATGTGTGTTTCCGGGCGTGTGTGTGTGTGCGTGTCCACTCATCTCTGCTTCCTCCACCCTTGTTTCTTATTTTCTCATGACTAACTCTGCCTCTTTCTCTCTCATCCCCGCTCCTGTCCTGTCTTTTCACCTCCTTCCCTCCACTCTTTAGTCAGTCACCACCTCCTCCTCCTATTCCTCTACTGCTCTCTTTTCCTCTCTCCAGCAGCGCTCTCTCTCAAAGTCTCGTTTACTCCCTCCTCTGCTGTTCATTCCCTCTTTGGAAACCGGCTTCCTCCAGGGCAAAAACTCTACAGCTCACTTTGTCTCCCTGTCCGCCTCCATCTACACTCCCCTCCTTCCATCTTTCTTCTTTATCCTCTCTCTTTCACTCATTTCACTCTTTTTCACAACACAATAGGTTTCAGGACTCATCTATTGAAAATTCCCATTTGCACTGTTTGCCTCTCAGTGGCTTGCTCTCATCTTATCACTGCTGGAGTTTTGTCCTGGCTACTGTTCAGAGGAAGCAGAGGAGGAGACGTAGAGGGAAAGAAAGAAAACAAAGCGAGGAAGATTGCCACCACACACATACGAACACAGATATGGGTAGCAGGAAAGGTTTTAATGTAAAAAGTTCATCTTTGATTTTTATGCTTTGCCAACAATCCCTCTACTCCATCAGAACTGAACTGAAATAAAAAGAGCCTACATGTCATTATATTATATAACTATATTAACACTGATAGCAATAGAACA
>NW_023339650.1:19923157-19923578 GCF_004916995.1 Morone saxatilis
GAGAGAGAGAGACAGAGGGGGAGACGGAGGGAGAGGGAGACAGTGAGGTAACACAGCCAGAGAGTGAGACAGGTGGAGAAACAACAGAGAGACAGACGGAGGGGAAGACACAAGTAACGGAGACAGACAGAGGGGAGGAAGGAGGAGAGGAGACAGGAGAAGGAGAGAGGGAGGAGGAGGAAGGGAAAGAGGGAGAGAAAGTGGGGGAGGAAGAGAAGGAGGGAGGAGGGGAGGAGGGGGACGCAGCGTGACATCATATTCCAGCGTCTCTCCAGACTTTGCCGCGACTCGAGTTAATTTGCTCACCACAGAAGAAGATGAAGAGAGGGCGGGGTCAAGAAAGAGCCCTGACAGAAGGCTGACGTGTGATTGGCTGGGAGGTTCTGAGAGTCTGTCTCTCAGTGGCTGTTCAGGCGGAGGG
>NW_023339650.1:19923643-19925224 GCF_004916995.1 Morone saxatilis
GGGGGGGGGGCAGGTAGGTGATGGACGTGTGCTGGAGCCAATCAGGGATCTTTGATCGTCTCTCAGAGGATCTTTTATTGATTAAAGGTTTCACAATCACTGATCCTCATTTCTCCCAATTAATGATTTCTGTAGTTGTTGTAAGAGGTGGAGAAGACACTGCATCCTACATTTCCCATAATGCAGCTGGGAACAGAAACATGTGAACAGAACTGAATTATTTATAGTAATATTCATTGTTAGTGGTGTAGTCCGCCGTTCCCACACTGGATTCACAGGAAATGTTAGTTCCTGCTAATGCTCAACATGTCCTACTGCTTTACATTAAAACTAAGGCTTTTATTGTGAAGCTGCCACAGGAAGTGTCACCTGAGGATTATATTAATGACTTCCATACGCCTGCAGTTACCAGCAGTAACCTGCAGGTGTCCCCAAAGACAACTGGAATGAATGATTAGGAAGAGACACTTTAATGGCTGATAAATACATCTATTTATTAACTGAACACACGTTATTGATTCCAGAAATAATCACTGCAGTCATTATTTCACCAACATGTCCCCACGATGACTTCCTCTGTGATGTCATAAAGGGGGCGGGTCCATCATGTCGTCATGGTGCCTTTTAGTTTCTGATTGGTTGAGAGAGATAGAGTTTTAATCAATAAATGAATCCTTATTGTAATAGTTTTTGTTCCAGATATCACTGACTCATTATTTCTGTGCTGTACCAGAGATCATATATAATAATATTACTCACTGTAAAGATCGTATGTATATTGTTTTATAGACACAATCAGTCTGTTTTGTTATTTTGGTGTAAAATTTTAAATAAATCTGTACAAAAATAGATTTTATTGTTAAATTAATTAAAAGTATTTATAGTTTGTGCTCAGAAATTTTTTAACTCACAGTGAGACTGCAGGGGGCGCTCACACAGCACAGTTTGGACCATCGATGGGCGGATTGATTTCAAATTTAACAGGCTGACGTCAGTGTTTGCTTCTCCGACAAGCTAACGTCTCCTGCACTTCTTTGAACAACCACATGATTTTTAGGTCACAGCTCTTTTCTGTCACCTGACGGACGACAGCGCTAACACACAGCAGAGAAATGGTTTGATATAAGGTGAAAGAAGACCGCTAACACCAGTGGCTAACACGTCTGACGTGGGCTCTGCTGTTGGACCCTGTTGATGGTCTCACATTGGATTCTCTGAGGAATTAACCTTATTTCAGGGCTCACTCCTTAGGCACCAGATAATAAACTTGATTTTTTAATTTGTTGCTGTCGATGTTTCTGAACTGAATTGTGTGAACCTGACATCGTTTCTCTTTATCAGCTGATGGAAAACTGTCTCTGCCTGTTTTTATAAATGTATTCTTATCTGTTGCTGTTGTTAAAAAAATGAATAAAACATCTTGATTTTTCTTTCTAATACATGTTTTGAGTTTTGATTTTAGTAATTGCTGCTTCTGCTGTGTCCGTGTCCAGCACCGGGCCATACACCGGAGAGCCCCATTCTGGTTTATTGAACCTTACCTGACTTATGAACTTGACTGACTGATTTTCTTCACTGTGA
>NW_023339650.1:19925324-19931677 GCF_004916995.1 Morone saxatilis
TTAAATAAACAGTAATTTTATGATTATTTACAGTTAAATATTTTCACATTATTTTACATTGAACATGTAAATTCATATATATATTCATGTAATTAAAACATACAAAAAAGAGGAAACACTTCGTAAACTTACAGATGTTTTTACATTGTGCGGCTCTTCTTCGCTGTTTGCTAACGGACTGTTTTTATCTCGGACTGCAGGTACACAAAGATTGGCTATGCTGGAAACACAGAGCCACAGTTCATCATGCCCTCCTGTAAGTATCAAACATCGTCTCCAAACAGTATAAAGAAATGATAGTTCTGAGCAAATATTATTGAAATAAATCTGATACCTTTACTGTGAGGCAGTTGCAGATCTAGAGAAATACTCTTGGGGTGGATTGAGACTTTAAACAGTCATATCTCTTGTAAAAGTACTTTAAAGGGCCGGTAAAATAGTGCTGAATATGTGTCACCTCCCCTGTCAAGCAGCTGTAGCGGTCCAGCATGGGCAGACCGGGACTGAATGCAGCACCTGATGCAGACGGAGGACGTTTGACCACAGGGAATAAAATGCTGAGGTGTTTTTTTATGCTGGGTTTTGCTCCTGGCACTCCGGGGCTGAGTCGGCTAATGTCTGCTTTTACTGTTTTGCTCCTCTGCTGTATCAACATGTTCTACAAGTGTCTGCATTAGAACTGGAGCTAGAAAGCTACATCCTGACTTTCATGTTGCTTATTGAGGGAGTTTGGCTGGCTGTCTAATTTTAGTACAGTGCAAACTCAAGTGCCCACTGCAACAGAGTAAACACAGCATTATTAAAGAGTTTGTAGAGTAACACTTCTGTGTGGACGACGGGCTCATGTCCCTGCCCACTGACACACAGAGCCCAGCTTTAATGAGGCTTTCCCACTAGAGGATCATGCTCAAGGCATAAAGGATTCGGAGTGGAGTGGCAACATCTATACAGCAGAGCCTCTCCAGTCACTGTACAAGGAAGAGCTCTACTGCTGGAACTCACAGGAGGAGAAACGGAGTGAATGGGTAGTCTGGCGAGACTCACATCAGGAGTTGAAGCAGCTGCATATCCCACCCACAACAACTGTGTGTGTGTTCTGATGCCTCTACCAAGACTATTGGTGCAGTAGAGTGCAGTAGAAGTTCATCACAAGTTCATCCTTGATAAGATTGAAAATGGTCACACATCTGTAGGTAGGTAGGCCTCAGGTACATACATGACGAGGTGAAGCACTTCTATGTGTGTGTGCACAATAGTGTTAGTCAGTTCCCAGTGTAATCCTCTGCTCTCACTGAAGGCAGAACCCTGCCCAAAAGAAGCCCACTCTTCAAACTCAGTGCTGTCATTGAAGGACCCCCCAGTTCTACCTAAACACAACAATGTCTCAACTCTGCAAGTGGGCCACCACCACAAGCAGGTAAAACACCAAGGCCGCCATTTCACCAAAGGGGCCGTCAGATCTCCTGGCCTGTGGATCATTGGATGTAAAAGTCTCAGTCATACGCAAGTGCATCACCTGTCGGAAACTTTGTGGTAAGATGGAGGTGCAAACCATTGCGGATATGCCACCTGAATGGCTCAGCACAGCACTCCCAATTCACCTATGTGGGATTGGATGTATTTGGCCCTTGAAAAGTATCTGTGAGACGCACTAGAGCAGTGCATATTGATGTAATTGAGTCTGTGGATACCTCCAGCCGCATCAATACACTGAAGTGATACTTTGCACTCTGTGGAGCTCCGACTGACCAAACACCAACAAAGATCCTGTATCCAGAGCTACCTGAGTGAGCAGGGTTGTTCAAACCCCCACATTCTTCACACATGGGAGGCTCCTGGAAGCGAATGATTGGAGTAGCTCAACAAATACTCGAAGTCCTGTGTACACTCGTCTCCTATCATCAACACCAGACCCCTTGTTCGAGTCTCTACCGATCCAGAGGCTCCCTTCATTCTGAGACCTGCAGCACTGCCTACGCAAAAGGCTGGTGCTTCCCTTTTACCTCAAGATTTCTTAGACAAGGACATCCACCAAAGCCAATGGAGACAGGTACAAGTCCTTGATTGCACGTTCTGGACAAGATGGAGACACAAGTACCTCCTGACACTGGAGAGTCATGGGTCGGGGATTGCTGCAACCTACAGGAAGACGATGTAGTGCTGGGGTTCAAAGTTCATACAAATCAAGAGAGACCACATAGATAATTAAGGTGTTTAAGACTAAATAAATGTATTTAACCAAGATTTACTCAAAACAAAATATGAAAAATATCAGTGTTCTCAGTAGTATAGTGAGTGTGTGGAAAAAAGTAATAGAATAAACAAATCTTAGCAAGCCCGAAACACCAACAAACCCAGAACCTGCTGGCTGGAAGGAGAGAGAGAGAAAACTAACGGATTCAACCCCCTATATAGCCTTGAAATCAGGGAGCAATCAGGTGTAACTCTACCAGCCACACCCCTGCCACTCTGTCTCCTGCAAATAAAAAGACACAAGAACAACCAGAGTGGGAGGAGTCATCATTGCATTGAGTTTTTGTACAGTGATAATAAAGTTGTGTGTTTGTACAGTAATCATTGAGGTCTGGTAGCTAGCCATGCTGTTAGCTAGGTAGCTAATGAATCTTCGCTCTGTGTCGCTAAGTTCATGCTGACGCAAGGTCACGGACGTGACCTTAAAGGGTAAAAAAAACCATTCTTCTGATCCGGTTCAGGTGTTGCCATCAAGGAGTCAGCCAGTGTGGGAGAACAGGCTCAGAGGAGGCTCGTACGAGGAGTTGAGGACCTCGACTTCTACATCGGAGATGAAGCTGTAGACAAACCCAATTATGCAACCAAGGTAGGAGAAGGGGGAGGAGGAGAAGGAGGTGGTAGAGGAGGAGGAGGAGGAGGATGTTACACTGACTGCTGGTGTTCTTTGTCTCGTGTGTTTAGTGGCCTATCCGTCATGGGATGGTGGAGGACTGGGATCTGATGGAGAAGTTTATGGAGCAGATCATTTTCAAATACCTTCGAGCTGAGCCTGAAGACCACAGCTTCCTCATGGTGGGTAGACTGAGCAAGGGAATAGGTAGGTTGCAGAGGTCAGTGAGAAGTTACAGAGGTCACAGAGGAGTTGTTCACTGTGGAGTTACAGAGTTCACTGAGGAGTTACAGAGGTCAGTGAGGTTAAAATCTGTCTGTCTGTGTGTGTGCAGACTGAACCTCCTCTCAACACTCCAGAGAACAGAGAGTACCTGGCAGAGATCATGTTTGAGACCTTCAACATACCTGGACTCTACATCGCAGTGCAGGTGAGACACACACAGTCAGATAGGTAGAGACACACAGACAGGTAGAGACACACAGACAGGTAGAGAGACAGACCGCTGGGTGGTGTGGTGTAACGTGTCCTCCATCAGGCTGTGTTGGCGTTGGCGGCGTCCTGGACGTCTCGGCAGGTGGGACAGAGAACTCTGACCGGCATTGTCATCGACAGCGGAGACGGAGTCACACACGCCATCCCTGTGGTCAGACACACACACAGACACATTACATTCAACACACTGCTGTTTAGTGCCTCTCTGCTCACTGATTGGTCGGTGTGGCTGTCTGTCACAGGCTGAGGGCTACGTGATTGGCAGTTGTATAAAGCACATCCCCATCGCGGGGCGGGACATCACCTTCTTCATCCAACAGCTGCTCAGAGACAGAGAGGTTGGGATTCCTCCAGAGCAGTCGCTGGAGACCGCCAAGGCTGTAAAGGTACTACTGCTCCTCTGCTCCTTCTCCTTCTCCTTCTGCTCTCGTCTCACTCATTCATTGTTCCTCCTCCTCCACTTCACTCTCTTTCTTTAATATCCTTCAGTCTGGATAACATATCATTGCTAAACCTTTTTAATATGTGTGTTTCTGTGTGTTTCTGTGTGCAGGAGCGGTACTGTTACATCTGCCCGGACATTGTCAAAGAGTTCACAAAGTACGACTCTGACCCGGGGAAATGGATCAAACAGTACCGTGGAGTCAACACTGTCAGTAAGACTGCCTTCCACATCGACGTAGGCTACGAGCGCTTCCTGGGCCCTGAGATCTTCTTCCACCCTGAGGTACCTGCACCGAGCCTTTTACTGTCCGGTTCAGTCTCAGCTGGTGAACATAGTGGAGCATTGAGCAGCTAAAGACATTCAGTTCAGTTAAAACAAAGACAAATGTTAAAACTAAAATAATAAACTTCCAGATAAAATTGTGTAAAATATTGATTGTAAATCATATGAAACTATAAATGTGTCTTTCAGTTTGCTAACCCAGACTTTATGCAGCCTATCTCTGATGTCGTTGATGAGGTCATTCAGAACTGTCCAATCGATGTGAGGAGACCGCTCTACAAGGTAACTCACCCAAAGTGGAGTTCACACTACGGAGACATATGTTTGCTCTTTGTGTGCCTGTTTTTATTCTACTTCCCTAATTAAACATGATGTTATTAATGGTCCTGTGTTTGTGTGTGTGTGTGTGTGTGTGTATGTGTGTGTCAGAACATCGTGCTCTCTGGAGGATCCACCATGTTCAGAGACTTTGGGCGGCGGCTGCAGAGAGACCTGAAGAGAGTCGTGGACGCTCGACTGAAACTGAGTGAAGAACTAAGTGGAGGACGGATAAAGGTCAGAGAGACAGACAGACTGGCAGACAGACAGACAGACAGACAGACAGTCAGATAGTCAGACAGACAGTTGACTGATTGTCTGTATTTGCAGCCGAAGCCGATGGAGGTTCAGGTCGTCACACATCACATGCAGCGCTACGCCGTCTGGTTCGGAGGCTCCATGTTGGCGTCCACGGTAAGCAATCAGACATATGTGCTTCTATAATTAAGAGGACCCTCAGCAGCAAGCAGTGCCACATTATTGGTCTGGTCCTGACCTAAACCTGATTCTAACCTAAACCTGATTCTGACCTAAACCTGAAAATCAGACATGCCTTTGAAGAAGCCAGGACCAGACTCAGGCTTTGTTTACTCTGTGGGCAAACTAGATTTGTTTCTTAAATCAGATCTTTAGGACAGACAGTTATATTTGCAAGCACTGGTTGCTGTGGTAACCACATCAGCACCAGTAAGTACGCCGGTGACGCAGTTTTCTAACGTGGAACCATAGTTGGCCATAAGAAGCCCCAAAGGGCCAGCTTGCAGTTTCTTAGAGCGTCTGTCCAAAAGACCACATTTATATTTGCATAACGTTTTACTAATACACAGTAATGTAGAAGGAGGTCTGAGGAAGGAGGTCTGAAGAAGGAGGTTTAAGGAAGGAGGTCTGAAGAAGGAGGTTTAAGGAAAGAGGTCTGAGGTGCTGCAGTTGGACCCTTTTGGGTATCAAAAGACACTTTGAAATCGGAGCGTCCGGAGCATACAGACTGAGAGTGAAAATGGTTCTTGGATCCAATTTGCCAAAATCATATTCAACGTTTGCTTTTTGTTTAGTTTTTTCTAAAATCTGGATACAGTCTGGATATGTCAAAAAATGGATTGTCCAAAGTAGTTGTCAAAACTGTCCTCACTTCATAAAAATGTAACAAAGACAGACATTGTTTGTTTGTTTGTGTTTGCAGCCGGAGTTCCTCCAGGTGTGTCACTCTAAGAAGGACTACGATGAGATTGGCCCCAGCATCTGTCGACACAACCCGGTGTTCGGCATCATGTCCTGACGGCAGCGGCAGCTACAGACGGCTAGCCTGTTAGCCTGCTACATTGTTAGCCTGTTGCCCACTAGATAGTCAGCCAGCTAGCTAGCTAGCCCGTTAGCCTATGGGCTTTGCAGCTTGCTGGCCTGTTCACCTGCTATCTGCTCGCCACCAGCCTGTTTATCTCTTGCCCCATTCAGTTTTTAGCTTTGTAGGCTACTACACTGTTAGCAGGCTAGCTCAGCCTCGTCAAGCACATGGAAGTCTGAGGAAACTGGAGCACAAACGTCAGATTTCTGTGAACTCTGAAAATAAACTGTGGCATTGTTTTATTTTAAACTTTGACCACAGAGGTCTTGTTTCTTTCTCATCCAAAGAACAACCAAAGAAAACAGCATTTAAAAGGTGGCGTGAGGATTTCTCCAGAACCCGAGATGAGGTCTAGCTAGCTGCTAGCCTGTTAGCCATACTCAAAAATGTAGTCCTGCTGAGAATGTTTGAGCTTTTGGCCTGACGGAAGATTTTCTTTCTGAGCCGTTTAAAAAAAAAGTTCACAGAACAGAAACAAGTATTTATCATCAGATCTGAATTAGGAGGAGCTGAAACCAGATTCACTTAGACACTGGTTTAAACAGATTCTGGTCCAAACATCTTCACCTTCATCCAGAGGACAGTGATCAATACTCCCATTATTAAAG
>NW_023339650.1:19931804-19932078 GCF_004916995.1 Morone saxatilis
TAACAACACGTAACTCTAGAAACCGTCTCTGATCTGGAGCCATCTGTCTGCGTGCGAGTATAAAATCCTGTAGTCGTCACTCCAACCTCTGGATGAAGAACTGAAAGCGTGTTTGGTTCAAGCTGCGGACAGAATCCTGTTCCTTCTGGTTGTGATCATCTCTTCCTCTTTACATCTTGTGTTACTGCATCCATCACTTCATCTTCTTTGTGTGTGTAAATATATGTGTAGACTTGCTGTCAGTCAGCGTGATAGCGTGTTAGCATGTCAGCTG
>NW_023339650.1:19932096-19932351 GCF_004916995.1 Morone saxatilis
AGCTGAGATTTTACACACATCAGATGAAGACTGATGCAAGTGATATTACTGCTATTAAAGCTCCAGTGAGTAACATTAATGGAGAACTGTAGTCCCATAACATCGAGGAGGGTTATTAAGTAATAATAGGAATCCATTCATATAAACTTTATTTCAACATCTGTCAACAGAATACAGTTTTATTCTGTTTACTGCCAATATTCCCCACTGTGAACCCAGAACTGTTGAGATAAAGTTTTCTGTTAGAAATGTTCA
>NW_023339650.1:19932462-19932621 GCF_004916995.1 Morone saxatilis
AATATTTCAACTCCCAGTGGGCTGTGATTCATTTTTAGTGGATTTTCAGGTTATTTAACTGCATATTGTATATTTCTAACAGAAAACTTTCGTACTCAACATCTCTGGGTTCACGTTGCTGAGTGTTTCCATTAAAGGGAAATAAATGTTCAGGTCAGC
>NW_023339650.1:19932773-19933866 GCF_004916995.1 Morone saxatilis
AAGCAGAATGGATGAGATGGAGGAAAGTCCGTTCTGTGCTCGTTTAAACCATATTAGAGAGAAAGGTACAAAGACGTATGTATGTACGTCAGTCCCTCCAGGAAGTTGACCCAAGTTCAAGCAGAAACCCCATTTAGCCCCCTCATGGCACTGGGCCACCATATTTAAAGAAGGACTTTATAGTTTTAGACTTTATTTCTCTCTTCAAAGCCACCAGACTCCTTTATGTGAAACAGTGTGAGGAGTCTGGTGGCTTTGGTGGCGCATAGTTGGATTTGATATAATCCCGCCAGAAAGAGCTGACAAGGTATAGAAGTAAAAATATCCTAAATATAGTGAACGCGGATATAGATTTGTTAAAATAGGCGACATTATGCTGCTGCCCCGTCCACAGCCGTCCGCTTTTTCCAGCATGTTTTGGTCAATTTCTTGTATTTTTCCCTTATGAACAACAACTCTTCGACAAATGCTTCTCGTGGTTTCTCAGTTTGATCGATTTGAGTGACCGTAGAGTTTGTGACAGTGCTTCCAATGTAGAAAATCACTTCCTGTCCTCCATCTGCAGTTCACCCCCCAGGAGCACAGAGACACAGTGACGTCGTACAAACAAGATATTGACTTCAGAAGTGTGTGTGTGTGTGTGTGTGTTACAGCCTGTATCATTAACTACTGCACTCAGAGCGTTTATATTTGTGAAGACAAACAGATATATTCTAATGTTTAATATAGACACAGATATAAATATATGCACACTGTACAGAAACAGATCAGATCCACAAGTAGCACCGTCAGAGGGTGAAACAAAGAAAACCACTGTTGGAGATCGTATTTATAAGTCATCTGTAAGGAGAGCAGGATGTTGTCTACAGCTGGCAGGAAGTGAGGTTGGATGCGAGCAGTTTCCATAGCAACGAAACCCGAACACAAGCAGCAGTTTGATGACTTAAATGAACAATATGTCATTTCTGCCTCAAGAGGGGAACAATTTTGATGAGATGGTGAAGCAGCGTGGGATCATGGGAGTTGTTGTCTTCACCACCATTGGCGTCATTGCAGTCAGCTTCTCCCCGGTTAGGATTCCTTCAGTGTTCAT
>NW_023339650.1:19933966-19935352 GCF_004916995.1 Morone saxatilis
AATAATGTATGGGCCAGAGTCAGGGGCCAGAGTCAGGCACACTGAAAATTTCTTTAGGAATTTTCTAGTTTGAACTACCACCTCTTGTGCTCATCTTCAGAATCTTACACAGATTTCTCCAAATTGTTGGCCTGTTGCAGAATTCTTCTTAACTCTAAGTCTGCACAGCCCCTCTCCTTTTCAATGTGGCTGAAAGATGTGACGTTCAATGCCCTGCAGAGGCTTCCCTCAGATGAACAACGAAATCGAAAAGTCTGCCAGTATTTGTTTTAGTGAAGATATTTATTCCTTGTTTTTAGATTTGTGTGATCTTATACTGTGTTGAAATAAGTGAACTAAATGTTCAGACTCTTTGCTCTTCAGTTCTATATTATATATATAACTAATGAAATTAATATCAAAAACATCCAATGACTGGTGGACTATTGGGTTTACCTATGGACTACTAGTTGATGAGGTAAGTCTTTTGTCAGGTCTATCCAGCTGTACAGCTTTTGGCTAGAATAATCTATTTGGAATTCTTACGACAGAGAAAAGACAAAAATACAAATATGTGTACCACAACTTCTGTACTTTGTATCTTGTGCAGAAATATACAAGATAGAGGTACAGGATGGCAGACAATTTGGTAAAACAAAAAAGGGACTAGTGTCTTGGGAGAAGAGTGGAATGGTAAACCTCAGGCCGGCGGTCCGGTCACAGACACAATGGGCGGAGCAGGTCTGGTGGACGACCAGGAGGTAGGGCAGAAGGGTGCAGTAGGATGAAGGCCAGTGACGAAGCAGCAGGACAGAACCAGAGACCAGCGGCTGGTTGAGCCAGGGAAACAGAAGACTGCTGAAGTTCATTCACTGGAGTCAGCTGCTGCTGAGGAACAGGAGGAGCATATGACTGCTGCACAGTGCCAGTAGGACTGGACGGCTACAGCTCAGCAGGAACTGGTGTCAGCTGGACCACCAACCAGGAACTGGAAGGAGATGTCAGTAATCAGTTTAATGGAAACTGTGTCTGCTGGGTCCATGATTTGCCAGATTATTAAGTTTGGTTAACTGATGGACCCAAATGCAAGACACAGATTCAGATAGACAGACAGAAGCACAGAGGACATGGAAATGCAAGGGTATACCCGTGCCTGGGACAGACTAACCCTTTTTAAGTATACATTCTAAAACTGTAGAGCCTAAAAATAAATCAGCAGTCCAACAGATGTAGCTGTGTGAAGAACAAACAAGGTTGAAAGGATATTTCCTCTTTAAACTGCTACATAAGTTGTTCATTGGTATAATTTGTCTGATCTAATTTTCTTTCACTAATTATAGGCTTGTTATCTGTGGACTGACACAGATCAACTGTGATTATCTTGGCTCAGCTCTGAAGTCCAACCCC
>NW_023339650.1:19935380-19935591 GCF_004916995.1 Morone saxatilis
CAGGATTCAGGAGTGAAACTGCTGACTGCTGGACTGAAGAGTCCATACTGTAGACTCAAGACACTAGGGTGAGCTAATTGTATGTTGTATGTTATTTATGTAGAGCAAATTTAAAAAAATGCAGCGGTCTTCAGGACACCTGACTGAACTCATATTTATTCCTTCATCAGTCTTGACAGTTGTGGACTGACAGAGATCAGCTGTGATTATC
>NW_023339650.1:19935707-19936496 GCF_004916995.1 Morone saxatilis
CTGGAGACTCTGAGGTCAGTTCAGATATAGTCCTACTCACAGGAAGTAAGCTGTTAGGGGACTGTTTCAGTCAGCATTCTCCTCATTCTTTCACTATCTGCAGCTTCTAAGCTAGCAACTTACATGTTGAAAATGGCAAGCAAAATGGTCACTAATGGTAAACATGCCATATTAACTTTTGTTACCTTTAGCATGGATTTATCCATTTTAATGCCAAAAAGACAACGCACGGCTTATTGAGATCCAAATGATATTAAATATAATTGACTTTATATCTATGAATGTGAAAAGTTAATAAAGGTACAAATGCAGGAACAATAACATTTATGTTGAAAAAAATTTTCAGCTTGGGGCTGTACATTTTGTAGTTTTCGTACAAAGAAACAAAAGTTTACAGTCTCTCCTTTCATCCTGTGCTGTGTCAGCTCCAAACACAGACCAGCAGTCAAGGATCCGGGATGCTGATGGAGAAGGTGTCTGTAAAGACAATCTCTGATTTCCCATAGTTTTGCCAGTCTGAGAGCCATTTAGTCCAGAACGGACCTTCTCTAGCTGGGCCAGCATGGCTCCTATCCTGATCTCTTCCTTTCAACTTACACAGACAGATACAGAGACAAAGCAGATAGACAGACAGACAGACAGACAGACAGACAGACAGCAGAGTTGATGACAACTCAAGTACATAGTAGGAAAAGTATTGGTGTGATATTTCCACCTGTGGACAGAGCAGGTTGCTTGTTAATCTAATAATGAATCAATCTGTCTGTAGTCTCAGTGTTTATTGAGAGG
>NW_023339650.1:19936547-19937219 GCF_004916995.1 Morone saxatilis
AAGAAACAATATTTAGTTATATTTCATATTTTAAATGATAATGATAATAATCTGATAAAAGTCTGAAATAATTAGAAAATGCATATATTGCAAACTTTTAGTCAAATAACATAAAAATCTCCTGGACTTTACATTTTATGTGGAAAAACCATGTTGAACAAAATATTAATCATAGCAGAGTATCTTTACATACTCCTATTGTGGCTTCAACTCTCCTGATAATTAAAAAATGTGTCCTCCTACAGGCTAGCATACTGTAAACTGACAGACAACAGCGGGGAATTTCTGCAAAATGCACTTTTCCACACAATCAGCCGTCTGAGAGAACTGGACATGAGTTACAATGAGATGAAGGATTCTGGGGGTCGACATTTTTCTCATTGGTTGGGGGCTCAGTGTTGTAACCTGAAGACTCTGAGGTACAGAAACATTTTATATTGGGGTGGAGCCGCAAACATCAGCTCTGGTTTCTTAATTTCCTCCTCTTTCTGCAGGTTGACAAACAGTCAGTTCACTGGGACACAAAGCCATTTGATCCAAGCTGTGTCTTCCAGCCACTGCAGTGTGAAAGAGCTGGACCTGACTTTTAACCTGAAGGATTCAGCACTGCGAATGCTGGTCAATCTACTGAAGAGTCCTCACTGTGCTCTGGAGACTCTGAGGTCAGTAGAG
>NW_023339650.1:19937319-19939948 GCF_004916995.1 Morone saxatilis
GTCTGTCTGTGTGTGTGTGTGTGTGTGTGTAGGTGCAGCAGTCCAGAACAGTGTGGTGAGTACTCTCTCTATTCATACTAATTGATAAGGGGTCAACCCTCTGTTGTTTCCATCCATCATGATGTTGTTGTTGTTGTTGTTGTTTCCCTTTATTGACACTAAAACAGTAGACTCTGTGTATTTGTCCTCGTCCAGTCTGATGGCTGTTATTGATCACCAGTTGAATGTCTCCTGATGTTTCAGAGGAGCAGTCTTCCTCAGAGTTTGTGGAGCAGCTCGGACCCATCGGCCTACCACATGACATCGACGTCCAATCACTGTTTGACCCCACAGGTACGGCTCCTCCTCCCATCAGCCCCTGCTCTACCTCCTGACCTCCTCTGTCACTGACTGTTTACACACAATAATCTGTTTATGATTCCTTCTGAGCTGTTTATTAACGAATGAAAATGAGCTGTTGTTGACGTGCTGTTTGTCCTCACAGATGCCAATTATTAGTATCAAGGAAAGCAATAACTGATATTTGGAGCCAATATACATTACAGCTAATAATTTAAGCTATTTGGTGAACACATTAATGTATCAATAATTATAATCCAGTCATATAATATACTGTATATTATTTTGAAATGGGCACTTTTTATACTTTTAAGTATATTGTGACACAAATACTTTTATTAACTTTTGGATCCATATAGGACTTTGAAGTATTTTCACTTTGTGGTACTTTTACTAAACCCAAAGACTATATTTATTATGATAAGGAAAAACATTTTTACTGGTTGGTCTAAAGTCTTGAAATGGTAGCGACCATAATTTGTGTAGCCGTTTTATCCTAACATGGTAGAAAATGTAGAGATTTGTATTATCAACACACACATGCTCCTATCTATATATCCCATAATAATAGTTGTGTAAAGGTACAGTTGTTGATTGTGTTGATGAGTCTGTACGAATAATCTGTCCATCCTGACTGTGTGTGTGTGTGTGTGTGTGTGCAGGTCAGTGCTGTGCTCACCTGCAGTGTGCGGCGTGGTCGGAGGGGGTGTGTCGCGGCGAGGGCCAATCACTGCTCTACGTAGACAAAGCCATCGACTCAGGAAGCACGCAGGTGGGTTTACGTTGGATCACTGCGCGCCCTCAGGGAGGAGTTCCCGCTGTATCCTCACTAAGCCCCGCCCTCCCCCTCTCTCTTACCCGTCCAGGTGTGTGTGTTCTGCCGCCGGCTCGGAGCGTCGCTGCGTTGCCGGGAGACAGGCTGTGGGCGGAGCTACCACTTCCCCTGTGCTGCTGCCGCCGGAGCTCACCAGGACTGGACCCAGAGACACACACTGTGCACCAGACACGCAGGTACGCCGTCTCTCTCCCTCCACCTGTTCTTATGCACAGATACAGAAACCACCTGTAGGAAGTGGAGGAAGGCAGACGTTAGCGGTGACTGCTCGCATCAAAAATGATCAATCGTTTGACCTTTGACCGGAGCTCTCTTAACGTCCTCGTCATCTCGTTGTTGTTTTCTTAATGCTGAAATGCGATAAGTTATTTTAACTTGAGAAAATTGTTGAAATGGATTACATTGAAAAATGTTAGTAATATTAACTAAAGTTAGAAAACAGCTTCCACTAATAGTTTTAAGTTACGTTAACTTCAAGAAACATCTCTTTTGTTTTCACGGTGCAAATAATAAAAATGAAGTCTGTGTCACTTAAAATTACCCAAGCTACTTGATCAAGAACGTTTTAGTTTTTTTAGTTTTACTTTAAAATCTTAGATGTAATCAGTTTCAACAGTTTCTTTGCATTAAATTAACTTAATGTTATTAACATTTACTGTGTTTTATTTTGAAGAGAATCTCCACTGATTTTGGTTGGAAACGTCTGTCTCTCTTTCTCCAGCGTCCTCGCCGTGTGTGTTGTGTTTGGGCGGCGATGATGTCGGTGGTCTGTTGATGTGTTGTTGCTGTGGTGATTGTTACCACGGCAGCTGCCTGGACCCCCCTCTGGCCCCCTCCCCCCTGTGCCGGGCCGGCTGGCAGTGTCCTCGGTGTCGAGTGTGTCAGAGCTGCAGGTATTTCCATTATTGATTAATTCCTCACTAGTTTCAGTCACAGATTCATCTTCATTCAAACGTTCTGGTCAGTTTCCAGAGCGAATGTTCCTCAAGAGTTAGTAAAGTCCAACAAAGGAGAGTGAACACTGGAGATTAATCAGATGACAGAAACACATGATGAATGATCCTGTACCCCCGTAACAACTGTGTAGTGAGTCTCAACTACTTCATATACTGATAATATGTCAGTCGTGGAGGCCTTTAAAATCAGCTGCTGCAGCTTTAATGTAACCTGGTGTATTAAGCCGAGTTCACACTACGTAGTTTTAGCTCTGATTGTCCAGTTTGTACATTTTTGGAGACAAACTTCTCCAGATCAGAGTAAGATCTGCACTTGCTTCCTGTGTGGAAGATCGCTGTGTGTTTGTGTGAACGTGATCAGAGAGCTCGCCAATGCCTCGCAGATGCCAGAAAAATATCTATCAGGATAAATATCTCAACAAACTGCAGCCAATGAGAGCAGTTTCTCTGCAGCACCAGACAGGAAGCAGAGAACTGATGCTGTACTGACAGTCAGACT
>NW_023339650.1:19940168-19945710 GCF_004916995.1 Morone saxatilis
GTGTGTGTGTGTGTGTTAGGTTGCGAGGGGATGATGGTGTGTTGCTGGTGTGTGAACGCTGTGACAAAGCCTACCACACACACTGTCTCACGCCACCTCTGGATCACACGCCGAGCACCGGCTGGAGCTGCAAGGTGAGATAACGAACACACACTGGTGTCGGCCTCAGTGTTGAACCACTTGTCGTCTGAGTGTGTGTTTTTAAAACCTCTCTTTTCCAGAACTGCAGAATCTGCCGCCGCTGTGGTGTGAGGTCATCGGGCCAGTGGGCCAATCACCCCTTTCTGTGCGAGTCATGTGACCCGGCCCTGCCCTGCTCTCTCTGTGACCATGTACCCGACCTCTACGCACCACAGGACTATCAGACTTGTATCTGCTGTTATAGGTACACACACACACACACACACAACCCATCTAGTTTGTTTTTTTGAATTAAAGGTAGGAGGAGTAGGTATCATTTTAAAGTCTGATGAGGTGGTGAAGCAGTGTGCCCGGATCATGGGAGTGTTGCTCTTCACCACCATTGCGCCGTCATTCAGCAGCCTTCTCCCGGTTAGCGATTCCATTCAGTGTTCATGGCGTTCAGGAGGTTTCACGGCGGAGCCCAATTAAGCCACAGAGTGCCTTCCCCTCCTCTCCAAAACAAACAGAGCTGCTGATTAAAACCACTAAACAACTGAATAAAGCAGTTCCACCTAAAACACACTGAATAAAGCATTCCACCTTAAAACACACTGAATAAAGCAGTTCCACCTCTAAACACACTGAATAAAGCAGTTCCACCTTAAACACACTGAATAAAGCAGTTCCACCTTAAAAATCACTGCCTTCTCCCACGCCTGTTGGACAGACAAAGGACGGTCCGGAGCGAATCCTGGTGAGCGCTAATGCGGCGCCAGACCCCTTCAAAAAATACTCTGCCAGGGGTGATGTATAACCCGTCTGCTGCCTATCACAGGCGAACTTGCAACCAGTCAGCATCAATGAACATATAAACCACCCCACGGTAGCTCATGCCAGTAGCTGGCCGGAGTTCCTTTTAGCCATGGCGATTTGTTCGGCTACCACAAACGCATAGCCGTTAAAGCCTCGCATTCCGCATTATGGATTCTCACGTAATGTTGCTGAGTCCAGCTTCCTCGCCATGCGTCAAAATGATTCCAAGTTCAGCCAATATAGCATGGTTTTAATATTTGTGTTTTGTCTACAGGTGTGTCCCATACAGAGTGTATTGCCCAGGCTGAGGAGGGCCAGGGGCAGGGTCTGAAGATTATGTCTGCCTCCGCCTGCAGGCCTCAGGCAGGAGCGAGCTAATCCCAACAAAGCTCCTACCCTGGGCCTCACCGGCTCAGCCCACACCGGCACCAACCATTAGCCTTTCACAGCACCAATTACCAAGCACACAGCCAGGCTTCCATCCATCATGCCATTACCGTCATTGCCTCAGTTTCAGCTCATCTTTCAGACGCACACAGAGTCCTACCAAGTCCCTGTACACCATCACAGCAAAGCCTTACACCATCTCAACCTGGGGACCAAACCCCAGAGCTACAACATAAGTCGCTCACCCCCCTCCTGAACCCACAGAGCTACAACCCATAGTCTCTCACCCCTCCTGAACCCACAGAGCTACAACTAGTCCTCACCCCTGAACAAACAGCAGCTCCGACCATATCCTCACCCTCCTGAACCCACAGGAGCCCTCCAACGATTTAGTCCGTCACCCTGGAACAAACAGGCAGCTCCACCAGTAGTCCTCACCCTCCTGAACCAACATAGAGCTCCAACATAGTTCTCACCCTGTGAACACAGATCCAACATATTCCTCACCCTGAACCCACAGAGCCCTCCAACATAGTCCTCACCCTCCTAACCCAACAGAGCTCCAACATAGTTCCTCAACCCTGAACCAACAGAGCCCTCCAACGCTTATCCTCACCCTCCTGAACAACAGAGCTCCAACGTAGCTCCTCACCCCCCTCCCTGAACAACCAGAGCCTCCAACGCTAGTGCTCCCATCACCCTCTGAACCAACCAGGGAAAAACTCCAACGCTTAGTCCTTCACTCCTCTGAACCAACAGAGCCTCCAACGTCAGCTCCTCACCTCCTGAACCAACAGAGCTCCAACGTAGTCCTCACCCTCCTGAACAACAGCAGCTCCGACGTAGTCCCACCCTCCTAACAACCAGGAGCCTCCGACATAGCTCCGAACCCTGAACCCAACAGGAGGCCTCCACCGGTAGTCCTCACCCTTCTGAACCCACAGAGCTCCGACATAGCTCCGAACCCTGAACCAACAGAG
Source organism: Morone saxatilis (assembly GCF_004916995.1). Taxonomy (NCBI): domain Eukaryota; kingdom Metazoa; phylum Chordata; class Actinopteri; family Moronidae; genus Morone; species Morone saxatilis. The sequence continues at coordinate 19,942,472 of NW_023339650.1, forward strand.
CTCCACCGTCAGTCCCACCCTTCTAACCCAACAGGAGCTCCGGACATAGTCCGAACCCTGAAATCAAACAGACCTTCCACCGTCTTAGCCTCACCCTTCTGAACCCACAGCAGCTCCGACATAGTCGAACCCTGAACCAACAGGAGCTCCACATAGTTCCGAACCCTGAACCAACAGGAGCTCCGACATAGTTCCGAAACCGCTGCAACAAACAGAGCTCCAACATATCGAACCCTGGAACCAAACAGGAGCTCAACATATCCGAACCCCTGAACCAACATAGCTCCAACATAGTCCGAACCCTGAACCAAACAGAAGCTCCAAATATCCGAACCTGAACCCAACAGAGCTCCAACATATAGTCCGACCCTGAAACCAAACAAGTGCTCCAACATAGTCCGAACCCTGAACCAACAGAGCTTGAAACAAGCTCTTTACCATCTCGCCTTGAACCAACGGAGCTCCCACAAAGTCCACCACTATCTCACCCTGAACCCACAGAGCTCCAACATAGTCCTTCGCCATCTCACCCCGATCCAACAGAGGTCCTACAAAGTCCACCGCCATCTCACCTTGATCCAGCAAACCGAGAAACTAGCCATTCACCATCTCACCTTGATACTGCAGAGTTCCAACAAAGCCCAGCACCGTCACACCATGATCGAACAGAGCTTGAAACAAACCCTGCCCCATCTCACTCTGATCCCGCAGAGCTCCGGGAAAGTCCTTTGCCATTTCAACATGATATTGCGGAGTTCCAACAAAGCCCAGCACCGTCTCACTCTGAACCAACAGAGCTTGAAACAAATCCTGCACCATCTCACGCTGATCCAATAGAGCTCCAACAAAGTCCACTGCCATCTCACCGTGATCATGCAGAGCTCCAACAAAGCCCTGTGGCATCTCACCCTGATCCAACGGAGGTCCAGAAAAGTCCACCGCCGTCTCAATTTGAACCAACAGAGCTTGAAACAAGCCCTGCACCATCTCACACTGATCATGCAGAGCTTCAACAAAGTCCACCGTTGTCTCACGCTGAAACTGCAAAGCTTCAAGAAAGCCCTGTGTTACTTCACGCTGATTCTAGAGAACAGCAGAAAAGCCATACCCCACCTCCCCTTAGTCCAGCAGAGCTTCCACAAAGCCCTACACAGTCTCACCCTGGTCCAACAGAACTCCAAAAAAGTAATATACTGTGCCCAGCTGGTCCTGCTGAGCTACATCAAAGTCCTACTCATGTGACTTCCATGCAGGCTCAGCACAGTCCTCCCCAGCCTAGTTACACCTCTTCAAGCTGTACCCAGAGTTCCAGAGAGGATCAGCTTACGACCACAGAGTCTCAGCAGAATCCAGCGCAAGGTAGTCCCATATATAGTAGCCATGCACATTCTCCTCACAGTCCCACCCGGGTTCAGTCAGGGCCTGCACAGCCTCAGCAAAGCCCTCCACCACACAGTCCTGTGCAGGACTACACTTCACAGACACAGCTCGATCGACCATGTAGTACTAACATCATCACACAGCCTCAGCACAGTCCTACACCACGTAGTCCTGCACAAGTTGGCACATCACACCCACAGAGTCCCACGCAGGATTCTAAACCTACACTGGACCAGGGGAGCCCTGGATCAAGCAGCCCTGCTCAGCTGCAATGTTGGGCTGCACAGGACATTTCTACACTGGACCAGGACCTCTCACTAGTCTACTGTAGGTCCACTCAGACAGCAAGAAGACACGCCTCACTGAGGCCTATTTCAGCTCCATGTAGCCCATCACCGGCCCCACCCAAAGCCACACAGTGTAGTCTGTCACAACCCACAAGCCCAGTAAAGGCCTACTCCTTACAGCCTGTTAGGCCTTCACAGCTTAGCCTTCTTCCTTCTCAGCTTGCTACACAGTCAGAAGTCACAGAGGAATGCATCCGAACCCCAGAGCTAAAGTCCTTGGAGCAGCTGAGCCCTAACCTTGATGGCCAAACACTGGAAAGTAGCCCCACTGCTATCCTGTCCACAATGCCCCCTGATAGCCATGGCACAGATGGAAACCAGCTTGGTCCAGTTCAGAGTAGCACACTTAGCCCAGACCATTCAAGCCCCCTTCAGGTCCCAGCACTGCCCACACCAGAAAGCCTTGTTCACATTAGCTCTTCAGTGGAACACAGTAGCCTAATCTTCTCACCTTGTGCTGATAGAACAGAAGAACACCTTCATCGGAGTCCTTCTTGTGACAGCCCATCACGCTGCGGCGAAGCTAATGAAGGTAAAGCCAGTCCAGTACATATCCAAAACAGCTCGGCTAGTTCTAGTCCCAAACATGCCAGTCAAATGCCTGCCAGCCCTGCCAGCTCTCCTCTGGCCCGTGCCAGCCCTGTGGCAGTGGAGACTAGCCCTGTCCATGTCAGCTACACTGTTAAACCCTCAATGCAACCGGCTAGCCCCATCCACCCCATCACATGTCAAGATGAGGAGGTGGAGGTATCTGTGGACCATTTGCTTCAGTCAGAACCTAGTCCCAGTCATCCTAACTCCACTCTGGGCAGTCCAGTCCACACAGAAACTAACAGCGAGTACAGTCTGATGGAGAGAGGAGGGAGAGCTAGTCCCTCTGTTTGTAGTTTTGCAAAGCTCACACAGACGGGCCAGTCCAGTCCCACACATGTCCAAACTACAAGTAGTCCTTCACAGGCTTCTCCAGTACAGACAAGCCCCCTGCCACCTAGCTTTAGTCCTTCACACTGTAGGCCGACTGATACTAGCTCAGCTGGTACCTCTGTTAGCCACAGTCTGAGCCACAGTGGCCAGACAACTTCTTACCCTGCTAGCGTAACTGATGTTAGCGTCATCCACAGTCCACCTAGGTCTAGTCCTGCTGGTCAAGCTAGTCCTGTTCACATACAAAGCACCTGTAGTAGTGCCCACTCAGGCCCAGCCCAAAGACAGACTCCCTCATTAGCTAACACAACACACAGCAGCCCCGCACATGCTGCTGTCGCTGGTGTTAGCCCACCTCACAGTCCAGCTCAGGCCAGTGAAACATATCGTAGTCCCCAGTATAGCCCAGCTCCTGACACTGGAACCAGTTCTGGCCCTGCTGTGGCTAGTTCCAGTCTGGATGTGGTTGCCAGTTCAGTAATTCAGAGCTCTGTTCTTCCTGTTGTGGTTCAGCTTCTTTCTACGGACAGCATTAGGCAGACGAGCCCAACACCTGCCAGTTCTTCTGCTGTTAGCCCCAACCAGGCC
>NW_023339650.1:19945810-19949813 GCF_004916995.1 Morone saxatilis
GCTTTGTGGAGAGTTTTGTTGATAAAACTGTAAATACCTGTTAGCGCCCCCTACACAGTGTTTCATACCACAGTCTGAACAAAAAACAACCTAAGGATTTATCTAGTGTTGGAGTGTCAGCAGCAAAGCAGCTAAACATGAAAGGGTAAAGGCACTAGGATAAAATAAAATGGGTTTATTGAGGGGAGCATAAATGTGTGGAAACATGATATTTTATAAAATCTTGTACAGTCTTGGAACTTTTTGCCGGATGGTGGTGTTAGAGAAAAGGCAGTGGGATCCTCTTGGACAATGAACATTTTATCTTCATTTTTTTTCTGTTCTTGTTACTTATTCTGCATACTTTCCCTTTTTCTTTAACTTGGAATAGCAGCTCCCCCAGGCACAACAATTTATCCCCTCTCCCTCACCTGCTTCCCAAGAACCAACACTGACAGTTGTTCAATAAATTGCTCATCCTGGGTAGCAGTTATATTCTGAATCAACTTAGTGTCCTGGAAATATAATTAGGCCAACATTATACTGAAGTTGTTATCAGTAAAACAAACGTTTAACTGCTCGGTGTCTTCACAGCTCTGCTGCCTGATGGTCTGTTGTCTGTTGTCCACATCACTGATGACGGAATGAGCATCCTGGAACCGCTGGAGATTACAGACACTCATGTAGTTGTTAAAGTTCCTCACCTCTCTATATTTGGCCTAGTTTGGGACATTGTTAAGAGGTTGTGGACGAAACCAGTTAACGGCCGAGTTCTGCTTTTCCACAAACCAGCAAACCCAGTAACACAAACGCAAAAACTCAATGTGTTTCTCCTCCCGAGGAACATCGATATTGACGAGGTAAGGCTTCATGTTACAGCTGTCAGTCCTTGTTTTGTGCAAAATATTCAAAAGTTTAACTGAATTAATATGAAGCTTAACAGTCTCAGTTAGACACTCGTGTACTGTACTGTATTCTCTAAGAGGTAGAATTTGGGGGATAGTGCTGAATGCTGCTTCCCAGTCTTTGGAAAGGAATTCCTCTTGTAAGTCTTCTCAACAGACATTAACTGAAGATAAAGAAGCCCCTTTTCTGTCCACTTCATAAAATCTGAATCTGATCTGCCTGGTGGGAAAGAGTGGTTACCGTTTTCCTGTGGGAGACATTGTCAATATTCATCAAAGGATGTTTTACCTGAAAAGTAAAACCTCCTGATAATGAAGGTTGTTCCTCTCATTCACCCTCCTCTAGGTTTCTCCATCATTGTCCATGTAAGTGCTGAAGTCTCCCATTATAGAGTGTTGCTTGTGATAATCCCCACACCTCTCTCACTCTGGCCAACTGGAAAAGGAAAGAGCCCAGCTCCTGTCCAGGAGTTTGGTTTAAGATCCGGTGCTATGCATAGAAATGAGCCCATCAATGTATTTAGTTGGTTTGCTCCACCTCCGGTTCATTATCCACCAGAGTTCATTCCACGTCCCTAGAACCAGTCTCAAAATACTCATTAACATATTTTCTCACGTTCTGTTTTGTCCAGTTTGAACTTTGACTTCAAGTTGTCACTTCTGAGACATCGTTAGTGGACTCACCGTCCCTTTTCTCTGGTATGATGTAATGCATGCTAGCCTTAGCCCTCACTATCATCAAAGTTAGCACCAGGTTAGCAACTCTGACTGAAATGGCTTGTTGTAGTTTTTCAAGCTTTACTTTGTGAGAGAGGCATTAGAGCTGCAAATGACACCAACAAAAGTCCCAAATGACAAGTACTGGTCGAAACTTTGTAGAACCGGTACCGGAGGTTGAGTACTGTGGAATAAAAGTATTTATGTTAAAATGTTCTGATGTCTCTTTAGGTCAGCAAACAGCAGCAGCCTTATAAGAACATCAAGCCCTCTTCTAAATGCAAACTAATCAAAGATCAAATTTACAGTCTAGACTGTCCTGAGGCCAGCAAAATTCAGCCAGAGGTGAGTATTTTTGATAAAAGTCTTTGTTAGTTCTGAAACAATTCAGCCAATTGCTGTTGGTCTACTCTGGACACTACTCAGAAACTGATATTTTGGTTTTCAGAAAGAAGAGTTTGACCTGGAGTTTGGACCAAATTATGACCCAATGTTTGAGATCTGGCTGCCTGCAAACAAAAGAAGAGTAATATTAACGGTTCAAGACCAAACACAGATTGTGCTCTGGAAGCGTGAAGTTGATCTGACAGGTAAAGTCTTCATGAAATAGAGCAGATTGATTTGTGCCTTTATTACTACTCTGCCTCAGATCATTCTTCAGTCTGCATTCATCCTGGAGTCCACTCTTTAACCAGTTTTGAGGGATCTTATTGAGCTCCAGGGCCAGTGTGTGCAAAACATAAAGTGGATATAATCAATATTTTTATACTAACCATGTATTAAATGACAGTGTGTTACCTCATTGTTTATCAGACCAGCCAAAAACTTTACTGTTCTGGTTCACTCTCACAGATCTCATTGCATCGTTTTCAGAGAAAAGTTGTAAAAAGAAGCTGTGCACTTTCTGCTCAGCAGCAAACAGCAGTCAGACACAGTTAGATACTAGCTGGTGAACATAGTGGAGCATTCAGCTGCTAAAGAAACAGATATTTCCCTCAGGAGTTGGTAGAGACATTAACCAGAGTTTAGATCATATTGGTCTATAACTGCTGCACTTGTGGTTTGGTCAGCTGTTCTGGGTGATCAGGTTGTGGGCAGTGATCGTCTCAAGGTCCACTGCATTGCATCCAATCCCTGCTCTTTCTTTTCCAATGTTGATGAGTGTATTTCTATCATAAGTAATATTTGATAAGGCGAAAAATAACAAATTAAAACCAAACTGTGGCAAGTTTGAGGGAACTACTCGCTCTCATACAACACTGACCTTACTTTATGCAAGCTGTGATTGGTTGTAAGGAAATAAGTTATCCTACAAGATAAACAGATAATTAACAGTATATTGATCGATTAATGAAAAGAAAGGGAGCACCATCATAAAATCATGAAGTATACATTTTTGCCTTTAAAATATTGTCATTTGTGTTTTAAAAGTGATTGTTGGTTATTAAACAAAATTATTTTCCCTCATTATCTTCCAGATTCATTAGAGGAAATTCCACAGAGGAATAACCAAGCAGATGACAGAGTCCCAGCAGAGGACAGAGTCCAAGCAGAGGAGAGGCTGTTCTCAGTTCGGGCACAGTTTATAAGTAGAGTGTCTGAACCTGTTCTCAACCAGCTTCTGGATAAACTTCTTGAGTGTCGCATTATAAATGATGCTGAAATGCATTCAATCAAAACTAAAGCCAGAGATGAAAAAGCACGAGACGTGATTGACACAGTGCTAAGAAAAAATGCCAGCTCAGCCCTGATCGCCGCTCACCGTGAGGTGGATCCATGTCTATCCAGAGAGCTGAACTTGAACTGAAATAGAAGCAACAGACTGCTGTGATCTTTAAATGGGAAGTTTTGATTCTGAAACAGAGAGATACTGGCTGATATTGAAACACACAGACAGAAGCTCATTTGTGACCAAGGCAATTGGTCTAATTAAAAGTGTGGTCAAAGACCTTTTAAAACAAAGTTCTTGGTTAAATGTAAAAGCCTCAAATAAGATGGAGCAAATTCCTCCTTCCTTTGTTGCCCCATTAGATATTCAGTTTATTAACTTCTTTGTACGTTGGGTTTAATAAATGGGGTTAGTATTTCATACAGAAATTGCCCGGGGCTGCTCCCCTTTCCCCTTTACCACTCCTACATGAGGGCAGGTAGTCAGGGTTCAGGTTGGCCCCAGGGACAGTTAATTGTCAGCTTACTTGCTTTGTTTTTCATTTTTTTTAATTTTTCATTCTGGTTGTCTCACACTAGTTAGGAGAATTGTCATTCATTGTGCCATGAGCACATTCCAAAGACCAAGGCTGTCTCCTGGAGAGTAGGGCATCAGATGTGTTATGACTACTGCTTATCAGACATTAGACGTCACCAATAGACACCCTTGGGAAAGAGGCATATAATAGAGTGAT
>NW_023339650.1:19949913-19957530 GCF_004916995.1 Morone saxatilis
GACGTCACCAATAGACACCCTTGGGAAAGAGGAATATACACACAGTGATTTTCTTTGTTCTAGTTCGTTAATTCTCGAGACAACTCGGTTTGATTGTATCCTGTATTGATGCAAATAAATCTTGCACGTGGAGTGAAACGGTCCAAGGTTCTCTTGCTTTCTGTGAGTGCTGTGTGCACCATTCTGGTAACCTTGCAGTGGGAGTTTGTGGTCTCTCATTATAGTGAGATAGCATAGCTAAAAGTTTAAGTCAGACAGATATCGATTGAGGTGCATTGAGACGGAAAAATTAAACCACAACAAAATCCTGTTAATTTGGGTTGGGTTAACTGGGTTGTATTTAGTCTTTTCTTCCGTTTAACAAATACAAACACTGGACCACAGTGTGATAGGGGACAGTAAAACCTTAGTTACAAAGGTCAGAACAGATGTCAGTAGTGTAGATACAGGGCAAAGGTCAGTGCTGTAGATATGACTCATACAATAATAATAATAATAACTATAGTATTAATATTAACTTGACAGTAATTGTGTGATTGCTTGCAACAGTTTTTGTTTTCTTCTGGCATTTATTTTAAATTTAAGGAAGGAATTTAGGGAAGATTAGTGTAGGAAAAACACAACAACAGTCTGTAAAATGATTTGACAGTATTTATTGTTTATTTCCATATAAAAAAAGATAAAATTGAAGTAGATCTTTTTCTTCAATGATTTTTATTTTATTTTTCAGTAACAGGTTGTATGTGTGAGTGTGTGTGTCTGTGAGAGAGAGAGAGAGAGAGAGAGAGAGGACTAGAACTACATTCATCCATACAATAATGATCCTGGCACTGGGTGGAGAGAGATAGAGAGAGTTATGAAAATTCATAAGAAAAGAGAGAGAGCTGACACACACACACACACACACACACATACACGCATTTCTTTCCTAGGCAGATCTAGCAGTTGCTCCACATCTGGAGTTTTTCTCTACAAACCACCACAGTTAAAGAGAAAAGAAAATATAATTTCTAATGAGGATTTTCATCAGGCTGAAAATTAAACATCTATGTTACAGTGATCATTGCTTCTCAAAATTAAAATAAGAAAATAAACTTTCGCACTGGAACCTTTGAACAGCAGGATGGACAGTACCTCGGGAAGGGGGCTTTTATTCTTTTAAATGTTATCTTTTCCTGCCTGCACATATTTCTTCCATTTGCTGTATACATACATATTTATTTATATATTTTAAAAGACTAAATAAAAAAACAGCTTTTCCAACACTTCTTCAGTCCAAAACACATGGTTGTTTTTTTTTTTGTTTTTTTTACAGTAATGAGACCAGTTCTCAGCTTGTAGACAGATTCTTTTCTTTTTTATAGCATATTTGTTAAATCAGTAGTACAAGTTTGTCTCTGTGTTCTACAGTTGAGCTACAACAGTGAAACATAAGGTACAAGATTTACATTTCACACCATCATCATCGCCATCATCATCATCATCATCGTCATCATCATTCTGGTGGAGAAGGATGGGGTTTTGTAAAGATGGCTGCCTCTTAGTTCGACATCAGTCACTAGGAGTTAAACAGTGTTTAGAGATTTAACTGTTACTTCAGTTCTGCTCTTTATTTATGTGAGAAAGACATTTGATTAAAGTTCCTGAAGTCCTGAAAGATGATTTTGTCTTTTATTTTTAAAATCTGTTTTAATGATCATTAGATAAAGAAATGTTTCCTTCAGGACTTCTGTGGCTTCTGTGTGGGAATTCATGCAAATATGCTAAGGGACATAAAATGTTTCTCATGACCAGTAAATATGATAAAAAATACTGAGCAGAAATTAGTTGGATTGTACAGAAGAAATGTCGACTTTATCTCATAATTTTAGTTTTTGTATCTTCAACAGGAGATCTATGATCATAACTGCAAGGAAAGATCTTCTCTTTTTACAAGATACCATCACTTTCTTCAGTTTTACTTTCTGAACTGATATTTGATATTTATGAACACTGCTGAGCAATCTGGGACAGGACACCATATCCAAACAGGAGGCGGCCATCTTTACACACCTGGTTCGTTCAGGATGAGTAGGGAGGGCGTGTCCTGCAGTGACTCTAGCCCCTCTCCCACTCATCCCGGGGGGAAAAACAGCAGAAATTTGTTCACAATTACCCCTTGACAACATGCCTTGGAAACCCTTTACAGCTCCTCTGACCAATCAAAGCCCTGAATCAGATTTCAAATGTGTCCGTTTGGATTGAAACTAAACGTTGCATTATGTTCACCACATGCATTATGTTCACCACTTTATTTAATTCCTGACTTTACCAACTACTGAAACAAACTGAGAGTCTCCCACCTCTTCAAAAGTGGAACGAGAGGGTCTTTATGGAGAATAAACCCTTAGTATTAGCTTCGTAACACTGATATCAGGTATGTGAGCTTTTAATAAATTCATCAAATAAAAGATAACTAGTTCCTCTTCACGATCTATTTTTAGAAGGTTCATGATTACCAATAAAGGCCTTTTCACCAGTTTTATTATTCTGTCTCCAATGAGGATGATTATGTGGTGCTTTCAGTCCAAGGAGAGTTTCACCTGCTGATAAAGGAGCCGTCTTTAATCTCTAGATGAAAAATACAGACTTGGTATGCAAAGGCTTTAAGTGTTGTTCTCTTCTGGTTGGAGTCAAACTATTAGAATATAAAGAGGCAGGAAGTTCTACAGCAGTAGCTATGAGGAAGAAGGTTTCACAAAGTCAAAGGGTCCATTGTGAGTATTATTACATGTGGTAGACACCACTTCACACAGGTTTCTGTTAATATATGTTAAACTGCCTGTCCTTCTGTCATTGACTAAGGCTCAAAGATGTTTAGATGTTCAGAGGAAAACAACAAGTGGACATTTCTTGATTTCTCCTGACAGGCACTTGACTGGCCGCAATAATGGAAGCATCACTCTAAGTCACAATAAGTGAAAACAAGCGGTGACTTTTAATTTGAAGCATTGAGGCTAGACAACTCCACTGTCACATCCTGGTCACAATCCAACAATAGCTTCATAGGACAGATAAATCTGATCAATACCATTAGTCTGTCTTATCATCTCTGTACATTATTAGCCAAAATGCTACAATCACTGTCACTGTATCCACCATCGTATTATTATCCTGAAACCCCAAATGTCTGAACCATTTGTCCAACAGCCCGTTATTTTGTGACCAAACTCTATCGGCTATAACGTTGAAGTTGAGCGGGGGACTCAGACGACGACAGCTTTTCCTTTATAAAGTGGAAGCCCAGAAGTGCCGCCATGTTGACTTTGATCTGGCGTATAACATCGTAAACTCTGGACGTCCTTTCACACTCCGCATGAACCCTTTCAGCTCGATAGTTTAGTCACCATGAAGTTACTAAGGTTGCAGTTATTCTTTAGTGTTTGCTATTCAAGTGTGATATGTTAGCCAGCTCAGTGCTAACAGTACAAGCTAACACTGAGTTAAAACACAATATACTGTTTGTTTTATTGACAGGAATTGAAAATTTTTAAAGTTATTTTCTGCTTCAGTTTGAACGTCACATTATGAAGAGGAAATATCTGCTGTTTTGGCACTTGGGTTAGTTAAAACAATAACTTTAGCATTGTTAGCATTTCACACATTGGTCCCCCTTTTTCATTTTGGCCAGATCCTCCACTGGTTTCACTGTAGGATGCTAACAATGCTAACAGCTTTTCTGATCTCTAAATGCTGAATGTAGAAACATTCTCCGCCTACTGCGTGACAGGCTTCCAGTTTAAAAACTTGATTTCAACAACAGCTCAGATGTTTGTTTAGATTTTTGGTTACTAATCCGTGCATGTGAATATGAGCCTGTGTTTTTCTTCCTGAAACCTGAACAAAAATGTTGAGACTCCGATCTTTCCACCGACACGACTACTGTCGCATTCCTAGCGCTCAGTTTCTGCCCGTGTGGCTTTAATGAGGTAATATGTTCCTGAAAACACCTGGAAACGCCTGGATCTCTGAGTCTGTCAGGTGATTTTGTCTGCATCCCGACAGAAAACGGCAGGTCAACGTCATCTCAGAAGGTCATGTGTCACATCAAGATCACACCCGGATATGAGTTCATCAAACACATCTAGAATATTGTTTCAATGATTTAAGATCGTTCAAGAATCAAACGAGGACCAAGACAAGATTTACATCGTCAAAGGTGTCACCATCCTTCAGTTTGAATCCGATATTCTGGATGTATTTCAATACAAATATACTCTGGTGTGATGTTTAGGAAAACTTTTACATTCACAGGAAGGACAGAAGGGAAGTGAAGAAGGAAGCTCCAGAAGATGAAGTCAAATAAAGGCACAAAGCTGAAGACAGCAGTAAAACAAAGGGAAGTGGAGGAAGAAGAAGAAGAGGAAAAAGAGTGAGCGAGATGAAGAGAGTAGAAATGAAACAAGACGAGGAGGAAAGAAAGGAGGGATTATTTGATGGAACTGGAAGACGAGAGAGAAGCGGAATTGAGAGGAAGAAAGTAGGCAAAAGGAGAGAAAAGGAGGCAAAAAAGAGACGAGACATAAGGATGAGGAGACGAGCAGGCAAGAAGAGGAAAGGAGGAGAGGACATGGCATCAGGAAACGAGTAAAGAGGAGAAGCTTAGAAGAGACGACACAGAGAGAGACGAGGATAGAAGACGACAAGTGAAGGAGACAAAAGGTGAGGAGGGGAAAGGAGACGAGGACAGGAGGATGGAGTCCAGCTCAGTCCAGGTGCTTTTATGATATCGGCAGTTCAGTTCAGTCTAAAAAACACACAAAAACAACTTTATTAACTATTTACAACGTGGAGGTTCGAGTCAGCTGTGACCTGGTAGCTTTTCTTCTTCAATCAGTTTGGAGATTTGATGTAAAAAAGAAAAAATTTACCTCTCTAATTGAAGAATAAAACAGGAAATAAAAAGCTCACAATAAAATATTATGTGACTAGAAGTCGTCAAAGCAACTAAAAAATATATAGAAACAGAACTTTAACACGTAGAAAAGTCTCTGAGGTATTTCTGGTGTATTGAGGTGATCTGTGGTTCATGAGCAGTATTGTTTTGATGGATTTTTTTTCAACCTTTTCCACTCGTTTTTTTTTTTTTGTCAGTGCCGTTCCTCTTTTGCACACGCTGTCGTTCCCGCGGCTGAACGCCTCCTCTCGCTTCACCAACTTCGTACAAAGACAGAGAGTTGCATGTGTGCAATGCACCGAAAGTCAAATGAACAATAAGAAGGAATATATACGGAAATATATTCATCTTTTGAATCATCTTCATCTTCGTCAGCAGCAGCATCGTAGACATTCACTGTTACATGTATGGCATCACGGAAGGGTCAGAAACACAAAAACATAAAATACAACAATGAAAAAACAACGATTCCAGTTCTTCTTGTTAGTGTGTCTTAAAGGACCAGTGCGTAGGATTTATATTACAGTAACACACTGGAGCTTTAACTGGATGAATTCTCTGAAGTGGACCCTTGGTGGTCGGTTTCTGAGGCAACAGACCGACGCCCCAGTTTTGGTCCCAAATGAAAGAAAAATGAAAAGGAGAAAAAAAAGAGAGATGAGGAGCTGACTGATGACCTTTGACCTTTGCATGGATGAACTTGTGAGAGTTGTGATCTGAGCAGGTTTTTAAAAAAACAAAAAAAACGGCTCAACCAGAGGATGGCGGTGGCGCAATAGTGACAGAACTATGAGGGGGTCAAGGGGATCACAGGTACTCACTTACCTCCAGATCACAAAACCAAGATGAAAACAATCAGCACAAACAGTATGAAATTAAAAAACACAGAAAAACGTGTCACAAACATGTGACTGTGTTCACATTGTACCACACCACACCCAACACACCACCACTCCACACACTCACGACACTCACAACTCACACCATCACAACACCTCACACACACACACACACTGACCTGAATGCATAAACCGCTCTATGCATCATGAGGTCTTGCACCTTGTTTGGGCACCTTTGCAAATTTACATATTCAGGACAGCCAATAGGCTTTGAGCACCCTCAGATAAGCCCCTCCCATCTGTTGGTCCCACCCCTTCCCAACCACGTGGAAACTTGTGGCCCGCGTCGCATCAAATGCTCTCCCCCGACCCTCCGCCCCCTGTAGACCTGGTTACCTGAGAAGTTTTATTTCCGAGCCCCAACCGAAATGCTGCGGTCGAGAGTGGTCAGCCAATCAAATCTCTGCATGCAAGACGTTTACTTCCCGGTTCCTGAAAAGCAATCCCATCAGCCCTCTCTCAGTCTTCAGCCTCAAATTATAACAGCTAAATAAAACAAAACAAAAAAAACACAGAGAGAGAGAAAGAAAACCTTCAGCTTTAACACTGTCCAATCTTTCTGGGTTTTCTTTCCTTCTGACCTCACTTCCTGTTTCCTGTCGTTTTGGATAAAACCCGTTGGATCCGAAGGTTTTGCCGTGTGTGAATTAGTAGCATGTTGTCGCAGGAGGAAAATAGAAAAGAAAAAGAGTCCAAGAAAAGGTAGAAAAACAAATGTTTGCTATCGGTGTTTGTTGTGTAACAGTCATCGTGTTCCTACCAGAGTTTTGCAGCATTGTGTAAAAAAAAACTACATCCCAACGGTAGGCAGTTGCTAGGAGACGCAAGCCACCCGATAGGTAGATAAGTCCAGATGAGGAGGAGGAGACAGCAGAGGGAAGAGTGCACCAGGAAAATGGTCAAAGCAATGAAAGATGTTGCTGAGGTACCTGGAGATAGAAGAGCATTCACTGAGTCGGGACCTGAATGCCTTTCAGTGTTGGGTTTACCTGCGTATGTGCACACACACACACACACACACACACACTTGTAAAAAAAAAAGTAATAAAAAAAAAAAAACACGAATGACTCAAGACTGAGAGGAAAACTTGAGAAAAACGAGGACGAGTGCTGGTAATATTTGTCCAAAAAGGACGAAGAGAGAATCAAATAGCAGCTGCTTTCACGGTTTAGGTCGAAAAATTCCACTGAGAAAACATCAGTGAGTGAGAGTGTGTGTGTGTGTGTGGTGTGTGTGTGTGCTCAGTGTCATTCGGCCGTTTTCACAGGAAGTTGAACCGAAAATCACGGTATCGTCAGGCATCCAAAGCAAGTTTTTCTGTTTGTTGTTGTTTTTTTAAGTTTCTCCTCATATACTGGACTCTTTGGGCGGCAGGTCCACGTTGGTTACCATGGGAACAGGTGTGTGATGGTCGGAGGTAGGCGGGGCGATGGTGGCGGTGAGGCGGCGGACCTGGGAGATCCTCTCCTCCACGCACCCGGCCGACNNCCGACAGTCGAGCCTCTGCGTCGTGATCCCAGCACTCCTCAACCGTCTCACAGATCTGAGCCAGGCCCTGCAGACAGCAGAGTCAAATAATCAGTCTAATTATTATTCATTACAAAATAATTAGTATCTTTTCATTCTGTATTGTTTGTATTAGAAATACGGAGGAGCACATTTGTTTTCTAGAGACGACAAACGCAATATGAGATAATATTATGAGACTTCAAAATAAGAGGGCTGTATCAGGGGTGACCAGGAGGAGGAGTACAGGAAACTCATCCAGGACTTTGTCACAT
>NW_023339650.1:19957630-19960041 GCF_004916995.1 Morone saxatilis
GTTTCCTTCCATATGGAAGGAAACTGGAGAATGTGCTGACCAGTGTTCCTCTGCAGCGGGAATCAAACCTCCAAACTCCACTATCTGCTATTTTGAGATAATGGGAATTGGCTGATGTCTGTCCGCGCGAAGCGTTACCACTTAAGAGTTTTGGGAAAGTGGTAAAAGTCTTGTACTATAACTCTCATACATCCGGCTGTAAACAAATAAATATGTCTACATTCCCCTGTAAGAGGATCCGATATGCATCCAGATACATTCTGGGCTTCGGTACGATTCAGGGACGATGCATTTTAATCAGTTCTTAACATTTGTTTAATGTAGACATTTAGTTTACTTTGTAAAACTAAAATAATAAAAGTAACATTGTGAATCACAAGTGTTTTTTTTCTTTATGGGAAAAAACTGGGAGACAAATGTCTGATTTTAGAAATACAGTCATTGTGTTTAGCTGAACAGAAAGAAAGACTTCCTGCAGTGATTACCTTAGACCTCTCCCAGCTGGAGCTCAGTTCTGTTTAATATATTGCGTGTTCTTGCTTGTGCTAGCTGTATTAGCATCCACTCCTCTCACCAGGTGAGTCGTGCTACCGCTGGACTTAATCATTGTCCAACAGATCTTACAAATGGACTGAACTTTAGAATCCAAATGACTTCCAAACTTTAGATTTTAGATTTGATGGTGAATACCCTCGCTCTCTCTTCAATACCCTCTCTTGTTCTGAAATCATTTTCATTATCTCCTTCTGAAAACTAGACTATAATTTTTGTCATCCTCTTACTTTTAAAATATTATTTTAAAAGAAAAACATTCTATAAAATTCCTTTTCTTTTCAATAAAAGAAGCCAAAGTTGTCAAGACGTTTGTCTGAATGAAATGCGGTTTGATTTAAATCAGATTAAAGAATAAATGAACAGGATTATGAATCAGACCAGACCTTTCATACATATTGGAGATAGAGACAATTGATCTGTCAGGGACTCTTTTAAAGGAGTTCCTCAGGGAACCGTGCTAGGTCCCCCGTAGTTTCAGGACTCGGGACGTGTTGGATTTTGTAATATGTTGTTCACACTGCGGCAACACGTACCTGCAGCAGGAAGAGGCGAGCTGTCACTGCAGCTTTATGACCAGAGAGAGGGGGAGTCATAAAAGAGAGGGAGGGTGAGGGGATAGAGAGATACAGAGGAACAGAACAGTTAGTACTTTATTAATTAGTTTTTCATTTTATCATTAATTATTGCTAAATACTTCTTAAGAATATAATCTACTATGTAATAGATTCATAATACATTTAATACAGTATGTTTTCTTTCTTATGTTTCAGACTTTAAAACAATATCGTTATTGAAAGTTAGTTAGAAGTATATTTTTGACATTCATAAGTCTAGTTTGTGCTCTTCTTCCAAACCAAACGACCACTATTGATTACAGATCATTGGTGATTATGTAATATTGTATATTTTGTGACTTGAACTTATTGAACTGACTCAGTGCAGTTTAAATGTTCAGGGAGACATTTCATAAATTAGCCCTGCTGAGCCGTGAACGGGCTGCCAATCAATATAAAGCAAATTTTATGGCCAGGACTGTCATCATAACTCTCTATAACACACACACACAGACACACTGGCAAACATACAAAACACACACAGAGAGGCACATAAAGTCATTAGCAGAGAGCTGGTAATGTTGTGTTTATTCTGGCTACTCTAGCGGAGCAGTTAAAGCAGCAAAAAGAGAACCAGCCTCCAGACTCTAAAACAGCCACTGACCTTATCAGCAATTTAATAATTAGATCATAACCAGGTTAAGATAACAGCCTGATTATTGCAGTTAAAACATCTTCTCTGTCTTTTCTTAGAGGCTTTGTTACACATCAGTCTTCCAGGTTAGTCTTGTATTAAACAACTCCTCTGAGAACCACAAAGGTCATGCAATTGGTCAACTTCACAGTGTGTTGAAATCCAAAGATTTACAACATTTATTACTCTGGAGAAGTGAAAGTATGCCGCTGCTGTATTCTGCCACTATACGTCTGCACGGCCGCCATATTGCAGAGGTCAGACCTTCTATTTAACAATACTTAGAGCCTGCATTACAAAGTCACTGTAACTCTCTTCATTCTGAGCTAATAAAAAGGTGAAAAATTTAACCTGATACTGGTTGTATTCAGTCACTGGGGGCGGAGCAAATCAGCTCTATGACAGCTTGCACTGCAGACTGTGATCTATGAACAGGAAACATCAGTGCCAATTATTATTTAGCTTTTGTCAGTTTCTCCAAAAATGTAGATTTCTACACATAATATATTGCTATATTTATATATCTGTTATTGCTATAATATACAAGCCGCCTGCAGCTCTTGTGGGGGGTTCCCGGTCTGCAGAGGTCAGTACCTATCAAAAGTGGT
>NW_023339650.1:19960141-19962427 GCF_004916995.1 Morone saxatilis
CACTTTTTCACACCACTGTATCTGATTACATACAGTGTAACACACAGTACTGACTGCTCTCAGCGAACACTCAGTCAAATGTATTTAGCTAGATGAACCATTTAAGTTGCAAGCAGTATTTTGATGAATTGTGTAAATAATAACTACCTATTATTAGGTAAGCGGTAATTAAAATG
This sequence comes from Morone saxatilis, assembly GCF_004916995.1. Lineage (NCBI taxonomy): Eukaryota > Metazoa > Chordata > Actinopteri > Moronidae > Morone > Morone saxatilis. The sequence continues at coordinate 19,960,318 of NW_023339650.1, forward strand.
ACTGTTGAGGAAATGCTAATACTCAATGTCAACATTGATGCACACGGTTTATTTTTATTGAGCCAAAACATTAGTTTATTCTAAGAATACATAAATCATCAGGGTGTTATTTGCTCCATTCACTCCTGCTCACTGTAGTTTTTATCAGAGGGAAATAGAGCATTTGTTGGGGACTATTTTCAGCGGCGCATTAATCCACATGTGGTGCTCTGGTGATCGTGGTAGTGAAGGAACAGTGTGGCTCATTGATGCTTTTCTGGACCCACTGGAGGAAGAGGAGGATCTGTTAGGAGATACATTCACTGCTGGTGTGAGGTTATCTAAGATTAAGTTCAACCTTCCAAATATTTCACCTCCACAAACTACGACAGATGTTCGTCTGTCCAGTGTCTCTCATTTTGTTTTCCTCGGACTGTTTGGCTGCAGGAGGTTGTTGGAGCATTATCACACACTTTCAGGGCCTGACAGTCTCATGATCCTCCCCGAGCTAAACAAACACACAGTGTAACACACTCACAGTTTGTGGCTCTGCCTGTGTTTGTGTTGATTTTCTGCCTGGTGGTGGTGGTGACTTCTTTTACGAGAACTCTGCTCAGAAATGTTTGTCACACTGAACCGGACCCCCTTGCCTGCTCACTAGACTGCTTATACAGGAAGTAATGCTGGTGTTCACAGGTACAAACAGTCCAAAAGTAACATGAAGGTCCCCAGTGGACGAGCCCTTCAGATGACCTCCACCAGTCTTTGCTGCGCTGCTGGTAAAACTCTAAAAATACTGAAATCATCAGGATGTTCTTCCCAACTTCCTGATGCTTTAAAATGAGGCTGAGGTATAAATCAAATATTCATATATTCATATATTCCATTATATTATATTTGGTAGTGCTATTCTTCCATCCACAAACTTCCACAACCCATCACGTTTTCTTACACCGGTTTAAATCAAGAAAGCCCATGCTAACATTAGTATGCTAACATGGCACTGGAGGAAAAGTCAGAAGGATTCGTCCTCCGGGAACATGAATGTCTGAACTACATTTCCAACAGCTGAAGAGACAGTGTGGACCGCAGTGGTTCCCACAATGCTCCTCGGTGCTGTAAATGTTAACCAGCTCTTGGTTTTATCTCCACCTCGAGCTCCTCCAGCTCTTTAGCTCTGCACCACATTGATCCTGGTTTCAAATCTGTTTCTTCTCTTGACCCAGTGCCTCCCCTGCTCCTCCCCAGCTCCTCCTCCCTCCTCTTGACCTCATGTCATCAATCTTCGGGGAGCCGCGAGGAGAAAAAAAACAGACACTGGCCCTTTAAATCTTCGCCTGTAGCTACGGGCAACCCATCCCCCATCGTGCACCCCCTCGTCACCCCCCCGCGCCCCCCTCTGCTGCAGGGAGTCGTAGTAGTGAGAGGGCAGCGATTCAGCTTCAACAACAGCTGAGAAATCTCCTCTAATGTTCGATTTACACCAAACACCCCCGACAGGAGTTTACAGAGATCTCACGTAGCTTTTAACTTCAACCTGAAACAACCGACCGGCTCCAGGAACACAGCCTGTGAATTCTCTGCACATTAGACCAATCGCTGTCGTTCCCTGTGCAAAACATTGACCCATACGTCGCCAAAACTCGCTTCGTAAACAGCTCACATTAACTGTCCAAACAGTGGTTTTACTCTCACTGGAACAGGTTGCCTTAGAGTCTTATTAACGACACAAGAAAAACACTCGCACTAGCAGTGAAAACAGACGATATATACAAAAATACAAAAGGAATTATCTTCATTTACTCTTGGAATTTAATTGTAAAAACATCCTAAAAACATCACAATGACCCCAAAAGATGTACAGTTGTATCAAAAGTTTCTATATTTGAATACAATCTCTCTTTATTACAAAGTAAAACAGATCTACGGTCAGATGTCCAACCCAAGGCTGCACAGATGGAACCTCTTTTCCTTAACATTAATTTATTATTTTTCAAAAAGTTGTATAGTACTAAGCCTGTATGATTGCTATTGTTGTTGTTTGGCCTAGCTCCTTGTCAGTGATCAATACTCCCATTATTAAAGCATTAATCAACCTGATCAGCCTTTATCAGTCAGCTAGTGTTTCTGT
>NW_023339650.1:19962527-19969980 GCF_004916995.1 Morone saxatilis
ACGGGAAACGGGCGCGATCAGCGGTGCTGTTACGCTTCGTGGCCGTGTGCGGTGGACTTTGGGGGTCTGATGGAGACGAGGTCCGTGATACTGCACGTGCTCACACCAGTTAGAAACCAGATCCAGTGTGAACATGGTCAGAACCTGTTAAACCGGTTTAAGGAATCAAGAATACTCGTTTACATGGTGGTGAAGAAGTTAATGTGAACACACTCCTCCTCTTCCAGCTCCTCTTTCTTTCTCATCCCTCTCTATCTTTTCCCTCCTCCTACTCGCACGGGGCTCTTTCTCTCTCGTCTCAGTCGTACTATAGCTTGGTCGCCCCGTCAGTCTGTCAGCCGCTTATATAACAGCTTTATGTAACCGTCTATAAGATGAGCCGGTGGCCTTGTCAGAGACAGAGGGAGGGAAGACGAAGAAGAAGTTTCCTCTCCTCTCCCTCTGTGCCGATGAGTCCATCAAACTGTCGGGAGCTTTTTATGCAAACTGAAATGAGAATTAGAAACAAAAACTGCTCCCTGAATGCAACATATGCAGAAAGTTTGAGGGAGAAGTTTAGTCTCAGTCCAACAGCACCATCAGAGTCTTCTGGTTGTTAAACACATGACAAATATTTTATACAGTATATATATAGTGGTGCCAATCGGAGTTCAAGACCATTTGCACCAAACTGCATGGTGACAGCGACATTTGAGAATATTACAAGCGTAAACTTACAGATTTCTTCTTTTACAGTGTAGACTGAAGCACATCTATAGTCTGTAAAAAGAATCTTTCACACCAAGGCTGCTGCTAATTATTAATAATAAAGATGCACAGCAGGAAAACATCTTTAATTCAGATTCTTAATGAAATCTGGTTTTGGATAAAAAAAGCAACAAACTCTAAAACCAACGTGTGTTTTTCACAGTGAAATATTGAAGCTGGTGTGAAAAGCCTGAAGGCAGCCGACCAAAACGCACCACCTGATCTCCCGCCTTGACCTGATTACCGCCAGTAATTTGTCTTTCATGTAAATGTGACGGTAGACTCTGCGTGTTTGAAAAGGATGGAGCGCTGTGATGAAGTGCTGCAGCTGAGACGCAGCGAGATGCATGCAGAGCGCGACGGCGAGGCCTCCTGCTGCGAGCGCAAACACAGAGCTGCAATATTAAAGAGCTGAATGAAGCAGCAGGTTCTGATGGAAAGATACTGATTAAAAACACACACACTGGTTGCACGGACTTATTTTCTGCAGACATTGCCCGATCTTAAAGGTCCTGTTTTTAATAATCAAGCTCCTGGTTTTGGGTTTTAAAATCCACTGTGTGCAGCATTTAGCAGCTGTAGAAAGACAGATATTTCTCTCAGGAGTTGGTGGAGACCAAACAGAGCTAAAAGAGAGCGAAGAGGACTCATCAGGTGCCACCAGCCAAACTTCAGATGAATGATCTGAACCTGCTGGATGTGGAAGCAGAGTTTGCCCTCTAGTGGCCAGAATATCAGTTGAAGCAGCTTTAACCAAAAACCAGGTGGTAGTCCTAACATTTGACCTCTCTGGGGTCCAATTTGAGTTCACACTACACAGTGACTCCTCCTGGACTTTAACGGAGCAATAGCAGCTCAGACCTCCTCGCTCTGGTCTTTTTTAAAGGTGGCCCTGGTTTTGCCCTGAGGGCCCTTGGCTTCGGAGCCTGAGGCGATAATGTTTGCAGAATCTTTGACTTCTTTTAAATTACTTCTTAAAACGCACTTTTCTAGACTTTATATGATGTCCTCTTTGTACTTTATTATACTTATTATTGTATTTTTAATTACTTTGTGTATCACAATGATCAGTTTGCTTTGTACGTTGAAGCACTTTGTAAACTGCTATATAAATAAAGTTTTTATTATTTCTGAAGAGTAAAAAGTAACTGCTAATGCAAGCTGCTACAGCCTGGCTACCATCGTTTGTGCAGTGTGTTAAAAGTGCGAGAGATTGTTCAGCTGCTGAAGAGAACGTCAGCGATCTGTTTCTGTCCGCAGAGAGGAAGATTTGATTTTTAGTTTGTCTCTCGTCTCAAACACTCCGACCTCGTCCAAGGTCCTCGGGATCAATATAATGGCGGTTCTGCCTGTATTGAAGGGTTTGGATGTGAGGGAGTTCACCCACATCGATCCCTGAAGAATGAAGGCGAAGAGTGAGGGAGAGGAGGAGGAGGAGGAGGAGGAGGAGGAGGAGTGTAAACATCTATTCAAACTTTTGTCAGACGATAGAACAAACACAATTTGAACATAAAAGCTGCTTTGATTGAGTTTAGAGCTCCAGTGTGTAACATTACTGTAATATAATATTCACAGGTATGGTTTCATTAGTGTTAGAATGAGATGTTTCTACAGTAGCCCAGAACAGACAAACCAAACACTGGATCCATATACGGACCATGTTCGTTCTGTGAGTTTGGCTGTTTCTCCTTCACGCTTGGTAGAAATGAGACGTTTCAGTCAGCTGCAATCTTCAGTCTCACCACTAGATGCCACACCTCCTTTAGAGGCCACAGCTAAAGAGTGCTGCGTGATGAAGCACGGCTACGTCCTCTGGCTGACACTCAAACTCGCCAACTGTCGCTCAGCCCGGTGTCAAGAATACTGGGACTAATTATTGCTGCTTAATATAAAAACACTTTAATACAAAATTACACAATTACATGCAATCGGATCCAGTTTTTCACATTTGTGTAATGTAGACATTGATTTTCAAAGTATTTTTTTCTTTATGGGGAAAAACTGAAGGCAAATGTCTGATTTCAGAGTTACAGTCGATGTGCTTTTCCAACAGACAGATAGACAGACAGACAGACAGAGAGACAGACTTTCTGCAGTGATGACAGTGCATCCACAGACTCCTCGTCGCCTGTATGAGATTCAGAATCAGGTTCTTTGCCAAGTAAATTTGGCCGTCTCACCGAGCTGTGAGTGTTAATATGTATCCTGCTACGAATGGACAGATCTTGTCCAACTTTCCTTCCCAAATGTCTTCCAGACTTTAGATTTGAAGGTGCTCTGTGGCGTTGTTGGCCGAGATTGACCTTTTACCTTTCAGGAGATGTTACCAACGATGCACTCGTCCTCTGGGGTTTCTGTGTTTTCTGCTGGTCAGTCGTCTGTTTTAATGTGAGTGTGTCAGGGTTAGTTGATTAGTATTTGCTCTTCAGGTAATAAAACAGCAGCTCCCTCAGCACCAATCTACATACTGATCACACACATAAACACAACAATAGACCAGAGGTTCATGCTTGATTGCATTATAATATTCTGCTCACATGTACTAACACTTGAGAGGTAAATGAGGCTGAGCCTGCAGCTAACACACCACAGTAACAACAATGACGGGAATATAACAAATGTTGGGTTCAGAACTTCCTTCTATTATCATGTAACAGTTGAATAATTAGCTCAAATACAGCTAAAAGCGTGTTTCTATTTAGGTTTTACACAGCAGGTCCAGTGTGTAACACTGAGGAGGATCTACTGTATCCATAGGTATGTTTTCATTAGTGTATAATCACCTGTAAATAAGAATCGATGTGTTTTGGTACCTTAGAATGAGACGTTGTTCTCTACTAGCTTCATGCACCTCACAGTTTTCAGCCTGCAGATTCCCTCCGGTCATCATGGCAAACACCCAGCGATCAGTGCTCTCATGCATTTTACATGCAGAGGAGATTTTAGAATTAGTTCTGCATGCGTGACCTGCGACCTCCCAGCGTCGGTCAACAACACGCTGGATTCTGTTTGATTGTGATCAGATAGACCTGCCGCCCTCTCCGGTCCCTCTGGATCCTGCTCAGCTTCATGTTCCGGGGTTGTGCGTTCACATTTGAGACTGAGATGTTAAACAAACTCTGTGAGACTTGACTGACCTACAACTCCTCCAACTTCTCTATTCTGCACCTGTTTTCTTGTCTGATACGCTGTAAGTGTAAATGTTTGAACATGGACTGTATAAATCTTTAATGTCCAGATGTCGAGATAGATAGATAATCCTCAATGCAGCTTTCCACCTCATTAGCATGCTACAGTAGCCTCATTAAATTGTGTGAAGCAGCCATTTCCCCGGAGTGTGGAGGCAGCAAAACACACAGTATTCCCGGACACAAGAAAAAGGGGGACATCAGATTTAGTGTGCTGAGATGTTTGTGTCTGTTTGCGGTATTTGTTTGTGACTCAAAACTGACTTGAGAAGGCTACGTTTACCCGAGGCCCAGTCCCCTGAGAGCTTAGTGTAGTTTGAAATGTAGCATCCAGAGTCTTCCTGGCTTGGTTGGTAGGTTGATCCCACTAATTGATGTTCTCCTAAAGGGCCAGACGATACCTTCCCTTCACTGCTGTCTGCTGGTCTACTGTGAGCCCTACTTTTTGGTGGTTGAAAGCTATTTTGTGGGGCTCTACTGGTGGTCTAAAGTCAACTGCTCTGCTTTTTACCCTACTGTCTGTTGCTCTGCTGTGAACCTGACTTTGTCCTTGTCTACTGTGTATCCTGCTGTCTACTGGTCTGCTGTTCTGCTGCTGGTCTGCTGGGCGCTCTACTGTCTGCTGCTTTGTTTTCTGTTTGTAAGCTGGTATAGCTCTTTGAATTTACTTTCTCCAAGTTTGAGCTTCTAACTTCCAGACTTATAATTCTCAATCACCACCCTGACCTGGCCCTAAGTCACCTTCACAGGGCATTGGGTCGGTGGACAAAAGGTAAGACTGTACTTTTTTGGTGAAACTGATTCATACCTCAATAGTTACACCGTCTTTGGTCATTTTGAATGTCAAAGCTAGTGGTTCTCAGAGACGATAAAGAACATTCTTTCTGGGGACATAATGTTGAAAGCAGCACTAAAGTTGGGTAAAACCAGCCTTCTCTGTGGCAGACAGTCAAACAGTATTTGACAGCTACAACTTTAAACTGTTATCTTCTTCACAAGCTTGTCGCATGCAGTTAGCTTTCGCTTCAGAATATTTGTGCTGTGAAACAACCAAACCAAAGGAAAAACGCTGAACTAGTGATGGAAATCAGGAAGAGAAGGTAAGACATATGCAATCATACACGACTTTCAAAAGTAATGTTTTTTTTAATAATTGTACGCATTGTGTTTGACCCCCACTGGAACAATCAGTCTTTACAAACATAAACCCTCCCTTCCCCTGTCTTCCTCCATACTGATGTGCTCTCCTTCTTCTCACCCCTCCATCACCCAATGTCAAACCCTGCCACGCTCCGAATAAAGCCATTTTCCTTTGTTTGTTAGCGGCATAAAAGTTTAATGTGGCGTTATGTTATCTGTCACTGAAGGGTGGCTGTAAGGACAGAGAGAGACAGCGAACAAACAGCAATGGATGAAAGACAAAATGTGGTAGAAAGAAATGATTTGTGGACAGTATGTACAAATTCAAACAGACGGTTTCCCTTCTGCTTTATCTTTTATTTCTTCCTTTATGTCTCTACTTTCTCCTTTGTTTATCTCTTCATTTCTTTGCCCTTTTTATGGCACAACCCCACAGGATGAAAGCCCTCAACTCTGACTCCCAGTTTGCCGCCTCCAACCAGGACTGCCCTGACAGTGGTTTGGGTTATTACGGTAAAGATTAGCCATTTTAATGGATTTTTGAGCTGTCCAGAACGGTTAAATGGTGCCTGAAATGTATCAGCCCTTTCCACAATATAGGACCTTTAAATAAAGTTTGACTGAATTTAAAAAAAGAAGTGATGTGAAGTTTCAGATGTGTCAAAATGAAGGAATAAGTCACTGCTTTGGCACTCTATAAACCCGGTATAAGACCGACGACACCTCTGGCTGATTGGAGGCTTTATGGTTGATCAGAAGGACTTTTATTGATCAATAACAGGATAAAATACTGAGGATGGTTGAATCTTTAGTTTTTACCCCAAAAACATCTGATCCAAAGAGCAGCTGAGGTAAAAAGCTCCCGTCTCACTCATCACTCTAATGCCTGTTGGAGGCACATTAAGAGCATTTGATTAGAAAATTACACTGAAATTAACTCTCAAATACATCAAGGCTGTTAAATGAAAATGATTATTAACCCCGACGGAAACAAAACAGGAGAAAAGGGAAGGAACAAAAGGCGGAGATAAATACCAGGCTGAAGGCAAATCTGACTCCTGCTCTGACAAAATGAAATAAAAGCTCTGTATGATGACTGGAGTTCATTTGCATTTGCTGGAATAGAAGAAATGTTCATAAATATTTCCTGTCCTTGACAAACAGATGAACTCCTCGCTGCTTCAGCCCTGAGTGATGCTTCTACTGAGATCTTCTCCTGGATGACAAACACTGAATTAATGGTTTTTATGATGCCTGCCATTAGGGGGCGCTGCAGCATCAGCACCCCTCCATCACACCACCCTGCGTCCTCTGAAGGATCAACTTCCCTGGTGCTGCGCTCTAACCTCAACGAACCGTTTCCATCCGTCCGACCAAAACCTCCAAACTCAGGATGTGCTCACTGTGCTCACTGTGCTAACTGTACGCTGCTGCTTTACTGGCTGCGTTTTTTAAAGATGGAGCCTCATGGCGCCGGGTTCTACCAGAGAAGAGTCAACCTTTCACCTCTGACCTTTAAAACAATGACAGTACACAGGAGCTACCTGGAAGCTTTGGCGTTAGCACGTTTTAGCGCCAACTGTGAGCAAGAAGAAGAACGTTTGCTCGAGAACAACAACAGCGGCTGCTAAAGAGGTTAGCGTAGCTGCTGCTAGGTGTGTGTGTGTACAGTGTGTGTGGTGTGTGTACAGGTGTGTCAGTGTGTGTGTGTGTGTGTGTTTACAGTGCTTTACATTGTGGTGTGTTCAGGTGGTACAGCTGTGTGTGTGTGTTACAGTGTGTGTGTGTGTGTAGTGTGTGTCAGTGGTGTGTGTACAGTGTGTGTGTTTGTTTGTTTACAGTGTGTTTACAGTGTGTGTTACAGTGTGTGTGTGTTACCCAGTTGTGTACAGTGTGTGTGGTGTACAGTGCTGTCTACAGGGTTTATGGTGTGTGTGTTCTGTCTCTGGTGTGTGTGAACTGTGTTTGTGTGTTGTGTGGACAGTTTTGTTGGCGTCGAGCAAACTGCTGTGACAAAGATTTATGTGCTTGTCAAGCTGTCACAGCCCTGCAGGCAGTGTGTGTGTGGTGTGTGGTGTGTATTATCGCATGGTAACATGCTAATTCAGTGGATAGGACGCCAGAGTGGAGCTGTAATAGAGTTCCAGGGAGCGACACAATAAACGAGGACAGGCCTCGAGGAGTTATATCGGGAAGCATCAAGTGTGTCTCTGTGTGTTTTTTGTTTCTTGTGTGGTAGGATGTGTGATCAGAGGGTGAACTTTCTCATCATTTTTGTAATATTGACTTTTATCATCATTCATTGTCTCCTCTGCAGACCGTAACGACATTTACTCCAACACTTCCTCGCGCTGTTGTGTTCTCTCAGGAGGTGGCGA
>NW_023339650.1:19970080-19973444 GCF_004916995.1 Morone saxatilis
GAGTAGGGCGGGTCACGACTTCGCCATCCTGGGGAAAAAATGATTCATCCAAACTGTGATGTGACTCTGGAACAAGTCGCCAGCGATTTGAATGAATTTTCTCCTGCAGTTGATTTGCTTAAAGAATGGGACTGATTACCGTATCGGACAACTGAAGTCTGTCTTTTATTGTCTCAGTGTGGAACCTCTCCCCAGTCCCCATGATGCATCCAGATAACTGATCTATTCGTTTGTTTGTTTTCTTTATTCTAAATTCATTTCATGGTTAAATGTGAACTGCCTGCAGGCCTCATTCCACTAATTAATGAGCTGCTTTAATGTGCTTCTCAGTAATTCATCATTTAATATTGATCAAATATTGAAGACCCAGGTGAGACGCCTGCTCTCATTTTGTCAATCAAGAGTTTAAAGTTACCTGTTCATTTATTCATCGCTGAACAAGGCACTGTCAATCACTGCGACAGCTTTTTAAATGCTGCTAATCTGAGGAGGAGGAGGAGGAGGAGGAAGGGTTTCAGTCAGATACTGGACTCTGCTGGAGGAAGGTCGGAGCTCTCTGATGAAATATTATTCTTGATATCTGTCATTAATCTGATGACGGTGTTAGTATCACAGTCTCTAAGCATCAGAATATTAAAGTAACTGGATTACTTTCTGTTGGTTGTGGATTACATCAACAGCACATAAATAAAAGGAATATCTTTGGGGTTTTCTTGAGTTGTTTCCTGTTTTATTTTGTAATTTTTCCTATCTGTGTCTCTCGTTGTCCTTCCCGGCTGCATATGCAGCAGTGCAGCGGTCAGAGACTTCCTGTGTTACAAGAGAAAAGGTCCGTGTTGCAACAATCCTCTGATACTTTGGTTTCGGGACAAGGAGCAGCTGCTGATGCAGTTTAATGTTAATGACAGCCGTAATAAATGCTGTAAAGCACCTGACCTCCGTCGGTCTCGGAGGGTGTGAGCCCGGCTGTAGTTCTGGTGCTCAGTGTAAACACCCCTTAGCTAAACCTTCCTCACATCAGAAATGTGTGGTTTCCATCGTCTGACCTTTGACTGGAGCTCTTTTAATGACCTCGTCATCTTCTGTGACGGTTTCATGGATCAACCAATCAGCTCATTTTAAATTTCCCCCTCGTTCCTCCTCCTTCTGCCTCGTTCTTTGTCTCCCTCTCTCTATTTATCCCTCCCTCCGTCTCTCTCTCTTGTACACTCTGTCATTACTCAGGTGTTATCAGATCACAGAGTGCAGGTTGATAAAGGTTAGCTGTGTGTTCACGTTATTCTCTCTCCGGTGACTAATGCCTCAGATTGAGCTGGATCGAGCGTGTGTGTGTGTGTGTGTGTGTGTGTGTGAAATGCGGCAGAAGGGAGTGGGTTCACATGAGGAGACCGACACTGCAGACACTGAGCCACATGTGTTCGGTCTATAGCGTTCGCAGCGGCGGGAGGGGCTCCGAGCTGTCCTTAAGTGACACACAGGAGCTGCTGCTGGTGTCCTCAGACGCCACTCGCTTCCCCACTCGCCCCCTGAAACAAACGTGCCCTCCAGCTGTGTGTCTCCAGCTACAGCGGCCACCAGTCGGATTACTGATACAGTGCTCACCTTCTGTCACTATGAGTCTGTTCATTCATCATTTCATGTGTTCACTTCCTGGTTTATTTTATGTTAGCCCGTGTCTGTTAAGTTGTACAGTGGTCAGTCCCTTCTGCGTCCCTCCTGTCCACCATTTTCCTGGTGTCTGCTGAACTTGGGTTTTTGGATTTGTTCGCCTGTGCTGGTTGGAGTTCTGGTTCAGTTATAACAACGTCCTCACGAGCTTGACGCTCAGAGGGAAAAGGTGTGTAAGAAAGTTTAAAGTACGCAGTTAAAACGACAAAGAGCTAACGGAAGAACAGAGCAAACATCAGGGAAAAGAAAGCTTCTGTCAGAAAGAAGAATATTAAGTCTGATTGTTAAAAATAAAAATATACAGAATACAGAGAACGTATCAATATATCAGGAAAACTCATCTCTGATCAATATATCAGGAAATAATCAAACTTCCTGCAGTGATTGAGTTCACTGTTAGGGTTTAGTGGACAGTGTGTTAAAGCTGCATTCTCTCTAACAGCCAGCAGGGGGCAGCTCCACTCTGATAGTATTGAGTCTTAGGGAGATTAATGAGCTCAGTAAACAGTTTCCTGATGAGTTTCTGATCTCAGTCTCTAGTTTCAGTCTTCTTCCATACAGCATGATGTTCATTTAGTAACTGATGGTCCCATTTAGAGTCAAACAGACCATGATATGCTTTCTAGGCGGGCTACCTTTTTTTTTTTGTGATGACAGCTCATTCTCTGAGTGCCGTCCGCTCAACATAACGAAAAATACACTAAACACAAATATACAAAATAACCTACTGGAACTTCCCATCTCAAAACTTTATCAGATGTTTTTCATTGACAATTCATGGCCAAGACCCTTTTATTTGCCATCTTTGGGTGGCGGGGGTTAATAACAATAATCTAGTCAGTACAAAAACTTTAAATAACAAAAATTTGTTACTTATTTGGCAAGAATGTTGATTCTTCTTCAGTGGAAGTCACCCCCCCGCCCCCGACCTGGACTCGATGGATGCAGGGATGTGCTGCACCTCTTGAGCATGAGAAACTAGAGATTTACAGATGAAGCTCCTTGGCCATTGTTTTAAAAGTCTGCAGCTACTGATAGACATAATTATCAAAGACAAGCTTCACTCCCCCATTCTCATTGCTCGACAGTTAATCCTGCTTTAACCCTGGAATTTCTCTGCAGCCATTATCATTTATTGTTACTTAATTTCTTTTTTAATCCCACTCAAGTAAATCTGATGTTAACCCTTTTTTTTGTAACTGTCCTGTTCCTTCTCTGTTTTTTCTTATGTTATTTTGTATACACAAACAATAAAAATATGTTAAAAAATTATATATACAAAATACACTAAAACACATTGAAGCACGCGAAAAAGACGTCCAAAACAACAACGCTGGTGTGTCTCTTGTGGTGTGTGTGTTGTGTCTGGTGTGTGGTGTGTGTGTGTCTGTGTGTGTTTCTCTGTGTGTGTGTTCTGATGTTTCTCTGTGTTGTGTCTGGTGTGTGTCTTGTGTGTCTCTGGTGTGTTCTACTGTGTGTGTGTGTGTGTGTTCTCTGTGTGTGTCTCTGTGTGCGTGTGTCTGTGGTGTGTGTGTGTGTGTGTTGTGTGCAAGGTCTCCTCGTGTTCCTGCTCGGTAATGGCCGTTAACACCACAGTGGCCACATCCTTCGCAGCCTGAGGAGACCGGAGAGACGTACAGGAATCCCCCCGCTCCACTGATCCAGCTTGACCTTAGATTATTGTTGTCATCTCTTT
>NW_023339650.1:19973544-19975084 GCF_004916995.1 Morone saxatilis
TAGAAATGTGGCTTCAGACTGGATAAAACTGGTTTAATGATTATTGATTGGATCAGCTCCAGATAGAACATAGCTCTAGAGTTTATACACTGATTAATGAGGAGATGTTATTGATTATAGATTTATATTTTAACATCTGCAGGTTTAAACTGATTTTGAACATTAATAATGTAACACCAACAAACAACCTGCTGCATTATCTGTAAAAATACAACCATGCTGTATTCGTCATTAGTCAGAGGAAATTAGTTTGAGATTTAATTAAGGTTAATTCATACTTCCTGTTTGTTAATTGTTGTTTATCTTGGGGCTGAAATAGTTTTATTAATTAGTTTTAATCACATTTCTTCCTGCAGTTTGTTCTGATGTGAGTTTCTGTTCTTGAGTCTAACTGACGAGAAAGGAAACAACCAACGAGGTTTTCATCACATTATACATAAAAAAAAACAACCTCAGAACCTCACTTCATGTTTTTGTGAGGACCGCTGCCACCGGACACGCCTTTACGGCGTTGTGTCTGCGTCATGTCGTGGCTCGGCTCCGTGATCCACTGAGATCTTTCTGTCCGACGTTGTTTACTTGTGTATTTTGTCCTTAAACAGGAAACAAACGTTCACATCTCCTCTGACTGACTTCCTGTCTGGTGCCACAATGTTGATGTAGAGTTTCCACACAGTATTTTATTCTGAAAATTGACCTTTGTCTGTGTCTGACTTCCTGTTAGTGTGAGCTGCTCTGTGCTGTTGGATGTGGGGGGGTCGGAGCGGAGAGAGGCAGGGGAGCTTACAGGAGCAGTCTGTAGGATTTAGTGCCATCTAGTGGGGAAGTTGAGTTCAGTGATTGATTGGAATTATTATATTCATAATCATATTCACTATTTTATTGGCTGATTCATTATTATTCTGCTTCCTCCTCAGAGCTGATCGGTGGCGGCAGCGGCCACCGATCAGGGGCGGGTCTCCTGCAGGACTCTCTCCTCCAATCGGGCGTAGCGCTTCAGCATGCTGCCGTACACCTGAACACACAGAAAGAAATCACCAGCTGCTGTCTGTCTGTCTGTCTGTCTGTCTGTCTGTCTGTCTGTCTGTCACTGCGCTGTGTAAAGCCGACTGTAGTGGAGGAGTAAAATCCTACTAAAGTACTCTCAGCTACGCGTTGTGCAGTACGATGTCTAACTGCTAACTGTTTTAGGGCGGGGCTTCAGGGAGTCCGTCCAGCTCAACCAAACAGAAAATTTACTACAAACACCAAAAACACACAAAAAACATCCCTAAAAGAAATTACAATATTTTAAATATTTTAAAAATGCTATTACTTTATGGTATGGTAATGTAATTCCGATTACATCATAATACATTCAAACATCACATCAGGAATAAAGCGTAAAGTTAGGAGTGTTTTCTATCCCAGCGCTGTGAGGAATGCCGCAGACACTTTCTCTCCCGCTATGTTGCTGCTTCATATTTAATATCCCGCTGTACAGAGAGAGAATATTCATCCACCAGCATGTAATCAGTGTGTATGTGTGTGTGTGTGCTAG
>NW_023339650.1:19975222-19975453 GCF_004916995.1 Morone saxatilis
GTGTGTGTGTGTGTGTACCTCCTGTGCTGTAGGATGGGGGGTGGCGACCAGTTGTGGATCCGGCGCTTTCTTCACCACATCACAGAAGGAAACTCCGGATTCTGCAGCGAGGCCTGAAAACACACATCGACCAATCAGAGGACTCGGTTTCTGCATCATCGACCAATCAGAAGGCTGCTCAGGGTGTCATCAACCAATGAAATAATTCTGGCTGAATTCCATTTAGCTGCT
>NW_023339650.1:19975480-19977906 GCF_004916995.1 Morone saxatilis
GCTGGTTTTAAGAGTCCTCTTTGTTCTAGTCCAACATTTGGTTCCTGCTCTGGGAGCAGCTGACCTCACACACTGATTATTGATTAGTTATTGTCTATATGTTTGATGAGGAAACGAGCGCCCCGAGGGTGAACGTTCCCTCCACCAGACAGACAGGTTGCTATCAGCAGTGTGACGACTGCAGCACTAATGAACGCATGAGGAGGATTTCTGTGCATTCAGCTCTGTTGCAGAGTAATTGCATGAGGGCCGTTCAACCCCCCCGGACGAGGCCGCCCCCGCCCCCTGAATGAATCAGCACTGGTTATTAACGCCAGGAGGATTGCATTATGTCTTTTGAGCCCACGCAGTTGAAAGCAGCTCTGGTTAAAGACGCTCTCTCTACATATTTGATGTCTGTCACACGAGGAATCATCGGCGGCTGAGGGTGCTCGCTGTCTCGCTGTTTCGCTGCTCGCCCGCTCTCTTTCATGTGGAGAGTCTGGGGAATCTTTCTCATCTGGTCGTATGAAGATCCCCTCAGCGGACACACAAGGCGATGAATGAGAAGTCGGATGGCGCTCTGCTTATCTCGTATGGAGCATCCGATTGAAATGTGTGTGAGTGCGTGGAGAGATAAGAGGCAGCATCATCTGCATATGTTCATACATTAATACACTCACACCTGCAGGCTGTGGGTATATACATCAATGCTAATGTTGTTAGCAGTTCATTGCTACATCTCAGAGAAAGAAAAAAGCCGGTTTGTTCCAGAAGGCTGATTAATCGATACTTGATAATCATGTTTGTACCTTATTTCCTTCTTTCTCTCTCACCTGGACCTTTCAAAATAAAAGCTTATATGTGTGTGTGTGTGTGTGTGTTACCGTGCAGAGCTCTGTAGGCCGACCCCAGACAGGCGGAGTTGGACAGATCGATGGTGTAAACCGGAGCGTTAAACACATCAGATAAAACCTGAGAGAGAGAGAGAAAGAGAGAGAGAGCGAGAGAGAGAGACATAGACATGAGAATGATTGACACACTGCATTCATTCATTACATACTAATAATAATAATAATAATAATAATATAAACTGTTATTAACAGAGATGAATATAATACAGAGATAGAGACCTACTGTGTGTATTTCTAAAGTGTTTCTTACATCCCATAAAATCAAGAACCCGCTGAACCTTTGGTGACCCCTAGTGGGGGTCCCGAGCCCTAGTGGCGGTCCCGAGCCCCAGGCTGGGAACCACTGGTATGATTAAATAAAGTGAAGGTAGGTTGTTCCACACTGATTGGTCAGATTGGACTCTCAGTGATTGGTTGAAGTGAGTAAGTAAAACTTAATTTCTATAGAACCTTTTTTAACACAGAGATCCAAAGTGCTTTACAAACAACAAACAAACACAGGGAGCATGTAAATACAAACAAAGGAAGATAAAACAAAAGGGAAGGATAAATTAAAAGAGAGAGTACAAACAGATGAGAAACAAACAGGAGATCTAACTTTAAAAGCTGCTTTTAGGGGAGGATTTGGAACAACCACAAGATTTTTGGAAGGTGGGTGGAGAATGGCGAGTACAGGCCCTGCGACATGCTGGTGGAACACGTGCATCGACCGGAAGAACCTGGCTTACAAATTGCCACTATAACTGGACTATCCTGCTCAAGACCAGCATACTAAGTACGTGCTAATCTGTTTGACAATACAGTCCAGTTCACACACATTCATACATGACACATACGTATTATTCGAACCTGTGGGTAGGCCATTTAAGCTCTCAGGTTTATTGTGCAGATACAGTTCTGATTATCTCTAACTCCGTCGCTTTTGTTTGCGCTCATCTTTCATTTATCACAACTAAGGTGCGGCTCTCTGTACACTAGGACACATCAACATAGTTCTCCGACTCCAACGGTAGTGCCTCCAATACGTTTTACAGAAAAGTCGGATCTTATTGGATCTGAGCCTTATGGATCTAATCTGCCTGTCTCTACACCCCACAACAACAGGCAATATAGGATTGTTTCCTGTTACTCTGAGCTCGCCCACTGTTAATGAGCTGCTCCTCTGTGGCTGTTTAAAGATCAGTGTTTTTCCTGACAGGTCAGTCCCACAACTATGGTGTAGCCACTCAATTCGGTGGCATTTCACATGGGGATTGGCTGTCCACTCTGTATGATAACTGGTTAATCTCGTAATGTGGGATTAATGCGGTCTGTTCGTAAATTGTACCTGTTGGATTGACTTAATTAATTGATTTAAATCAATTAAGCATGAGAGTTGTTTTTTAAATTTCGTATATTCTCCTGAATTATGATATTAACGTTACTGTTGAGGTACTCTTTAAAAGAACACAGAAGTATCTTAACATGACCTATTATACTTCACTGTAATCTTGAAAACGTGGCGCGTAACTATTAAGAACGAAGTGGTCATCG
>NW_023339650.1:19978006-19978140 GCF_004916995.1 Morone saxatilis
CATAACCAAATTTCTTTAAACATGTAAATAGATATCCCCATTCTACCCTGTCGAAGGCTTTCTCTGCATCAAGCGCGATAACCACCTCGGGGACCGCATTGGGCGCAGGAGAGTGAATAATATTCAATAGCCGG
>NW_023339650.1:19978339-19978516 GCF_004916995.1 Morone saxatilis
GTCAGTGTCTGTGGGAGGGATCCACGTGATAAAGAGTCATTAAACATATCAAGTAAAATTGTAGACAATTTACTAGAGAACTTTTTATAAAACTCTATAGGGTACCCATCAGGGCCAGGCGCCTTGCCATTCTGCATTGCCTTAATCGCATTGATGATTTCTATACATTTTAGTGGG
>NW_023339650.1:19978630-19984779 GCF_004916995.1 Morone saxatilis
GGTGAATGTTTCGTTAATTTCCTCTGGGACAATAGTTAGTTCACCATCATCTTTAAGAATTTGTGGAATCTGTTGAGACACGGCGCAGCACTTAAGTTGGTGTGCTAATAGCCATCCAGGTTTGTCGCCATGCTCATAGACATACCCCCGTGATTTTAATAGGAGACGTTCCATCTTTTCAGTTGATGACAAATCATAGTGTTTGGAGGTCTAGTTTATCAATAATGTTTTTTAACTAACAATTTTAAAATTGAGTTTGTGTCACTAAAAATGTTCCATATAAACAGTTTCAAACTTTTTAACCAGTGAACTGGTTAAAAAGCAAGTTATTAAGTCTGATTGTTAAAAATATAAAAAAAAAAACCTAATGCAGACAGAAGAGTGTATCAAAAGTTCCTCAAAATATCAGAAAAACTAATCTCTGATCAATATTCACAGGAAATAATCAAATCTCTGGTTTTATACAAACTTCCTGCAGTTGTTTATCAGCTGTGTGTATTTGTTGAAGTTTACTCACTGATGGATAACGGACCCAGAGAGTATCTATATAATGTAATAATGTTATACGGCCATCAGATGTTTGTATGCTTCCTTTCACTGTGTCTCTCTGTCTCTATAGAAGCGTGGCATGTGCAATATCATTGACCCCGTAAAGCTCCGGCCAAGCACATTCTATTGAGTCCACACACACACACACACACACACAGCAGAATCAGCAGACACATCAGGATGAAGGGAAAGCGTCGAGGCAGCAGAAACTTTTAAAGCCTCACCTTTTGTCCGGCCTGCCGGGACCTCGCCCCTCGCTCACCCCCCTGCCGTATATATTGGGGTGTCCAACTTTTTCTCTGTTACACTGTGTGTGTGGTTGTGGGCCAGGTTGGACAACATCCAGTGGGCAAAAATGTCGCAGTACTCTGGAAAGGTGAGTAACAAAGCAGCTGGTGGAACATCTGGAGACTGAAAGCTTTGACTAGTTGGTAGATCATCGGGGTCCTTTGGTAAAACCACTAACACGTGTTTACCTTTTTACTACAAACTACCCTCTGAACCTTTACTTCCTCCTGAGTCCGCATCGTTTAAATCGCTTGTTTTTTTAATGGAGTTTGGTGCTGATTGGGGGAAACAGCAGAGCGGCCGTAGTTCTGAGGGAAATATTCTGATTTCAAAATGAACTGCTGAACCGCCGCCATATTGGGGATTTTGGTGTCCTTGTAAAAACAACCAGTAATTTGACTTGACTAAAGAGAATGAGCTTCAGTTTAATCTTCTCGTGTAGTGTACTCAGGGGTGTGGTCAGTGGTGTACAACCGGAAGTTTGGATTATTTCCTGTGAATACTGATTGATTTACTTTTTATACAGTTCAGTCTGTTTTTTGATACTTGCAACAATCACAGAGACTTAATAAGCTGCTTTTTAACCAGTTGATTGTTTTATTCTCCCTGATGCTTGACGCCAGCTCATCAGAGTTCAGATATTAAATTATTCACTTTAATGAGAAACAAACTCAATTTTGTTTTTTTTTTCAGTGGAAAATAAAAATGTCCAAATGAAGTCAGTGTCTAAAGCTAAAGCTACTTGATCAAGAATGTTTTTTAACTTAGAAAGCTGAGTTTGTGTAACTTAACATTTTCAATGAAATCAGTTTCAACAATTGTTTAGAGTTAAATGAACTTTTATAGTGTAATCTAAACTTTAATAATAACAGTTTCATTTAGTTTTCGTCTTGAATGAAATGCTGAGATTTAGGCCGACTGTGTATATATTATACATTTTCTAGTAAAATCAAAAGCTTCTTGCGACCCCTGGGAAGCTTTGTTGACCCCCAGGTGTCCTGGCCCCCAGGTTGGAAACCACTGGATTATATGTTATTTTGTTGGTACTCCTTCAATGGTCAGGAGTTAAATAAATGTGAATCTGACCCTTGACTTCACCTGACATCTGATTTACCTTTAATCTACTAAATTATTGCCGAGCTGTCGAATCTCCTCCCCACCGAGGACAAGCTTCAGAAAATTGGATGCTGGTGGAAGAAAACCAGTGTTCTCGTTAAACATGGCCGACACAGTGAAACATGTTTATTTCCTCCTCCAGATCACCTTCTACGAGGGAAAATGCTTCACCGGCAGGAAGCTGGAGGTCAGAGGGGACTGTGATAACTTCCAGGACCGCGGCTTCATGAACAGGTGAGAGGAAAATGAGTTTGAGCTCAGCTTTATAAGAAACTGGTTCCTTACGGCTCACACGGACAGTGTTATTGTGGAGGCCATGTTCGGTGTTTATTATTTGTCTGCAGCAAAAGCTCCAACTGCAGTGAGCTGGAATCATCTAGAAACAGTAAACTTGGTCCAGTAACAGGAGCTGATGAGAATGTGCTTCTCCAGAAACATCCAGTTTTATAAAGGCCACTTACCTTCTGCGGATCCTCATTGGCTGGAGCTGATCAATAGTTGCATTAAGCTTATTGATAACTAATTTAGTGTTCAACATATTGACCAGTGAGCTTCAGAGAGGGTGTGGTTCCTCACATAAACAGACAGAAGTGAACGACTGCTGGACCGATCATCTCAGAACTCACAGCATACGTCCATAGAAGGACCTGAAACACACCCTGAAAGTTTCATTCAGATACACCACTAGGGGGCGCTACCAATGCAAGAAATGTGCATGACATAACAGATCTGACTATTGATCAGAAATAGTTTTTCCAATCAGAACTAAACTCACAGGATGTTTACAATGTTGAACTGTGTGTAAAATATTGACTTTATATATTCATTTTATATTGATGATCACCAGCAGGCATTTACAATCTAATTTCAGAAACAGTATTTTCATACTCTGATTATCTCAGTGATTGATTGATCTGATTGATCTGTCAATGCTGACATGTAAACCTGGAGGAGGTTTGCAGTAACACCAAATAAAGTCCTTACGGTGTGTGTTTACAGGGTGAACTCCATCCGCGTGGAGAGCGGAGCCTGGATCTGCTACGACCACCCCGACTTCAAGGGCCAGCAGTACATCCTGGAGCACGGAGAATACCCAGAATTCCAGAGGTGGAACTCCCACAACGACCACATGGGATCCTGCAAGCCCATCCGCATGGTAAACATCTCTGTGAGGCCGGATTGACACAGCGGTTGATCCGTGTACAGCGATGGCGTCCGTCTTGTGATGGCAATACCTAAAAATGCTTCTTCCCATAAACTCACATTGTGAAAGAAGCGGCTGTAAAAGTCTCTACAGAAACTTCACTGTCAGAATTTGGTCCGATAACATTTTATCCCTATTTTAGTTAGCGGAGAGCTAAACAGGAACAGGCTGTGTGTCATCATGTGGCCCGTAGATGAAGCACAGCCGGTTGTCTCTCTCAGGTTCTCAAATAGAGACAATGCAATCTGCAACTATATGCCACTAAATCCTTCAATTGAAGATTTAACTAAAAATTAAAACATTATTTAATCATTAAAATCTTTGGTGTAGCTGACAAGCTTCCTGAAACTGCAGCCCAGTCAACTGTTACTTCAATCACATACAGAAACATTTACACATTTCCCCTTTAGAGACTTTTAGAGAGTTCTTGTAGCGTTTGATAAAGTTTTGCTGCAGTCATGGTGATGCATCATTTCTGTCTCTCAAAAACCAACTTTATCTTTTGCTTCGGCCGTCTGTCCTCTTTCCTGTCCGTCCGTCAGCATGGAGAGCACTACCGCATCGAGCTGTTCGAGGCCTGTAACTTCTCCGGTCAGTGTGTGGAGATCTGCGATGACTGTCCCTTCCTGCAGAGCCGCGGCTTCTCCAAGAACTGCATCAACTCTGTCAGGGTCTACGGAGACGGAGCGTGAGTTCAACACTACACATACAATAATCACGAGTTCAAGCAAAACATTTACAGCTTCTTAATTGTCTGAAATGATCTGAATGTCTCCGTCTGTCCGTCCGTCTGCAGCTGGGTGATGTACGAGGAGCCAAACTTCCGCGGCCGCATGTACATCATGGAGCGTGGATACTACTGCAGCCATAATGAGTGGCAGGCCCAGAACCCCAACATCCAGTCCATCCGCAGGGTCGTCAACTACTTCTAAACCCTCCCCGACTCCCCCCTCAATCTCCCCCTCCAGTGACCTCTACTGTAATCATGTACAATAAATAAACCCAAACTAAGATAAGAAAACAAGTTTTTTATCAAACACTCTCTGTGTGTGTGTTGTTTTGTGTGGCTGCATTACACAGCTTAGCTTAGCAACAGTTCTCGATGCGCCTGCACCCGCATCCATCCACTCGTGTAGTATTTAGCAATTTGTTTGCTAGATAGACAAGTTAATGTTATTAAGCTAAAAGCACAATCAGACGGTATCTTCCACAAGTTTTGCAGTAACGTTAGCCAACGAACATATCCACTCATAAAGACGTATTACAGAGTGAAACAGGATATCAGAGGTATTAAAGTCGCATCGTTGATTGGATTGTGACAAGAGGTGGTTGTGGTTTAACGAGCGGAGGACAGATAAAGTCCCATTAAATAAATAATTACTATTTTTATTATTATATATATATATGTAATAAAAATAAACTTGACCTCAACCACATATTTCCAGCTGAAATCCAAAGACGTCTTACCATGATATCGCTCTGCTAGAATGAATGAATGCAGCCCGTCCGGGTACTTATTTATTTATTTACTGTTCAGTTTATGGAATTATTAAGGTTCAAATCCCCTCTGCTCCACACTGTCACACCAAACTCCATACTTCCATTCAAATAACTGGCTGTTTTTAAAGGAAGGAAAAGCTTTATATTGCTGATTGTCTAATCAATCTACAGGACACAATCTATGCTCCCACCACTAGACTCAGTAACATGCATTACTTACCTGATGAGGAATGAGTATGGTAACACAAGACATCACCACTGACCTGTCTGTCATTAACTAACCTTGTGAAGGGCAAGAGTTAGGATCAAAAGACAAACTACTCACTGACATGGAATCTGCATATATAAACATAACCTGTGAGGAAGAGTTGAGATCTTTATACAGTGTGTGTGTGTGTGTATATCTGTTGGGGTGTGTGTTGTTTATCTGTGGTTGTGTTGTGTTATACTCAGGTGTGTTGTGTTTACAGTTGTGTGTTGTGTGTGTATACTATGTGGTGTGTGTGTGTGTCGTCTGTGTGGGACACTCTACTGTTTGTTTTGTGTGTGTGTGTGTGGTGTGTGTGCAGACCAGCGTCTGGACCAGGCAGGTGTGAAGAAACCACAGTAAGAAGTTATGGTTCTGATATTTTCTGTCTGATCAGTGCTGAATACTGTCTAGCGTGAGTGAGGAAGAGGAGAGGAAGAAGAAACCAGAACGAGAGCGGTGCAGACGAACCCAGAAGGGTTCCAGATCCTATCCAGAGAGGAGGTACGGTGTACACTTATTGATCACTGTACACTTATTGATCACTGTACCGCATTATTGATTCACTTTGTACACTTATTGATCACTGTACACTTATTGATGCACTTATTGATCACTGTACAACTTATTGATCACTGTACATTTTGATCACTTATTGATCACTGTACACTTATGTGCTTACTGTTACACTTATTGGATCACTGTCACTTATTGATCACTTATTGATCACTGTACACTTATTGATCACTGTTACCACTTATTGATCAGAATACACTTATTGGATCCCACTGTACAACTTATTGATCACTGTACACTTATTGATCACTGTACACTTATTGTCAGAGATACACTTACCTTGATCACTGTACACTTATTGATCACTGTACACTTCATTGATCACTTATTGATCACTGTACACTTATTGATCACTGTACACTTGATCTGATCACTGTACACTTATTGATTCAGCAATACACGTTATTGATCACTGTACACTTGATTGATCACTTACTTGGATCACTGTACACTCTATCTGATCACTGTACACTTTAGATTGATCAGAACTAACGTTATTGACGCTCACTGTACACTTATTTGAGTCACTGTACAGCTTAATTTGATCACTGTCACTGTATCTTTATAGATTATTGATCAGTATACACTGTATCTTTATAGGCCATTATTGATCCAGTATACAGCACTGTATCTTTATAGATTATTGATCAGTATACACCTGTATCTCTT
>NW_023339650.1:19984804-19995176 GCF_004916995.1 Morone saxatilis
GGATGATATTGATGCAGGTATACACTGTATCTTTACGGATGCATATTGATCATGTATACACTGTATCATTTATGAGATGATATTGGATCAGAATACACTGTATCGTTTATGGATGATAATTGACTCATGTTACACTGTATCTTTATGGATGAGTATGATCCTGTATTGACATCAGACTGTGGAGACGTATGGCGGCCTTTTAGCTCGGTGTTCTAGAGGTTACGTGTATGTTACGAAGGACGTTAGGGAATTGTTATCAAATGTGATATTTCTTAAAGGAGTTTGGTGCAGGGGAGCTTTTAGTTGGATTCAAAGGCTGATATGATATGGATCATTGTTAACGTTTATTTTCCACTACAGAAACAGGAGAGCTCCACAATCAATCAAATATTAACTGCTTTGTCTCTTGACTCTGTGTTTGTCAGACGGCAGTGAAGACCCAGACACCACTCCTTTCCTGGAGATCGCTGACCAGAAGGGAAACCCGCTGAAGATCCCCCACAAGGAGAAGAAGGTAGAGTTCATCCGGTCACTTCCTCCATCCATTCCTCCACAGTGTACAGTGCCGTAAACTGACTGACTGTGAGTGTGTGTGTGTTGTCAGGCTCTGATCCTGGCCATGGGTTTCCACGAGAAGGGTCGTTCTCTGATGAAGAAGAAGCAGTTTGACAACGCTCTGTGTCACCTGCTGCAGGCCGACCAGCAGTTCAGGTACTGACGTCACAGGTTAACCCTAACCCTTTACCAGGAGGAGAGCACCGCCAGGGCTTCCTGAGCGTTCAGATTAATAAAACCGGTTCCGTTTTGAAGCACAAATAAACATGGGCACCTTCCTCCGTCTTTATTCACAGGAGTTCTGTGAAAGCAACCAAGCAGAGCTGAGAGAGATACAAAGACGCTTTGTGTTCCAGTTGCTAATGAAAGATTTCATGTCAGTATAAAGCTGTAAACTGTGTGTGTGTGTGTGTGTGTGTGTGTTAATGTGCGCAGTAAGTGCGGCTCGGCGCTGCTCAGCTCGGTGGATAACTTCGCCGTCCTGCAGCTGGACATCGTGTGGTGCTACCGCGCTCTGGAGGCTCTGTCCTGTCTGGACGACGGGAAGAGTCGCCTGCAGAGGGCCGAGGACTGTTTCCTGCAGTGTTACGGAGAGCAGCAGCAGAGGCTGCGCATGATCAAGGTGAGACACACACACAGAGGACTCACAGGTCTCTGCTCTGCAGTGTCTCTAACAGCCAGCAGGGGGCAGCTCCACTCTGATAGTATGGAGTCTTATGGAGAATCTCATTCTTAGTGACCCAAACTCAGGTCAAACTGAAACAGGGCTGATCTGAACTGTTGATGTTTCTCTCTGTTCACAATGTAACACAACAGAATAAAAGGTTTTCTTCAGGCGCCTTAAACTCACGAGATATGTTTGATTGTGTTGTCAGGGTAACACAGGCAGAGAGGAGGTGTTGTTTCTCCGGCTGTACCTCCTCCAGAGTCTCCTCTCCTACATCGAAGGAAATGACGCTCAGGCCCGACACCAGCTGTCCAAAGTAAAGTCTGTTTGTGGTTGGAAACCTGAGAGTTCACATTGACATCCTCTCTTAATGTGAAGCTACTGACAGTTTAGCTTAGCTTAACTGTTGCATTTCTGAATTATCTACCAGTAAAACTGTTAAACAGTATTCAGTGTGTGTGTGTGTGTGTGTGTCAGGTGGAGTCTCTGTACAGCCGTCTGTCTCTGGACTCAGAGAAAATGGCTCAGCTGATGACGCTGGGTTTCACTGAGAGAGAAGCTCGCCTCGGCCTCAGAGCGTGTCAGGGAGACCTGCAGGAGGCCGCCATCCACATCAGCAACCAGAGACAGGTACATCTATTGATCATAGAAACACCGGTTTCACTTTAGAATCGTCTAAAAGTAGAAAACGGATCATTATTATGTTCCTTTATCAGATTTCAGTAAACTGGAACGGACCATTTTGACTTTGACTTCAGGGAGAGACTCAACTTTCTGTCTCAGCTTCTTTTATTTCACTGTTTCCTGTTTGTTGGATTTATTTTACATGGTTAGTTTTCTGATAACATTACTTTAACTTACTTTACAGCTGGAAACCAATAAAAGCTGTCAGATCACAATAATGGGTCTGCATGTAGAAAACATTAGAGCTGAAAACTTCCTTGTTTGCAGTTTCTTTTTGTTATGTGACAGTGAATTTATCATTTTGGAGAGTTGATCGGATAAAAGAAGGTGTTTATATATTTAAATTTTACTGGTTTTATTTGTAGATTGTATATATTTTATAACGATTATAATGATGAAATGGGAATGTGAGTCAGGTTGTTGGCTTTGTGGATCAGGAGCGAGAGGAGCTGAAGCAGAGGGAGAGGAGGAAGAGGAGCAGGAGGATGGAGGTCATCTCCACCCTCACAGAGCTGGGATTCTCCAGGAGAGACGCCGCCAGAGCGCTGCACCACGCTGACGGAGACGTGGACAAAGCTTACGAGGTCGGCGTCCGCTTCCTGTCTTTAACGTGTCGTTTGTTTCTAATTTTTCATATCGTACAGTGAATGAGTTGTTTTGCTTTAGCTTGTAATAAACTCTCTGATTATTATTAGTATTTCTTTTTAAGGCCCATAACGACTTCCGTGGTTCGGACTGGGTTTAAGAATGATGGAGATGGTCTGTGGAGTTAAAGGTGTCTTTGCTGTGTGTTGTCTTCAGATCCTCCTGGACTCCAGTCAAGCTGCTCTGGTCACCAACAACAACACAGAGGGGGTCGGAGAGCAGAAGGTGGAGCAGGTACGAGCGGGGGGACCCCTCTGTCTCTGGTTATTATAGATTTATATTCAATAATAACAACAGTAAGAACTGACACTGGACGATGACACCAACGAGTGAACTGCTGTTTGGATACAGACAACCATAGACTCAATATCAGTCACTGTACTGTGAATCCTGTTTATCAGACTGAAGCTCTGTGAGTACACACTGTGTTCAGCCCTTTAAACTTCATCTCATTACATTAGTTGAGTTTTCCTCACAGGAGTGAATCTAACTGAGATATAGGCCAGCGGTGTGGAGTTACAGATCAATATATTGATATGTGATTGGAAAATGAAGATATTAGAACTCACCATCATTATTGTATAAAGGTGGTTAGAGATCAATACGTATGATTACAGTTTCTGTCAGTGAACTTAAACCAATCAGGGTGATTCCAACAGTTGAATATCCTGAGCTGCTTTAACCTTTGACCTCCTGCAGCTGCTGTACCTGGGCTTCGAGAGGGGCGTGTCCGAAGCGGCTCTCAGGCTGACCGGCGGAGACGTCCAATCAGCCACTCAGCTGCTGCTGGACAACCAGGGCGTCCTCTCCCCGGAGCTCCTGTCTGCGTCCCCGCCCTCCACCTCCTCCTCCTCCTCCCCCTCCTCCGAGGAGCCCAGCACCTCCTCCAGCTCCACAGGTAGGACACAGCTGGCGGACAGGTGGGGAATTAATGCGTAATAAATAATGTTTTTATTTCATCAGGGCTTTAAATAGTGTTTGCAGATATTGATCACAGCAGCTGATAGCAGCGTCTACCTTGTTAAAGTGCCTGGAAATGTTCTGTTGGACAGAAACTGGAGGACAGGAGACACATGAGACAGAAACATCAGTTTTAACTTCATGAAGACATTAAATATGAAACTTAAACGATGTCTGTCTTCAGTAGGAACCAATGTGTCCCCGCAGACAGGAAGACATTAGGAGACGCACCGACACGTTGTTGGTTTGAGTCTGAGCGTGGGTTTAGTTGCCGGTGAGCCGGATCCGGAGTAACTGTGGGAATTCTCTGTTGTTGTTGTCAGCGGACGTGGAGTTGGTGAACGAGGTGTTGGAGGACATCTCGCGTCACGAGGAGGATTATCTGGACCTGACGCTGGAGGAGGAGAGCGAGCTCATCGCCACCATGAAGACCTACCTGAACCGAGGGCCCGCACACACCGTGTGACACTGTCGCACTCAGAGCAGAGACTTCACGGTGCCAAACCATGAGACAGCACACAGTCACTCCGCCTCACAAATAATGAGTAGCATTTTATTTTCAAACTGTTTCCTCTTCCCAAGAACTTGTTGAACCAGAACTTTAATTTGTGACACTAAAATGTTCGTTGAAAGCTTCTTCAGCTGGAACAAAGCAGCACTTTTCAGACTAATTCGTCTGCTGTTTCTTTTTATTTTCTCTCTGAATGGATAAATATTGTTTTCTAAATGAAATCACTGGTTGTCTGACCGTTTGTGGAACAAACCAAAGGAAGTTGTTGTGTTTTAAAGACAGCAATACGTTTTCTCTCTGTGTGTAAACTGATTTAAAGTGAAACTTTATTTAAATTCATTTCATGTTAACGTTGAGTTCCCTGTGATTGTCTCATGTTGATGGAGCCAATAAAGAAAATGAAGGTTTAGTTTGAGTTTGTTTGTTTGTTAGTCGCAGTTTGATACAAACGTTGGTACACGAGTCCATACTGTTAGAAACTCTTCCTCACAGGTTAGTCCGGCTGACTCTGTGATGTGTGTGGTGGGTGTGTGTGTTGTGCTGTGTTGGTGGTGTGGTTCCATTCAGTCCAGTTTCCTACGCTGAGCAAGGTAACCACAGCAGGAAGCACGTCCACTACTTCCCTTCCTCCCCCCTCCCACTCCTCCTCTAACCTCTTCTGTTTCTTGCAGGTTTCCTGGGCATCTGGATCCATTACTGTGGATCCATGTACTTTGTGGATTTAAGGGGAGGTTTTGGTTGTCCGGGTTTTAAACGCACCGGTGAGGTCCAGCGTGCTGGCAGGCGAGGAGGCGGGCGGGTGTACTGACACCTGCAGCAGGTGTTTGGATGCCAACAGGATGTCCTGCTCCTGCTGCTGTCTGGTGTGACTTTCCCAGTGCGGGAGCTGGCCTGGAGGGTAAAACTAACACACACCGTAACTAACACACACTAACGTAACACACACTTAACACACACTAACACGCAACTAACTTAACACACACTAACCACACTAACTAACAGCACACTAACTAACACACGGACTAACACAGCACAAACTAAGACACACACTAAACTAACACACACTAACTGCACACACTAACACTACTAACAACAGCTAACAAACACACACTAACATCACTAACACACATAACTAAACACACACTAACACAGACTAGACCACACTACACACTAAACTGAAGCACACACTAACGTAACACACTAAACTAACACACACTAACTAACACACAACTAAGCACGACTAACTAACACACACCTAATAACACACATAACACCTCACTAACTAACACACAACGAAACTAACACAACACTAACAACACTAACTAACACACACTAACTAACACGACATAACTGACACACACTAGACACACTAACTAACACACACTAACAAACACACACTAACCACTAACACACACTAAACTAACACACCACTAACACAGACTAACACACACTTAACATCCACTAACAAGCACACACCTACACTAACACACGTAACTAAAACACACACGTAACAACACACTCACTTAACACACTAACTAACACACCACTAAATAACTACACTAACTAACACACTAGAGCTAACACACGACTTAACACAGACGTTAACACACACTAACACACACTAACTAACACACGTAACACACACAACACACACTAACTAACACACACTAACGTAGATCACACGTAACACACGCCCTAACTAACACACACTAACACACACTAACACGACTAACTAACACACACTAACCACCACTAACTTAACACACACAACACACTAACTAACACACATAACAGCACTAACTAACCACACACTCGAACACAGACTAACACACACTTAAACACACAGACTAACACACACTAAAGCACAGACTAAACACAGACTGAACACACTAACTAACACACACTAACACACAGGCTAACTAACGCACACTAGACTAACACCGACATTAACTAACACACCAACTAACTAACGACACACTAACTAACACACTAACTAAACACGCACTAACACCACTTAAAACGCACACACTAACTAACACACACTTACACACAACTAACACACACTAATAACACACACTACTTAACCACACTACCACACACTAACTAAACACAGCCGGTAACTAAGCACCACACTAACTAACACACACTAACACACAGCTAACTAAACACACACTAACTAACAGCACTAACACAACTAACTAACACACACTTAACTACGACACTAAGAGCTAACACCACACCCTAAAACTAACACACAACTAACACACACGTAACGTAACACACACTAAACACACTAACTATAACACACACTAACGTTAGACACACACTAACACACTAATAACACACGACTTAACACACACGTTTAACGGTAACACACCACTAACTAACACACACTGAAGCACGAGCACGTAACTAACACGGACACTAACACACCACTAACACACTAACTAACACACACTTAACACACACTAAGCACACAATAACTAAACACACGCACTCAACACACCAGCTAACTAACACACACTAGCTAATACACGTAACTAACACACACTAACACACACTAACTAAACACACACTAACACACTAACACACACTAACTAACACACAACTAACACAGACTAAACACACACTACACACTAACTAAACAACACTAACTGAACACACTAACTAAAACCACTAACTAACACACTAAACTCCACACTACTTAACACACTTTTAACTAAAACACACAGTAACACACAGCATAACACACACTAACACACACTAACTAACAACACCACTAAACTACAACACATTTACTAACACACTACTAACACAACTAACACAGCAACACTAACACAGGACTAACACACACTAACCACACCACTAACACACACTAACTTAACACACACTAACTGAAAACACACTAACACACACAAACTAACACAACTAACACACCTAACTAACGCACACACTAACACACTAAACTAACACAGACTTAAACGAACACACTAACTAACACATAACTAACACACACTAACCACACACTAACTAACACACTAACTAACACACACTACACTACACATAACTAACACACCACTAACAACACACTAACACACTAACCTAACACACTAACACACACTAACACACACGTAACTAACCACACACGCTTAACGGTGAACACACACTAAACACAGCTAACACACGTAACTGACACACAATAACACACAACTAAATACACACACTAAGCTCAACACACACTAAACACACTAACTAACAACACTAACACACTAAACACACACTAAACTAACACACTAACACACACTAACACACACTACACCGACTAACACACACTAACGCACACTACTAACCGCACTAACACACACTACTAACACACACTAACACACCAACAACACACACTAACACACACTAACTAACACACACTAACACACACTAACTAACACACACTAACTAAGACACACACTAACTGAAGCACTACGTACACACACTAACCACTACACTAACTAGACACACTTAACAAACACACTAACTAACACACACTAACACGACACTAACTAAACACAGCTAACACACACTAAACTAAACACACGTAACTAACACCACACTAACACACACTAACTAACACACACTAACACACCACTAACCTAACACACACTAACTAAACACACACAAACACACAACTAACTAACACACACTTAACTTAGACACAGATAACACACACGTAACTTAACACACACTAAGCTAACACACACTAACTAACACACATTAACACACACCTAACTAACACACTACTAATCACACGACTAACTAACACACACTACAGCACACTAACTAAGACACACATCTAACTAACACACACTAACACACACGTAACTAACACACTAACTAAGCACACGACTAAACTTACCACACCTTAACACACAGCTGCTGTTACCTGGGTTTGGGGGCTCACAACATGCGCACTGTAATTGAATAATCTGTTACGAGTGGGTTTGTACCGGTTCAGATGTCTTTTTCGATGTTTTAAACTACGATAGAAATAAAAAAATCTGTAACTGGTGAAATAAATCATTAAAATGGACTGCCAGATATTTACTGTTTATTTACTTTTAAGTTTGGATGCTGGTTCAAAGCTTTTCTTAAAATCATGTAAATTAGGTGACAAATTAAACGCAGTAAGAAAACTCAACAGTGTATAAAAACATCTGCATTTATCAAAGGACAGCCTAAATATTATTATAACTAAGGTACGAGTAATGAACATAAAAATAATATGAATATTAGTAACAGCATTCTTAGCTACATAATAAGGATAATAATGATAAAACAATAAAATTTTGCGAAGCCTTTTCACATTTTACAAACATTAGAAAAGACCGGGGTTTCATTGTTGTTGGTTTTATGCAAGTTCTTGTAGAACTTGAGCAGTCTGCAGCAGATAATAATAATAGATGATAATAAATGACATAATAGACAGATAATAGATGAAATAATAATAATAATAATCAATAATTAATAATAACGGATCACTGTGTGTCCGGTGTCTTCCTGCAGGGGAATCAGGAGAAGGAGCGGCTTGGTTTGAGGAGAGGAGAGGAGAGAGGAGAGGAGGAGGGAAGGAAGAGGTGAGGGAGGAGCAGGAGAACATGGAGCTGTGCTCTGCTCAGGGGAGCCGAGTTATAATCGAGGCAGCAGAGGGAGAGCCAGAGGGAGACACATCAAGCGTGCTTTGCTGTTTCGGCAGGGGTGAGCGGGAACTGGAAACCTGTCTTGTCCTACCTGGTCTTCGTTTACCTGTCTGTTTACCTGTCTGTCTAACTGTTCGGTTTAGCACTGTCTGGGTCTAAAACTGGTCTGTTTTACCTGGGGCTCTGTGTTACCTGTCTGTCTACCTCGTCTGTTTACCTGTCCTGCTAACTGGTTTCTGTCTACCTGTCTGTCTACCCTGTCTGCTTTACCTGGGTCTGTCTACGCTGTCTGTTCTAAGCTGTCTGTCTAACTGCTCTGTTAACCTGGGTCTGTTACCCTGTTCTTGTGTTACCTGTCTGTGTTTTCGCGTGTCTGTCTACCGTGTCTGCTTTACCTCTTCTGTTTACCTGTCTTGTTCTACCTGTTGTTTTACCTGTTTCTGTTCTACCCTGTTGTTTACCTGTCTGTTTTACCCTGTCTGTCTACTGTTCTGGGTACCCGTATGTCTACCTGCTTGGTCTACCTGTCTGCTGTTACCTGCTCTGGGCTCTCAACTGTCTGGTCTACTGTCTGTTTACCTGTCTGATTTACTGTCTGGTTCTACCTGTCTGTTTACCTGTCTGTCTACCTGGTTCGTTTACCTGTCTGTCTACCTGGTCTGTTTACCTCGCTTGTGACGACTTCCCGAAGGTTGCGTTAACAATAAAACGATGCACACTGGTTACGACGTACTCAAGTTCCCTCCGCCTTAAACCTAACCGCCCCATACACAGTATTCTCAGTTTAATGTAGTGTAACAGCCTTTAGTTAAAGTACACAGTATTTCTCAGGTTTAATGTAGTTAAGTAATAAAGTTACACGACGTATTTTCTCGGTTTAATGTATGTTGAAAATTAAGTTAATACACAGTATTCTCAGTTAATCGGTATTTTTTTCTGCTTTTGTTTTTTGTTAATGCAGTTAAAGTTACAACAGTATATTCTCCAGTTTAATGTAGTTAAAGCTAATAAAAGTATTTGCACAGCTATTCTCAGTTTACATGTGTTGATCTTAAAAGTAGTTAAGTTAGTAAAAGTACACAGTATTCTTCAGTTTTAATGTAGTTAAAGTAGTTGAAAGTAGTTAAAGTTAGTAAAAGTACACAGGTATTTCTCGTTTATATGCTAGTTTAAAGTAATAAAAAGTACAACAGTATTCTCAGTTTTAATGTACGTTAAAAGTACTAAAAGTACAGTATTCTCAGTTTAAATGTAGTTAAAGTAATAAAAGTACACAGTATTCCAGTTCTAATGTAGTTAAAGTAGTTAAAGTAGTTAAAAGTTAGGTAAAAGGTACACAGGCTATTCTCAGTTTGAATGTAGTTAAGCGAGTATAACAAGTACACAGCTATTCTCAGTTAATGGTAGTCAAAGTAGTTAAGGTAGTTAAAGCTAGTTATAAAGTACACAGTGATGTCTCAGCTTTAATTGTAGTTTAAAGTAGCTAAGAGTAGTTAAAGGGTTTAGTAAATAAGTACACAGTATTCTCAGTTAATGTAGGTTTAAAGTAATAAAAGTACACAGGTATTCTCGGATGTTTCAATTAGTTAAAGTGAATAAAAGTACACAGTTATTCTCAGTTAGTGTTAATGTAGTAAAGTAGTTAAAGGTATGTTAAATGTA
>NW_023339650.1:19995201-19995730 GCF_004916995.1 Morone saxatilis
AGTACACAGTATTCTCAGTTTAATGTAGTTAAAGTAGTTAAAGTATTACAGTATTTGCAGTATACACAGTATTGGTATTTTTTCCTCTCCAGTCTCGGAGGAACTGTCGGACGCCGTCACCATCATCCCCGTCACTCAGGGTTTGACGTCGCCGTGGGAACCGAGCAGCAGCTCGCCACCGGCCGGAACCTTCGACCCCGACCCCGCAACCTACGACCCCTGGCACGTCCACCTGAGCCTCCACCGCCGCTGCTGTCCCGGCGCCCTGGTGCCGCTCACAGCTTCGTCCCCAGAAACAACAAACAGCAACAGATCCTTGCGGTCAGTCACTGCAGTTATTGATCCATCGCTTTGATTGATTAATGATCCTGATCAGACAGCGTCAGTAATCATTTACATTGACTTTATTTTCCAGATGTTCTTCGTCGTCCACTGAAGACCTGGACTCAGCCAGCAGCTCCAGAGAAACGTCCCCCTGCAGCTCCTTCAGCCACAAAGACCACTTCAGGTCCAGAGGAGGCCCAGATAC
>NW_023339650.1:19995881-19997718 GCF_004916995.1 Morone saxatilis
CTGGATCCTCTGACAGGTCCAGAGAAGGCCCCGTTGGTTCTCTGGAGGGTTCAGCCTCCCGCACCAGCTCTGATGAAAGCTCCACCCCCGTCGCCTCCATCACCGGCTCCCCCAGCGGCTCCACCAGCAGCCTGAACCAGCCTGCAGGTGGGAGTAACGGCGTCCTGCAGAGCGGCGGCACCTCCTCGCCGTGGGGGGGCGGGAGCAGGAAGTTCTCGGCCCCGGCCCTCAGGTTCACCAGGCAGCTGAGCGTAGGCGGGGTGGGCTCCTCCGTGGGGGTCCACCAGAGCCAGAACTACCACCCGTTCCCCAACAGGAAGACCCCGAGGATCTCTGAGGCCGCCAGGAGACTGGGGATGTACTCGTCCTTCTGACTGTATTATTGAACCTGCAACTCTGTACGGGAGCCACAAAGTGTTCAAATGGAATAAACAAATAAATCGTCTAAAAGGATGAAAACGTAATCATTCTTATTTTATTAGTTCTAATATAATAATGCACTTTCTCAACAGTCTGCTTCAGTTCCTGATGCTGTTTTTTCCCACTCACACTTTTTATTTAGCAGCGTCCTCATGAAACAGGAAGCAAGAGAGTCGTTTGCTTCCTCATATGTATGTGTTTCCTAATAACGTTCATATTTCAGCAGCTGGGCAACACAAAATACAGTAAAATAATAGAAAATAACTGACTTGTAAAAATACAGTAATTTTCTATAATTAAAATACAGTTTTTAGCTTTAATTTGACATAAAATCTTGTCTTTTTAATGTTTTATTAAATATATTTTACACTGTAAAAACAGGGAAATGAACCCTGCTATTATACAAATAATCAGACTTACATTTACAGGAATAATTAAATAATCCAATAAATCTTTATTATAATGCAAATACATTCTGTTATTGTGAAAAGAAGCAGGATGAAATATTTCAAAATAATAAGCCCAGTTTTAAAACTGTGGCCGATCATATATAGAATATAGTTAATATTTGTACACCATTTTATTTTTTTTATTTTTTTTATTTTGCTTTTTTTGTTCTATTTTTTTAATATTATTTTACTTTTTTGTGTTTATTCTTTGATTTTATTCAGTTTTATATTTATTTTATTTATATATATTTTTTTGATTATATTACATTTTATTGTTTTATTTTTACCTTAATTTTCCTTTGTTTTCTATTTAGTTTAGTTTTATTTTGTTAAATAAAATTGTTTTTATTTTTATTTTTATAATTTATTATAATTATTTCTTAATGATTAAATTACATTTAATTGTTTTTATGTCATTTGTTTTATTTTACTTTCGGTCTTCCTTACTAACGTTACATTGATATAAAACGCAGTGTGACTTTTGTCCCTCTCACGGTGCCGTAGTAGATCAAAGATCGTGTATTGTCGAGAGAACGGCTCTCCCGCTGTCACGAGCCCGCGCGCTGTTGGCTGGATTCGGTCTGACGTCGGTGACGTTCTCTGGATCCTGGAACGCGCTCGGAGTGAGACCTCCTCCTCCTCCTCCCTCCCCCCTCCTCCCTCCTCAGAGAAACAACACTCACACAAACAACGTCGTTAACGGAGGAAGTGGACGGTTAACGGGGCTTTAACGGACCTTTGTGAGCGCGGGGCTGCGTGTCATCGTGTCCTGTGACACCAAGGTAACGGACAGACAGACAGACAGACAGACAGACAGACAGACAGGTTAATGAGCGACAGACAGGAATTAACCGCGAAAACACGAAGAGTGACGACAGCTCACAGCTAACAGCTAACTAGTTAGTTAGCCGCGTGAATAAACTGCGTCACTGGCAGTAAAGTGAAATAATAATAAATATAATTATAAA
>NW_023339650.1:19997818-20003289 GCF_004916995.1 Morone saxatilis
TCATTAATGGTCAGTAATTGTCATTATAACCCTCTTCATACAGTAATAATAACAAAATAACATGGTCAACTTAAGTACATTTGATCAAATTACATTTAAAAATACACGGGAAATTGACAAAAAATATTATATAATATATAATTATAAATATTTCTACATGTTCATCTTTTCCGTTTAAACATCTGAAAGTGATGCAAAATATATTTTAATTCAATGACTTTGTGTTTTCTTTACATATGTCTAGAGTAATTATACTCACCTGCTTTACATCTACTCTATACACCGATCAGCCATAACATTGTGGGCACTGACAGGGGAAGTGAATAACACTGATTATCTGGTTATCATGGCTCTTGTCAGTGGGTGGGCTATATTAGGCAGCAAGTTAACATTTTGTCCTCAAAGTTGATGTGTTAGAAGCAGGAAATGGGCAAACGTAAGGATTTAAACGAGTTTGACAAGGGCCACATTGTGAAGGCTAGACGACTGGGTCAGAGCATCTCCAAAACTGCACCTCTTGTGGGGTGTTCCCAGTCTGCAGTGGTCAGTATCTATCAAAAGTGGTCCAAGAAAGGAAAAGTGGTGAACCGGAGACAGGGTCATGGTCAAGGCTCTTGGATGCACGTGGAGAGTGAAGGCTGGCCTGTGTGGTCCGATCCAACAGACGAGCAACTGTAACTGAAAATTGCTGAAAAGTGAATGCTGGTTCTGATAAAAAGGGGTCAGAACACACAGTGCATCGCAGTTTGTTGCATATGAGGCTGCGTTGCTGCAGACCAGTCAGGGTGCCTGGGTGATCATAATTGTTATGGCTGATCGGTGTATAACAACAATATAAATAGAAAATAGAAAAACATTAGAGAAATTGAAAAATATAAATGAGAGTTCCGAAATATGTACATTCAATTACAATATTGACGAATATAGTATTGAAGTATTAGGAAACGATTATCGTGACTATAGTTGTTCATGTGTCTGGATTCTAATTTAATCAATAAATGTGAACAGCTCAATGTAATTGATGTTTTCCAGTATAATTCTTAGGCAAATTAATATTAAGTATATTATATATTTGAGCACCACTGTTTTTCCTCTTAAATGCACCTTAACTTCCTGAGTAGCTATTGTAGTTCATGGTTTATCCAATCATGCCTCTTACCAGTGACAGACCATCTGGCTCACAGTCCACCAGAAAAGACACAATGTTTTTTGGCCCTGTGAAGTTATGTAAAGCAACTGCAAGATTGTTACTAAGTTTAGTTTGTACATCCGTGCAGTTTTCTCGCGTAATTATAATCCCACTTACTATACAGTTGGAACGCACTACTCAACAGGCTCGTTCGAGATGAATCTGTTCACAAACATATCTTGTGTTATTGATAAAAATAATAATTTTATTTAGTTTATTTATATATCGGAATGTGGTCTACAAACTACAAACAGCCTAAGATGTCAGACTTGACTGCAGCTTTTTGTCACCTCTTCCTGCTGCTGCCACCTGATCTCGTCCACTTTAGAGGCAAAGCGCAGTTAATCTCAAAAGAGCCTAATCTGACGTCATAATACTACATAGTATGAATTAAACATACCCAACCATCATTAAAAAACCATTTCCTTCATCACTCAAATAATCGTTCATCTGATATGAAAGCTTTTCTGTGTCTTCAAACAAGAAAAGACTCACTGACTTGTTCCTGTGAATGTCTGTCATATCTGCTCCAAGTATGTTTGTGAAAGAAGAGACTGGTTAATAACTAGTTAATTGTAGTTAATAGTTAATAGTCTAGTACTGCTACCCGTCATAGACATATAATGACAAAATCATCAGTTCATAATCAGTTTATAAAATAGAATTCATTATTTTACATTCAAGCAGCCAAAAGTATTTGAAGTAGTTCATATTGGCTCCACCTGCAGCAACTCCAACATTAAAGTACTGATTACATGTTAATGCATCAATAATAATCATCCACTAATATAATAATACAACACTGACAGAGGCCAAACCTCTTAGTAAAGTTTTCTGCTGTTTTACTGAACTAAAGAGCCGATCACACAGAGACACATAGCAAAGATTAATTACTTCCTTGTGGTTCGGTGCGCCTGGTCTACGCTCCTCTTTTGCATCACGGTTTTGTAGCAGTGTTTAGACGCACCAGCAGTTAGCGCAACAAGATGAACAAAGAGTCATTGAGGAGTCAAACAGTGAAAAGTGTCTCTTACTAACCTTCAGATGGACAAAAGAAGCTGCGACTCGACAAGCTCACAAAATGAAAATTGAATTATCACTCCCACTGCACTGCTGCTCCAGTAACCATTTTAAATAAATAATTTCAGTTTGACTGTGAGGAAGTGTAACCTCGTAAACTGGTGTGTGTGCTGTGGAAACGGTCACAGAATCCTTTGTGGTAGGAAAGGCTGTTCATTTCACAACCTGAGCCAAAAAACAGCCAAAATTCTGAAATGTGCTTTTAAGAGACTGTGTTGCCTAAATACAAGAGAAGTGTCATCAGACAGCTCCTTTCCTGTCTTGAGTTAGTTGACTGCTGTGAATGGATTCCTGTTACTGAGCTCCTGTTTTCCTTTTGACTCTCAACTCAACAGTAACATTTGGACTACATGTGGCCTCAGTTTTGTTCACGTGTGATAAAATAGTAGCCGTACAACCGGGCTTGATAAGGCTGATGTGTGGGAAATAAACGCGGAGTATTGTGGAAACCAGCTAACAATAGCTCAACCAAAAACACAGACCCAAACTGTTACACTTTCCGAAGCTGCATTTACAGGTATTACAAGATTATATGTGTGTGGTCTGATATAAAGCAAGTACAAAGTACATAGTACAAATGTGACAGTTATTTCTGTTGTAAGTATACTGTGTACTGATCTGGGTACTTCCCTAGTTCAGCACATTAACTTAAATATTAACAGACCGTCAATATAGGAAGCATCCACTATACACTGATAAAGCAATTCAGGATTACTATCATTAGCACACAATAATAATATTAATAATAATAATAATACACATGTCTGTGGTACACAGTAAAGCGGTTAACAGCATAATTAATAGCAGGAACAGCAATGATAATAAGGCTACTCTGTCTACAAAGTAAACTATGAACAACTGAACAAAATAATTCAGGCACAATTATTCACAACAGAAGTGTCATAGCTCACATGTAGTATGTTGGTCCAGATTATTGTCCTTTGTCACACGTCCACCGCCACAAAGCAGGAATATTGCCTGCTCATTACCACACAGTCGGGGAGGGCAGAGTCCGTTTATGTTAACGTCACTGTGAGGAAGGTGGAACTTCCCTGCTGTAGTGACCCACTGCAGGTGATCCATCGATGGTCCATAAAAAGATGAAAAATGTTGATATTTTGTTTTCCACATGAAACAGGAAGCAGGGTGCTGTTTGCTTCCTCTTGTGTCCTGTAGAAACTAGCTAGGGAGGAACTTTGGTAAACATGTTCTCCCTTACGTCCTCATGAGGCTCTTATAAGTTCTCTTCAAATGAAACATCTTAACATATGAGTGGAACATGTACACCTAGTCTTGTTTTTGTACAGCCCGAGCTAACAGCTAACTAAAGCTAATTAACAACGAATAAACCTCCAGACTCCAGCTGTCAACAGTGAAACATTTAGTTTGAAACTTGAATGTAGTTGGAGGGACTTTAGGACCCAGCAGAGATTATGTGCAGTCTCAGGTGATATCTGATCAAAGGTCAGATGCAGGTGTGGTAGGCGGTATAGACAGAAACCTGTTTCAGAGCTGCACTAATGTGACCTGAGCAATAATGTTAAATCTTCACAGACATCCCGTCAGAGTAAAGGAGTCATTCAGGATATTTATGAACTGAACAGGACAACCTGAGACTTATTGATAAGCACTGATTATAGAGCCAAACTAACTAAATATACCTTTGAGGTTGACACAGAGTGAGCTGTCTCACCTTAAACCAGCTGATTTCTTTATCACCCTCCATTTATTAAAATCCAAAGCTGATTCATTTTACAAATGACAGAACTGAGATGCTTTCTTGGTTATCTTAAGGGATGCACCCGTTCATACTGAGTTCTTTCTTCATTCATTTGTCTCAACTTAAAAAACAAACTTTCGCTCTCACAGTTTGAGTGGCCAGTCATTATTCTAAACTCTAAACTGGTAAAAGATAAAAATCATATAATTGTTTTAAACGTATCACCTTAGAAAGCTGTCAGTAGCTGTAAAGCAGCTTATCCTTTCAGTCTGTGGAGCTAAGCTAACTTTAGCACAACATTAAATCAGATATCAGAACTTTTACACTTTCAGGTGTAACTTAGAAGCAGTTTGTTGTTGTTTGTTTAAATGGCATTATTATTTGAAGTTACATTTGAAGTTTTCAGTTGAAACAACCTCGGGTTACTAAGAAGCTCTTTCAAAATAAGTAGGTGTGAACACTCCCAAATGTCCCAAGGAGGCTCTTCAAATTACACATCTTAACATATGAATGGAATGTTTTGTTGGTGCAATGGCAGAGATTTTTTGATTCAAATGTAGCTTAACGATGTCCTGTGATGTTACTTTAGGACATAAGAACAAAAATTAGTGGGACTACTACAAATAACTTAATATACAGGAATTAGCATTATGGACATAACTAAAGCTAATCAAACAAATACATTTAGTCAGCCAAATACCAACTTCACGTTCAGCAACAGTTAGCTAAAAAGCTAAAACACAATAGCTTGCTAACTTGCTCGATGTAAAGTCGCTAACAGCTATAAGGAAGTGTGATATGCACAGTTATTTATTCTTTTTATGGGTCTTAAATTCGGTCATTAGCACCACAAACAGCTGCTGTGGAAACAGTCAAGTTCACTGAAAAGAGTGCGGTAACGGCTGTGTATCAGAGGAGAGTGGAGCCTCCCAGGAAGACTTTATGAAGGCTGAATGTTATAAAATACACATCCAAACTACGTTTATATAATCAGTGACTCAGTGATTATGGATGCCTGAACCTGCTGAAAATAAAGGCAGCTTCTGCTTACTAACTTTTGGAGAAGAATCAGAACTTCCAAATTTATGTTGAGCAAATAAACTTATCAATAGCAGTGGAGGAAGTATTCAAATAAGTATCACAAATATTCTGTTATAAGTTAAAATCATGCATTCA
This sequence comes from Morone saxatilis, assembly GCF_004916995.1. Lineage (NCBI taxonomy): Eukaryota > Metazoa > Chordata > Actinopteri > Moronidae > Morone > Morone saxatilis. The sequence continues at coordinate 20,002,984 of NW_023339650.1, forward strand.
AAATGTTCCTGCAGTTGAAGTACAGAAGGACTGAAATGTTTCAAAGTAAAAGCACTCATTATGCAGAATGAGCCCTGTCAGTGTTATTAAGTTACTGTATCATTATTATTGATCATGTATAGATACATGCAGTTTTCTAACCTTTAAGCTCCTCCTAGTTCTCCTTGGTGAAGGGACAAAAGTTTCTCTAAGGAGGTAATTACTGGATGTAAATATAGACATAGCTGCAAGAAGATTGAGTTTGGTTTCATGAAAATCAGAATTAGAATCAGAATCAGGATCAGGTTTATTGCCAGGTAGGTTTTT
>NW_023339650.1:20003459-20006975 GCF_004916995.1 Morone saxatilis
TTAATGTAATGCATATATATATAGGGTGGGTATAAATATGAAGCATTATAACTATTATTTTATATTAATTCAGTTTATAAAATACATTTAAAAAAACATACACACACCGTCATTGACAATATGCATTCCCTAGCTACGAACCTAACCCTAATTCTCAAGTCTGAACCTTCAAGCTGTTCTTTGATTTTAATGTATTCATAACGTCATAATTGTTATCAGTTAGGTCAAACTGATCCAGTCCAGGAGTCTCATTTCTACTTTAGCTCAACTTTAGCTTGTTGGAAAGGGTTGGATCCAATGTCCTCAAGTCCTCAATCAGGGAGGAACTGGCTTGTGTTCCTTTGTTTCGTACCATGTCAATCACAGTTCGAGCATTGTCAGCCCTGCTGCTGGTTCTGGCTGAATCCATTTCTTCTTGATTTATAATTTCCCGTTCTAGAAGTTTATCCAGCAGCTGGTTCAGAACAGGTTCAGTCACTGATCTGACAAACTCTGACCGAACTGATAACAAGCTGCTCTCTGATGAACCACTCTGAGGATTTTCTACACGTAGGGCCGGATCTAAGGGACGAGCAGAACAAAGATTGTTATTCGTTGGCTTGCTTGGGTTGGTTTTATCATTTGTTTTCATTTGTTTGCTCGTAAACTCTGTAAAGCACTTTGGGTTACTTTGGGTATGAAATGTGCTATATAAATAAATCAGCATTGCCTTCAGTAACACAGGCCTCTGACTGTGAGTTCAGACAGACAGCGTGAAAGTTTATGTAAAGCTGCAATCAGACACAAATTCTCCTTGTGCGAACTGATGCAGATAAAAGGTTTCAGCTCAAGTGAAAAAAAAACTGTCCAGTGAAAACACTATACATACTTTAAGATGTGATGGATTTAAGTAGGACTGAATTAAATGATCCCACAGCTGCTGGTGCTCCCTGTCCACTGGTAAAATGTCTGCCACTACCTGATTCAATGGTTGAGATTTTATTTTGTCAAGTTCAGAGCGTTCAAACGTCACATGCAAAAAGCTCAGGCACAACATTTCCCTGTTTATGTATTACTAATGATTGTCTGCAGGAACGAACTGAAGATGCATTAATACATGAGAAGTTTATGTATTCATCAGCGTCAATGAGCTTAATGTTGCTTTCTTTCACATTGTGTCAAATTCCCCTCAGACATCAAATTGAAATTTGGGTCTGAAATGTTTCATAATTTCTATGAATGGTGTAATATTGGTTATATTATCTAAGGCAGAGTAAGAGGAAATGCAACAGATCAATCAATAACTGCTGCTCTATTTTTATCTGCTGTACTATCAGGTGGAGTGATGCTGCAGGTGGATGAAGACTTTACCAATCAGATCAACGTCATGCTCCCAGACCTCCCTCTGTCTCTGGTCTCGGACCGTTAATGTCACTTCTTTTGTGTTTGTAGGCAGGCGGATCTCAAACGTAGGGTGGTAATTTGGTCCAAACTCCAGGACAAAATGTGCTTTCTGAAACCAAAGTGTCAGTTTCTCCATAATATTGAAAGTAAATTAAAGGTAGAGACACAGCAGTTTTAGGAATCATGACACAGACTTTTATCTAAAACACCCACCTTTGGCTGTATTTTGATGGCCTCAGGACAGTGAACAGTGTAACTTTCGCCTTTGAAAAGTTCACATGTGGAAGTGGCCATGATGTATTGATAATTCCGCTGTTGTTTCCTGACCTTAAGAGGCATCAGAACATTCAAATCAGTAGAGCCCAACTGATCAATCAGCAGGCCAATTATATCTCATTATAGATCTGCAGCGAGAAGCTTTACCTCATCCAGACTGATGTTGCATGGCAGGAGAATCACATTCAGTTTTTGTATTTCTGTCTCTGGGTTTGGTGGTCCGAGGAACAGCAGAACTTGGCCACTAACTGGTTTCGTCCACAACCTCATAATGTTCCAGATCAGGCCAAAGATGGAGAGGTGAGGCACTTCCACAATGACATGAGTGTCTGTAATCTGCAGCGGCTCCAGGATGCTCATTCCATCATCAGTGATGTGGACGACAGACAACAGACCATGAGGCAGAAGACCTGTGAAAACACAAAGCAGTTAGACTCTTGTTTTACTGGTAAAAACCTCAGTGCAATGTTAGTCCTAATTTATTATAAGACACGAGTTTAACATTTTTTATATGATGTGATTTTGTGGGTCTGGGTCGACATCCATTGCATGTCTGTCCACCCTGGGGGAGAAATCCCTTCTCTGAAAATTTTGTTTAGCGATTTTGGGCTGTAGCAATAAAAACTGACTTGACTTGACTGGTGCTACTTGGACACATCTTCAGTGACGATCCCGGTGTCACAAGTTGTTTTAGGACTTTAATCATCAGACACCCTCCCTTGGGCAACCTAGCCAGGGGTGTTGACTCCTGCTCCATGGATCACCTTCTACGCAGCCTCCAGAATGTTTTTGGTGGCTCTTGTGCACTACCCGCCCCACTGAAAGAATATAAACCTGGGTCGTCACTATCAAAGTCTGCTCTTTATTAATTCACTGTCAGGCAGATGTGTACAAATGGAGGAAATTCAACACCATTTCTACTATCCCAAGGAGTGGTTGTCTGACAAAAATCATTCCAAGAGCAAGACATGTAATACTCAGAAAGCACAATAACATCCTTACCATCCACATCCATTTCACAGTGTGGGAGGTGGAGATGACAGAGAGCAGCATCCTCTGAACACTTGATATCGAAAAGCAGCCCTGCAGGCGTCTTTCCAGCTGATTGGAGGAGGCTCTCGTCCCATTGGACGGTCCTGTACAGCAGCTCTGCCTCTTGAGTCAAAACAAACACCATTCCAGTAAAAGTACACTGGAACAAACCTGGACCAGGACACCCAAACCTGTAGGACAGAGAAGGGTTGAATACTTTAAGCTTTCAGCCTGTGGGTCACATGATCTGTTAAGTTAAGACCAGCACCTAGTTTGGAACCATTTGAACTGAGCTTTCTGACCAAATATAAATTGATTTAGAAACTGAAAAATTGGTTTCCAGCTGTTTTTTCTTGAGAACCAAAGTGGGTGTTGAATATTCTACAGGTGGTTGTGCAGCGCTCTCTGTTGCTGATGCATCCTTAATTACAATGGTTCCACTCAAAGCTGGTTGAAATGCATGCTGGTTCGCTGGACAGCAACAAGGCTCAAATAATATCGAATGAAAATGGTCCAAGATGGGGAACAAATTTGGTGGAAAAGGGACCACAGAGAACAGAACTTTTACTTTTTATGTTTTCCAAGACCTCTGAGTCAAGAAGGAAACCCTGTAGCACTCAAGGACGACACTAATGGCGCACAGAATCAGAAAAGACAGAATCTGGCGACGATGGATCTGGTTGTACTGGGACAGCGCTCCAGCTGGTGTGTGACGAAAATTAGATTTGACTGATGCTTGGTTTCTGAACAGCTGCTTTCATGGCTAGACAGTACACTGAAATATGTTTGTCTTGACTTGAGGAGAGAAACAGTCAACACAGTAAC
>NW_023339650.1:20007056-20007289 GCF_004916995.1 Morone saxatilis
ACACAGGAAACAGAACAAAGGAACTGACTTTGGGATGCAGACTTACATTTCCATTAAGTGATTTCTGTTAGGATATCTGGATTCTTTTAGTAGCTAATGAAAATGTGAATATACTTTGGTCTAACAAGTAAATAGATCAAAGCTTAGTTTTCTGTTGACAAGACCTTGAGTGACATGTCGAACGTTGAAGTATTCTGCATTTTATGATCTGGTTACCTGTATGAAGTCTTTCC
>NW_023339650.1:20007389-20010120 GCF_004916995.1 Morone saxatilis
TCCTCTTCTTCTCTCTGTGGAGACATTACTTTATGACTAACAATGATTTGTTGATGAACATTTGGCCACTGGCACTGTCTAGAACAGTGGTCGCCGGCCCACAGGCCATTTTAGGCCTGACACCCCCCTCCCTCTGGCATGCAACATGATGTCAAAAATATTGTATAATCACGCCTGCAAGATTGTCATTATTATTTTTTTATGATTCTCCAATTGATCAGCTGATGTTTGCTCTAATTAGTTTAATGGCCATCTCTGTAAATGCATGGTCAGAGATTCATTTTAGGTCTTTTTCTGAGAAACCGAAAGGAACCGTCATTTGCTGGATGTTAAACATACATGGAGCAGGTAAATCAACAATTTTGTTTTCCATATGCGACCTTATTAACTAGCCTCCTCATTAATGTGTAGGTCACCTGCTGATGTGAAAACTGAATTGTTTTCTAATCCACACAGTTAGCCTTACTGTAGTACTAGTATTATTGACGATAAGAGTGCACTTCCAGTGTATCATTGTCTCTTATTATAAAAAAGCATATAAAAAGTTCAGAGGGAATGGGGATTCACTTGCACTGGGAACTTGTACTGTATTTATGAGCCTTTGGTTTGTCACAACATAAGTTACAGTCATAGTAAAGGTCCTGTGTAATCCGTTTCTTCATTTTTTAATTTAATTTAATAAATTAGGACTAACCTGAGCTACAATGAGCTGCTGAAGCCTTAAATTGGTTATGCTGTATTATATTATACTGTACTGTATGCTATTTTACAAGTAACACTGAATCTGCCATGTTTAACAGGTCATCTGAGAAAGGATGGAGGAGGCATCAGGAAAGGACACTTAACACTGACTGATACAACCATTGCCAGCTGACCTTTCAGTATACAAGAAATATACCTTGATGGAGGACATGATCTGCACAGTTTACATAAAAGTTATAGCTTTGTTACTTGCAACATACACACAATTTATATTTCTGTGTAACTGGAATTTGAATAAAACTCTGAACACTACATTTAGTAATAAGTATGGTTTAAGATAATAATATGTTCTTTCACAGAGGTTTTATGAAACACGTAGATAATTTCCTGCATGTGGAAGGGTTGAAAACCTGGTCCAAGTAACACCTATGAAAATGTGAAATAGTTTTGCGAGTAATCCTGTATTGAATATTGACTGTAAGCAACACAACACATTTCTGGTTCACAGTAAAACTTTATTACGATGTTGACAGATAATGTAAAAGATACAATATTGAGGTTAAAATGGATCACTGCATTATACACGAGCATACATCTGGCAACATTTGTGTGACAAATAACACATATGTTTCAAGTTAAAATATCCGACTTACTATGAAATATGGATACAGTACAGTCCACAGTTGGTTACTGAGCAGTTTTTCAACTACATAAGCACATTACTTTATTAGACATTAAGTTATGTTGACCATTGAACATTATGTCATACAGAGATATAAATAACATTAGCAGTATTTACCTGAAGAAAACGTCATGGAAAGCTATAATTCTGATTGTTAATTTCTCTACGATTTCAGGTCTGGTGGTGAAGTTTTTGGCTTAGAAGCAGTTATTGAACGAAAAATGCAGCTAAACCCAGTAACAGTAAGGGACTACCTGCCAAAACACCGGCAACCCTATGGTGGAATACGGAAGGCTGCAGCAGTTCGTAGGAGCTGACCAATCAGAACAGACTGGGCTTTTCAGAAGGAGGGCCCTACAGAGACGGGAGCTCAAACGGGAGCTGCTTCAGCATTAGGCAGAATGAGAGAAACAATGTGTTTTTGGAACGTTAAAACATAAAAACCTTTCTAGTAAGTTCTAGTTTACGTTAAGTTTAAGTAAAATTGTGAACCTGAAAAAGGGCATAATATGACTCCTTTAAGGGAGAGCGGAGCAGAATTGACCTAATTCAACTACATTGTTCTATGCATTATAACATAGTGTATATTTAATGCTACCCAATAAAGGATTTAGTTTATATTTGCTGTCATGCAGAAAAAGGCAATTGTGACTGAGAAAATTCAGGTAAACTTTACAGATGGATGTATAGAGAGTAATAGTGCACTTTTATATAAAATAATTATTAACTGTTTCGCCTATCTGTCTGTCTTATTAAACATTTATTGATCTGCCTGTTGGTATTGTTTCAAACTCAACACTTCCTGCAGCTGCTTCACAATAAAAGCCTTCCATTAAAGAGAGCTGATTATGTCTCTGACAGCTTAGCTTGAGTTAATCAGGTTTGAACTAAGGTTAGAATTGGTCTAAATAGATAAAACATAAATTCTGGTAGACCAGCAGTCTAAGACACATTGCATGTAACAGTGATGTCACAGGTTCAAGTCCAGACAGTTTCATTTCTATATGTTAATCATTTTCTGTTTTCTGTCACTCTTAACTGTCAACTATCAAATGAAGTTTTTATTAAATGAGACTTAATAAAGTAAGTTCTCTTACTGTGTGTCTGAGGGTTCAGGTTCACCTTTGGACCGGTCACTCTTCATAGACAGATAGCTGGAAACTGGAGACTCTGCTCGGTCCTCCTCTTCCTCCTCACGATCACTCATCTTCAGGTTTGAAGTCAGTCTGAGAGTTCAAACATTAACTCTGCAGTGAGCACAAAAATCAGGAAGAACAAATTTGTTCGAGTTTCACAAACAAGACTGAGATAACATGAAGTAACCCACAATCTCTCTCTCTCTCTCTC
>NW_023339650.1:20010160-20011715 GCF_004916995.1 Morone saxatilis
ACACACACACACACACAAACTATACAGTATAATAAAAGCAGAACTCCGCCTGGTCAGTTTTATTTTAATCTGCATTTTATGTGTATTACTCAGCTAATCAAGACTTTGTGTTCACAGACGAATCAAACATTCTTTCAGTTTATTCTAACATTTATTTCTTCTGCAGTTTACAGTAAAATAATAAAAGTGTTGTATTAACACTCACCCTGCCGCCGCCTTCAGTTTCCCGCCTCGTGCTCTGTCGACTAATGGAGTTTAAACTGAGCACACAGCAGCAGGGTTCACTCCCAGTACTCATGGACTTGGATCATATAGTCAATGTAGCTCCACCCCTTTCCATTTACAGGACATAAGGTGAGTTTATCTGTGTGTGTGTGTGTGTGTGTGTGTGTGTGTGCGTGTGTTTATGAGCATATCTCTTGGCTTGAACAAGTTGAATTTGAAAAGGCTGTGGAGAAAATGTTGATACATTATAGTCTGTCTTTGGGTTACAGAGGATGCTGAATGCATTTCTGACATTTTCAACAAAATAAAATGGCCATTTTAACCGGAAGTGATTGATGAACAAAACAAACAAACACTAGGCGACCCACTCGCTATTCCCTTCTGCTGACCATCTGTGACTTCCCTATGTGAGGTATGTGACTGACATTACCTCTTTGTGCCTTTGGGTGCGCAGGTGACATAACAGCAATATTTTCACTCACAACATTGATTTTGTTAGCATTAACAACATATCCCATAAGCCTCATGGAATCTGCAGCTTTTTATTGTTAATAAATGTATCATTTAGTTTTACATTTGTCGCCATTTGGAGCAAAAAGTTTTAATAAAAATCAATGGGCACTACAAAACTGAAAAACACTCTGTTCCTCCATCTTGTCACAAAAGCTTGTCATAAAAACAGTCCTTAATTAGTTTTCCTTCCAGTCAAACTTTAATTTAATAAAAAACTACTTACTCACATCAGTCTCCTTTCTTTCTCTTATTGAAAAGCTTGAAAATGTGAAGTGTAGTGTCGTTTTTACTTCCTTGTTTTCAGCTGATCCTTCTGAACGGCAGTGGGGAAGAGGAACAGGAAATGTCACAATTTTTTAATTTCTATTTTAAAAATAACATTATTTTCTTAAAATGTCATTGAATAAATGAAAAGAATGGAGAACCAGAGAAAACAATAAACATATTTTTTTATTTTAGAAACAAACAGGAGAGACATTTCTAAATTTCTATAAGACTGACCAGATACAACATTTCTTTAATTCTTTAGTGTCAGCTCTTGCTCCACACTTCAAATCTAGTTTTATCACTTTAAATCAAGTTGAACTAAATGAAGTCAGTCAGAAAGAAAGTATTCACATCACCAGTTCAGTTTTCACTGCACATACAGGTGCATCTCAATAAATTAGAATATCATAACAAAGTTAATTTATTTCAGTAATTCAATTCAAAAAGTGAAACTCATATATTATATAGATTCATTACACACAGAGTGAAATATTTCAAGCCTTTATTTCTTTTAATTTTGATGATTATGGCTTACAGCTAACAAAACCCA
>NW_023339650.1:20011815-20015019 GCF_004916995.1 Morone saxatilis
AGAACAATAAAAGGAAAACAAGAAAGAAATAAAAAAAAAAATCAATAAAGCAAGAAACAAAAAAAATGAGTAATCAACAACACGTAGTAAGCAGTTCTTACTTTAGTTTTAATTAATACACTTGTTTAGAAACTCTGGACTAGCCTTTAAATGGCTCCAGTCCCAACCAAAATACTCACTTACACTTTTTACGATCATGGATGCCGGCATCAGCAGTTTTTGTCAATTTAACAAGCTCAGTTTGGCATTTTAGGATTCTCCATTACATAAAAAGTCCATTCGTACTTATTAGAATGACACGAGTCACTGTTGTTGGGTGGTACATAATGGAACACATCCCCCACTTGATAGCATAGAACTACATTCACACTCGGGCATTGGGTGAAATAAAAAAGGGAAATAAGCAAAATCTTAGGAAGAAAGTAATAATCTAACGTAACTAAATAATAAACTCTGTAGTGATGTTGTTTTATTTTATTTAAAGGTTGGCATCAATATGTGTGTCATTGTAGTTTTTTGGAATGTGAGTGTATTGTGGAATGGAAAACAGTAATGACAGACAATAATCCGGACTTGTTAGACCCCCAGGCATCTACTGTCATTGGTGGGTGAAATGGTGTTACGCTTAAATTCACCGTCCCTGTAATGATAGTGCAGATTGGGTTTTGTTGGGACTAAAGACCTACTGCCATTTCAAACTGTCATTGTTTTTCCCCCTTAATATTTACAATCTGTCGTTCAATAAAGTTGTACATTATTGGTAATATAGAAGGCATATTAGAGGTTGTTCAGAATGGATGCAGATGAGACAACTGAAGTTTATTACAGTGAAAGCACACAGGCTGCATTAGAGTTCACACTGATTTGACTCAGTATGGGCCACTTTATAAGTCCTAATTTCCTCCTTCATTTTATAAGGAGTATGGTCTAAACCTGCTCTATATGAAATGCCCTGAGATAACTTCTGTTATGATTTGGAACTAAATAAAATTCAGTTGAATTGAATCAGTATTGTCAACTGAAATGTATCTTAAGCTGTAAAGTCTAAGTCGTATGTTAGTGCTTTAAATCGGCATTGAATGGGTAATGAGCTATTGGCAGCTCATCTCAGAACCATCACAAAATGATACAGATCTATGAACAGGGCTTTATATGTTGACTTTTGTTTGGAACCTCACAATCTAAAACAGAAAGTTGGTCCACACTTGGACTGTATAGAATGACAGGGGTCCCCTGTTGAATGGTATGGAACATTATCTACATCTAAAACATTCATCTAACAGCCGGGTTCAAATGGCGATGCAGAAGTCACGTGATCTTGTGTGATGTCTAGTTCAATTCAATTGAGGAATTGTAGTGAAGATCAAAGGGTCAGACACATAAGTTACTGTGTGTGTGTGATTAAATGTTAATCCTTCCGTATTAAGAGGCATCAGATGGTGCAGCAGTTACTATAGTTACAGTTTTGTATATTTAAAATAATGAAACATCATCAGTTTGTCATAATAACACTTTTCACTTTTATTGAAGCAGGAAAAGATTAAACGTTACAGAAGTTAAATGTGTTTCATTTAAACTAACCCAGGTTTCCAGAAGGTGTGTCAGATATAGTCAGTGAAACTGAGGCAGAAGATTGCAAGGTGCTGCCCCCTAGAGGCAGACCGCAGTAACTACAGAATAACAGCTTCAGACTGTCCAAATGTGTTTGATGTAGAACAGCAGTTACGTGCTTATTAAACATGGATTCTCTGCGTAATTTTCATGGCTTTAAAATCATGAGCAATTATTTGACCTCTGCCCGTAAACAGCAGATCCTGCACTCGGTCTACCTTTAAATCTGTTTATGTAATACAAAGTGCAGTAAGTACAGTCTTAGTATCTTCTGCCTGACTGAATCCAAATGTCTTTTTACATGTACAATAAGTTGAAATAAAGAATATTACAACAGTCAGAATGTCGGCTGTATTGTCGTATATTGTGTTAATATTCAGACATTCAGACATTTATAGTCAGTGTGAACCTGTTGTTTGACCGATCCGTCTGTCTCATTTATACAGCCTACACAGGACAACAGAGAACATCAGTGCAGTTGGTGAAGTGCTGCGTTCAAAATGTTACTAAAAGTCCAAAAGTGTTTAAAAGCATTCAATATGCAGAATTCTCCTTTTCAGAAGAATTCTTTTGATATTATTGAAGCCTTCAAGTGTTTGTAACTCAAACGTTGCAGCTGATAAAGCTGGAGCTCATTTTAAGGAACTCATGGGTCACTTTTGCCCCGGAGATCAATACAGTTGTATCTTAACTTTTAATATCATAAATGTTTTTTTTTAATATATTTTGTTTTATTAATTTAAATTTACAAAGTAACTAAAGGTATGAATTCATTGTAGTGGAGTAAAAAGTGCAATTTGCCTCTAAATTAACAGAAAATGTAAATGATCCAGTTAAGTACAAGTACGTCAATACTCGAGTAAATGTACTATCTTTCCACCACTGTTGGAGCTCCCATTTATAACGTTTGCATTTACACACATTAAGCTAAAATAACATATGCATATTGCTAATAATGAACGATTAAGTGCTACTTAATAAGCAAATATGACTTTTCTGATATAAGAATATGACTCAGTAACCTTCAATAACGCTGCGTGGAAACATTTTACAGCTTTTGGGGCCCATTGGAATTTCTTTATAGCTAATACATAGTGACACACTGTAGTATTAGTATTCATACCATGAACACCTCATTCAGGCTGAAATACTTGAATACTTTGGGAAACTTCACAGATTTGACTGCTTTCATGCTTTTGATGGAGATAAAAACAGCATATAGAACCGAACACAGAGACTTGAGCATCAAATTGGCATTAAAGGCACTAAGCTGGTTTAAGTCAAACTCAGAAGAGACTTATCAGATCGTTCTCAGTTTGTACACCTTAATGATGAATCCTCCATTAACACTAAAGTTAGTCGTGGAGTTCCACAAGGTTCTGTACCTGGACCAATTCTATACACTAGAATTTTAGAGAGGAAGGGGAGGTTAAAAATGAGTCTATAGTTGGTTCCTTTAATGCCAATTTGATGCTCAAAGTCCATTGTCGAAAGCAATTAAAAGGTTGTTATTAACTTTAACCAGTGCTGTCTCTGTGCTGTGATGAACTCTAAATCCTGACTGAAAATCCTCAAATAAACTATTGCTATGTA
>NW_023339650.1:20015119-20027857 GCF_004916995.1 Morone saxatilis
GGCTGCAAATGAAGCACAATATGGAAGTAACAAAACGTCACAACGTCTCCTCACAAACCTGTGTGTAACCATTTTTAATTGTACAGTCTATGTATTATAGTAAAATCTACTCTGTAGTGCAGCAACAAGGAACCCAAATGTTTGATCAGTTAGTGTCAGCACTTTGAAGCTAGCTAAAGAACAAACAACAATTTTTAATTTGATCCATAACATTTTTTTTGTTCTTACAGGATTAGTGGCAAGTTGATAATAGCTGAGAAACGCAAAAAATGTGAGTATTGATACGATTTCCCCCATTTATCAAACTATTGTACATTCAAATCTGATCTGTTTTAAATCTGAGTTTTAAATACAAACATCCGTTAGGAAAGTAGAATTCTGGCTACTAATCATTCTTACCCCATTCAAGTTTTCTTTTCTTACTTTCACTTTCTTCTCTCCATCAGATGACTCTGACGACAAACTGGTTGTGAAAAAGAAGCTCCACCTCCCTGTCGAAAAGAAAAAGGTAAGAAAGGAGCACTTGTACAGTGTGATGTCCTCCAGTGAAAACCACAAAGTGACGTAACTGAGTGAATTGAGTAAACAAATGTATGTAATGTATCACAACTGCAGACATTTATTTAATGCATTAGACTGCATTTACAACTGCAGTGTTGTAGTGATATATCAGCTTCACCATCTCCACCTTCACCTGCTGTACTGCCGGTCTCTCTCTCTCTTATGTGGTTTATGAAGCCATGTTTTGTGCATCTGATTCTTTGTCTCCTATTAAATTAATTAATCACACCCACACTTTCTTATGTACTATACATGTATTCCATATATGCAGCGCCATTGCTTCACGTTGTATTAAACAAATAACAAAGAAACAAATAGCTTTACTAGCTGCTAGCTCCTTACATGCTCATTACTTATTTGAAGAGTTGGGTGTCTGACATTGATCTACAATGATGCACAGTGTCGACTGGTTGACTATTCTGTGAAACCCCAAATTCATTATATATAATCATGGTCTCATACATGCAGATTGTTTTCATACATTAAATGGGACTAATTTTCTTAGAAATTTTTTCTAACACACCTTACACTGTCACTTCATTGGTACTGTACTGTACTGTACTGTATAGTATTTCAATTCAATCCCTTTATATAACACTACAACAAGTTTTCATTTTTATTAAAATAACTTTCTTAATTCCAGGCTCCACTATTCTTCTCACCTGAACAGACAACTGAATCTTCATACAGGTAATCATATAAAATGTCAAAACACTATTCCAACTTCTTTCATGGTTCATCAAGTTGTGATTCTGTCACTGCAAGTGGGTGCAAGACAGCAGAGGAAGGACCCAAATGCAGACAAAGAAGCTTTTTTTATTTCAGCGCCCGTGTTAGAACAGGTTAGAGCAGCCATGTTGCCCGCATGAGTAGACCGTCTCAGCTGTGGCTGTTGAGGTATCCCATAGTTTTTCCCCGAGCCAGTCACTGTACCTAGCAAGTAAAACGGATCTGGACAGTTATACTAACATTATACCATAAACATTCATAAGTGGTTCCCATGTGTCCTGGAAAGGACAATAAATACTTGTCATATTTACTTGTTCCGTATGTGTCCTTCAGGTTCAGGTGTCCTGGTCCAGGTGTGTTCCAGTGTATTTTTACTGGACTTGTGTTTGTTATGGCTCAGGAGGCGGAGCTGCTGTACAGGACTGTCCAATGGGATGATATCCTCCTCCAATCAGCTGGCAAGACGGCTGCAGGGCCGCTGTTCGAAATCCAGTGTTCTGAGGATGGTGCTGTCTCTCAGCTCCGACACTGTGAAACAAGGATGTTAAAAACTACTGCTGTTTTTATTCCAAATTTTGAATTAAAGGTCCAGTGTGTAACCTTTAGGAGGATCTATTGGCAGAAATTAAATAATATATTCATAGGTTGTTTTTCATTATGTATAATCACCTGAAAATAAGATCGTTGTGTTTTTGTTACCTTAGAATGAACTTATTTTATCCACAGAGGAACAGGTCGCCCTTCATTGAGTCCGCCATGTTTTCTACTGTAGCCTGTAGCCCAGAACAGACAAAACAAACACCTGCTGTAGCTAGGACCTTTTGCATTTTTAGCGAGTTTTTTAGCGAGAGAAGCCATCTTAGTTCACAGCCTGTTCTCATTCCCAGGTCTGAAAGTACAGATGTGAGCAGTTTTCAGTTATCCTACACACTGGACCTTTAATGTGTAGTACTTTGTTAAAACAAAAATAGATTTATTTTAACTATCTGAACTCAAGTGGTAAGACATAAATGATGTAGAGACTAATTAGCTCTTTGTTCTCGCAGCGTTGCTCTTGGAAGGCGTGTTGTCTGTCGTACACATCACGGATGATGGAATGAGCATCTTGGAGCCGCTGCAGATTACGAATACTCATGTGGCTGTGGAGGTCCTTCAACTCTCTGGATATGGCCTGATCTGGGATATTGTTAAAAGGTTTCTGAACACCACAATACCAATAAATGGCCAAGTTCTGCTGTTCCTCCGACCTCCAGTTTTAAGACATTGTGTACTCGATGTATTTCTGCTGCCGGGAAACATCCTTCGGCGTGAGGTAAAGTGATCTTTCAAATGTATTTATCATTAGCCGTAAATCTAATTAAGGTCAGACACACTTTATCAAACCTTCTTGTGGTTAGAATTAAAATCAATCTGAACTATACATCTTTTTATTTTTAACGTTTTTAACTCTCAGGATGCAAATGTTGAAGGATAATATTGATCTTAATGGGACTGATTGGACCAGTCGAGGAGAGTGGGGACAGGTTTATGCCATCGTAATGAATATGACCATCGACCCCACTGTCCAAAACATTGAACAACAACGTAGACGATATCTTAGTGTCAGTTACACTGACATGGCAATCAGAGAGGGAGCAGGTGCCAACTGTACAGTCCAGTACCTGTCCAAAAACAGAGAAAAACCTGATGAAAAAAAAAGGTATATTTTATTTAAGGGAGGCCGTACCTTTGAGACATCATACAAATTCAAGTCATTAAGATATTCACACAGTTTTATTTTATTTTCGGAGAGTAAAGATGGAGGGACACATCAATATTTGTGTTAGTTAATATCCAGGTATGATCGAGCACTTGAACTATTAAATAGTTTGATCCTCACTATATCAGATCTTCCTCTTCCATGGTAATCTTCAAAACTTGTCTCAAGACCCATCTCTTTTCCTCAGCCTTTTAATAGACATCATGAAGACTTGACCGGCCACAATCTGCTATTTTATTTGTTCTCTGTGCATCGCTGTGGTGTTTGGGAGATTTTACCCAGAATGATTTATTCTACTCTTTTATTCATTTACTTATATCCTCTTGTTCCTCCATGTGTTTTTATTTCATTGTAATTCTCATCTGTCTGTAAAACACTTTCATCATTAGTTGTTTTTAAATGCACTCTGTAATTAAAATTGACTTGTCTATCTGAGCATGAACTCCATAATAAAGATGTGTTGTTGCTGAAGGTTGTCACCGAACAAGAAGATGCGAAGTACATCAAGATCTCCTCAGACTGCCATCTCAACGTTGGTCACAGTTACAGTGTCCACTGCGAACCTGAGGACTTCGCAATACAGCCTGAGGTGAGTCAAATTACTTCTATACAGCAGCGTATTGCTGCCACGCCAGCAAAAGAAAATGGGATCAGTATCACGTAATACATAAAAAGTATACATAAAAAGTATATTATATGTTATATCAAAATGTTTTCCTTATTATATCGAGATATATTCATGGCATTACAACATACAAACCTACGATGTTCTACCAAGAATTCTAACAAGCAGCTAATCAATGAGAAACTAGAGGGTCGGACTCATTCCTCTTTCTGTAAAGCCCCATGCATTTTCAAATCTTTCTTAGAGTATGCATACTTATATCATCCACCATGATCAATAACAACAAAATCTCATCATGTCCCAATCTAAGCAGGAAGTAGACCTTAATCAAATCATGTAAATGAACCATATTCCTCAATTTGTCTGTTTTCAGCAGTTTCCTCATTCAAACACGAGTTTCACATTCCAACAATATAGACAAAGTTATTGCGTTGTTATAACATCATACGTTTGTAACATGAAAATATCTTGTTATAATGTAAGAAACATTTGATAAAACAATATGCTTTCAACGTAATAACGCGATACTGACACGTTTTCTTTTTCTGGTGTGGCAGCAAGTCTTATGGTTATAATGGAATAATCATAGTACAAAGGAGTTCGTCTAGACCATGCTCTATTTTGAAAAGTGTCCTGAGATAAACTTCTGTTATGTATACAAATAAAATTGAGTTGAATTGAATTGAATTGAATTGTATATTGAAAACATATTCACAATTAGGAGAGTACCAGATACACATTTTTACAACAGGTCTGACAATGAAGCTTGGTTTCTGTTTTTCAGAGTATAAAGTTTCAATCAAAGTACGGGCGAAATTTCCATCCAACATTTGAGGTTTTCCTGACTACGAATACAGAGAGAGTGACGTTGATGGTCCAGGACCAAGAGGGGAGACAAGTCTGGAAACGTACTGTGCATCTGACAGGTAAAGGCTTCACGCTCCTGCACTGCACCTTTAGTTTAGTGAATGGAATACAAATCTGCATCTGAAAAGCTCTCTGGAGAAAATGTGAAGGTCCCTGAATATAATTTTTTTCATCTATATATTAATGAAAAAAGTTATTCACAAACTATAACTATGTCAGATCCCACATACACATTAATGATTGATTACAGCTGTATCTGACTGCTTTCAAGACACATTTTCCTCCTTTTTCACTGTTAATGCTGATTGGTAGTCGAGTCAAGTTGATGCACTCGAACTGCAGCGTTAATGGTTTGACCCCTGGTGCTGGAAAGCTTTAAGAAAAATGTGTCAAACTGTCTGAGCCAGTTTCTTCTTCTCACTTTTATCTGACTTTTAAACACCCTACAGCAACTACCACTATGCCTCATGCAAGAACATTTTCCTATTCTTATCTGAACTTTCTCTTACTTTTTCATATGATTGCTCGTACAAGTGTGCCACGTCAGATTCATCAAACGTTCCTAACTTCAGATTTGTGTGTAAATCACCTGCGTAAGAATGATGAATGCCACCTGTGCTCGGACTGCAGTCCAGCTCTCGGAGATCATTTTAGGAGAAGCGGTAAAAAATAAAAAGTGTTGTTAACACAGTGTCACCTGGGAGTCGTACTGCTGCTGAAATCAAGACGAAGTGGTTTCCATCACGGAGACAGAGGAAAGAATACTTGCTATAATAGGTGATGTTGCGTTGTCAGGCATTGTTCCCCTGGACAGCGACCTGCATACACCTTAATGTGAAGAGAACCCTAACCCCATCAATTGCAGAAATTCTCCTGAGTACGAGTGGTTCTTGCATGAGGCCCATTGTGTTCAGTGGTGCAGTGGTTACAGTGATGATTACACCAGATTTTTTTTCTCAGAAGAGAACACAAGAATGGTGTAACAGACAAAAACATGACATTTCATTTTGTTATTTTTTAAGAGATCTCTGTTTTAAAGTGATTGTTGGTCATTAAACAAAAAGGCCTTTCTTCCAGGTTATTTTCCAGATTCAAGAAGGGGAAGTCTTCCCGAAGAAGTCGAGGAGAACGTCCAAGTAGAAGACAGCGTCCCAGCACAGGAGAGGCTGTTCTCAGTTCGGACAGAGTTTATAAACAGGGTGTCTGACCCTGCTCTGAACCAGCTTTTGGATAAACTCCTTCAGCGTGGTGTTATAAATGATGAGGAAATGCAGTCAGCCAGAATAAAAGTCCAAGCAGAAAAAGCTCGAGACATAATCGACATGGTGCGGAAAAAGGGAACCAGAGCTAGTTCAGTCCTGATCGACGCTCTCCGTGAGGTGGATCTATGCATTTCCACCGAGCTGAGCCTAAGCTGAAACAAAACCAGGAAACAGTCACATGACTTATCGTAATCTATAAACACGAAGCTTTGTTGAAAGGGAAAAAACAATGGTTTGCCAAAATTGGAAAAGGTTTTCCTTTGCATTTTATAAAAGTTCCACATTCATATGAACACATTCTGAAAACATTCCTCGTGCACACAGATCCCAACAACAATGTTGCAGTATCCCTGCCAGACCTGTAGGTAGCAGTGTAACCAAAAAGGTCTTTTAGTTGCCCTCCATTGACTCAGAGGTGGATTGATTATTGGATGTAATTATCTCTGCTGATCACAGTAATGGTGCTGGAGGAGCATTCGAGTCCACATAAAACAGAAATCCGGGTACTGTTTGCTTCCACATATTTGTTTGCTGTAGTGGACCCATTAGCTGACTCCCAGTGAACAGCAGGTCTAGACCGGGACTGAATGCAGCATCTGATGCTGACTGAGGTCAGTTTGACTACAGTACTGAGGTGGTTTTATTGCTGGTTTTGGCTGGCAGTCAGCTAATGTTAGCTGCTAACTAGCTAACAGCATCTAGCATTAATGTTGGCGACAGTAAGCTTCTTTTAGCAACACGTCCAATATTCGCTCTATGTCGCTAAAAGTTGAAGATTGATTGACAGGTGAATGTGTTGAAATCAGTTAGTTCATGCTGACGTAAGAACGCCTCACATTTTGTTTTACAGGAAGACACAATGATTGGATTTACATGAAAAACACAAAGAAATTGTGTTTTTGTGTCATACATTGTTTAATTAATAGTGAAACAATATAATTGCAGACGCAATCTTAAAGGCTTAAAAATTCCTTTTTTATTTCAATAAACTCAGCAGAGCCTGCAGCACAAACACAGCTTGATGGTCTGCCATTGTTGTTCTTGTGTTTGGACGTGGCTATTGAAGTGCAGCCATGTCGTCACCATTTTCATAGCAGAAGTGTTTTGGTGGTACATGTCGATGGTAACTGTGGTGTTTCCAAAAGATTGCACCCTGGAATCCGGTTTCAAATATTTGTGTTTTCAGGCCCTAAAACAGTGTTAAGTGTTGAATCTCAACAAACAAAGTCAGAAAAAGGTCAATGGAATCAGGAAAAGACAGAATTGAAACCTTTTTCTGCTCTTTCCAATGATTTGTAATGCATGCAACGGCGCCACCTCTGAAATTTGCTGAACACATTTAAAAGTTCACACTCAGGAAGCTCTGTGGCTCATCAAATGGGTCCTTACAGTCGCACACAGACCACAGTCAGACCACTTTCTGTGTTTAAACTATGTAATAAAATGGTGTTTCAACAATGGCTGTCATATTTTCCTCATACCTGTTTGAGTATGTAGACAGCTGAATATTCCCTCCTGATAGTGACACTGTGTACATCAATGCAGTGGTTCCCAACTTTTTTCCTTCAGGGACTCATATAAATCAACTCAATAACTGCAAGACAATTATGTAAAATGAGAGATTTGGATGTATTTTGAGCAGATTATTTCCTATTTAGGGTACTTCTTATCTATTATGTATTTTTTAAATCATTTTTAGTACATATTTAATAGTCTGTGATTTCTTCTCTCTGACACTTCTTCACAGAAGTTAAGAAAATTCTGAGATTTAGACCTGCCGTGTATATTTTTTAATGTTTTCTTACATGCTTTAAAAATCAAGAAGGTCCTGCGACCCCCTGGTAAGCTTTGGCGACCCCTAGTGGGGGTGAACCACTGCATTAATGTGTTGCTGTAACGTGTATTATTTACAGCTTGCCTCAATTTGTGATGTGATTTGGATGAATTTTGAGCAGATTATTTTGATATTTTTTGTAACTTTTTATACAATTTGTCTTTATATGTATGTATTTTCAACATCATACAGACTTAATAGGCTTTAAAAAAATAAATAAAAAAAGTCTCCCTGATCTGTTGCCATTGTTCTGTTAGGTTATAGTTTGTGTTCCTGACTTCACCCGACCTTTATCCTGTCAGATATATTGTGTGTATTTTATAAGATTTGTTTTTTACACTGCTTAAAATTAAGAAGGAGTAACGACCGCCAGTGAAACTCAGTGTTGCCTGTCAAACAGACGGAGCCTATATACAACTGTTTTTGTGTTTCATGGTTTGTAAAAGAAAATGTTTAACCTTAATAGTTGTTGTTTACATGATTTGAAGACAAAGATGAGATAACATACCAACATTTTGACTGAATTATATTAAAAGAAAAGAGGTAAAAGTATTTTCTATATAAATATTAATATAAAATGCAAGAAGCATTCAAATTTGATTGAAAGAAGTGTTTCCTACTTGTGCAGTGTAGTACTAAGATTTGGCATTGATTGGGTCACATACTGAAAAAAATAAAAACATTTTCCCATATAAATATTGATATAAAAATAAAAGAAGCGTTTAAAATGGATTTATTTAAGAGGTGTGTCCTTGTTGTGGAGAGTAGTAACATACTGTAATTTGGCATTGATTTGGAGTGCCTGGGACACATGACATGGAAACAAACATTCAAGACTTTTCCGTATGAATATTAATATAAACTACAAGAAGCATTGGAATTGGATTAAACATGTGTGTCCTTGTTGTGTAGTGTGGTTATATAATTCAGCATTTAGTTACAGTCCCATGACACAGAAGGAACTAAAAATAAACTTTCTTCAGTAATTTATTGACGGTCCCTAAATGAAACCCGTGCGCATAAGAGCGACCCGCCCTCTGCCAAAGCTGGGTGAAACCCATCCGAAAAAGGAGCTGGCTGTGGAGTGAATATGTGCCCAATATCCAACTGGATATGGTTATACGGACCATGTGATCCAGGTTCAAGGGTTAGTGGGAGGGTTGAGACAGTCGGCAGGGCGGGAGAAGGATGCAGAAGGGTGAGGAAGGCTTAGTGAGTGTTAATACAAACCTTTCTATTATGTTACTGTCAGAGACTCGGTTCTCTCCCTGTGGACAGTCACTGGTTCATAGTATATCACTCTGTTTTGACGATACCGCCGTTATATCCCTGGTTGCCGTTACGCGTGCGCACGTAGTCAGCGCGCACTGACTGAGACCAGGAAGGTTTGTTTTCTGGTGTGAAGTTGATGGTTAAGGACTGTGCAGATGCACTTTAAGGTGGATTTAAACTTTATTAAAACGTCCACAGTAGCCCAAGTTTACGCGTAATCCACGACAATGAAGGTATAAGGAATAGAAATACATGGCAAAAATAGCATATTGTTTTAGAGACCCCCCAAAATTGTACAAATGATGTTTTCAGGGGTCTTATTAAGAGCAGCCCAGCTCCCTCTGGCTCCCCTGTAGTTCGCACCCTGGTTTGGGGTTAGTATAAAACTACTGGTTACCTTGTCTTAGAAAATACAAAAACATGTATATCAAAGTTTGTTCTCTAGGCTATGGTCACACTGATCACTATATTACAGCCTCGTACAACACTACACATTATGAAAAAGAAATACTTTAAAACACTGACAATGTAACTTAGACAATACAGTACAACACGGAGCCACAGGAGGAGGAGCATACAAGAGGTCATATTCTAACCGGGAAGCAATGGACTTCACAGAGTCATTCTTCTGCTTTGTTTTGTGTATATTGTTTTAGGGCTGCACAAGTGATAGAAATATTATCGAAATCACAATATATCGTGTAGTAAAATACAGACGCACCCACACACAACTCCTTTGCTATTGAAGTCAATTCAATGCCGTGTTAATAAGAGCTTCACTCCAACTGAACCAAGCGTGGTGTGTCATTTTTCCAAAGGGATAAAAAGTTTGGAAAGTCCAACACAGCAAAGTAGTATTTAAATTCTTCAGTGACTTTATTGCACTTCAGTAATATATTTGTGAATGTGTGACTAATCTGGTGACTGAGGCTGGTCACTGCACACAACATCCGCACACATACAGCAACCTGTTAGTTTGAAAACCAGTTGGGAATATAGCACCAGCCAAATGGAACACTTTTCTTTTTTATATGGCCGTATAAGGGCCTACAGTTAAACAGCATTAAAACACACCAGCGATATGACCTTAATGCAGAGAGGGAAGAAAAAGACCAGATCCCAGTATGTTGTATGTATGAGTATGATTGTGTGGGAAAATGTGGGACATGTTAGCAATGCTGAGAGATCTGAAATGTGATATATACTGTATATCTGTCTAACTTTAAAAATAAACATTTTGGTTGATTAATTGCACACAACGGACTATTCAGGTGGCAGTTTAGGCCTCTAATACGTGAAGGACTGGAAAATATTTTATTAGGAAGAGCTAAACAAGAAACTGTAGCTTTTCAACTTTCCCATCTCCCACACTAAGTAAATGCAGTATAAAATGAAGTTTCACAGTTCGTATGGTCTCATGTGATTATCACCTTCCACAGTGATTGGACTTTTATAAACTAAAGCCAGTTTAAATGTGGCAGTTTGTCTCAGGGGATCACACCTGGTCAAACTGCTGGTCAAAAATGTGTCATTTTTAACGTTTTGTCTCCACTACAGAAACACTAGCTAACTGCTAAAGTCTGATAAGGTTGTCTGACATTGACTGCTGTTAGTTATTAGTTTGATTAGTGCTTTAATATTGGGTGTATTGATTGTTGATGCTGGTTGATCAGAAGGTTTCTAACAGCAGTAAATGGTTCTTCTTTGAGCCTGTTTTTAAAATAATTTCCTAATTAAACATATTGTGATTGTTAATAATTAATGATGAAACATTCTTCAGTTTCTGATCAGTCGTGTAAAGTAACCACAACAACTCCAAGAACCAACCAAAAACCTCGACTTGACTTGAGACTTGAAGGCAAAAAATGCTGAGGACTTACCTTGATGACACAGTAATATTGAAAACTCCTGCACTGGATGTGTTGTGTATTTCTGAACGCTGCATTAATTAATAATTAATAACACAATAGAGATGCAAAGTGTGACATGCTGCTGCTGTCACCAGAATAAAGAAGACTCTAAAATCAAATGAGGGACTACTTTTATTAAATTATCAATTTGTCTACATTAATTAGTAGGTCAAGAGTTTGTTTTTATTTTCTGAGGTCGTAGAAATATTTTATCTAGTCACCTATGTAGCTATATTTTCTGCTTCACTATTGCACTGATTAGGCTATTATTAGTAACGGATTGTTGATGTCATTTGACTTAAAGAAAAGTGACCAGGTGGAGTTCTTTTTAAAAATATTTCAGATAGGACATCTGTAGAGTGAGAGGAAAGGTGGAGAAACATACAGCCAACGGCCACAGGTCAGACTCGAACCCATGACCAGCTGGAGTTCTGACTGGTTTTGACTTTGATTCTTGTGATCTGAACTCACAGTCAGTGTTACTATTTTATCTCTCAGACTGACTGAAGTGCAGAAGATGAGTGTTTGTGTGGAGGAAGAGGAGGACAGAGCAGAGTCTCCAATGTCCAGCTGTCTGTCTATGAAGAGTGATCGGTCCAAAGATGATCCTCCATTCTTCAGTAATGAACCTGGACCCTCAGACACACAGTAAGAGAACTAATACTGATGCTGATGTCCGATGCCGATATTTGGAGACCTGGGCTCTATGTACAATTCTATTCTACTCTATAGGATATTAAGGCAAATGTCATTTCTCCACCTTCCCAACATTCACAAGAGCACTAACATTGACCCATAACAGCCACTCTGACAAGGCTATCTATCTAGGCTATCCCTATCAATGCCATGTTTTTAATGTAATGGCGAACTAAAATCTGTGACTAAGAGAAATCATTAGTGCCATCATCTTCCTGTCAGTCTTTGTGACAGGTGTCAATCACACAGAAAAGTTGTAATTTAAGAATGCCTGCAAACCTCTTATTACAGTAGCAGCAGTTTGTGTATTTAGAGCTTCCTAAAAGAATGTGTCATCAAAGAATTCATTCAGGATTTATGTGATGTGAATAAAACCATCTTGGTGTTTGCAGAGTTCAGTCCAACAGACAGAGAGCAAAGTCTCCAATGTCCAGCTGTCTGTCTATGAAGAGTGACCAGTCTAAAGATGAATCTCCATTCTTCAGTAATGAACCTGGACCTTCAGACACACAGTAAGACAACTGATACTGATACAGATCTCCGATGCCGATATTTAGAGACCTGGGCTGCCAATGGCCGATATATATATGATATGATATATAATGCCAATATCAGAAGCAAGAAAATCAATGTAAATTCTATTCTACTCTCTAAGATATTCAGGCAAATATTTACAGCAGGATGCTTCATTTCCCCACCTTCTCAAAATTTACAAGAGCACTAACATTGTTCCATAACAGCCACTCTGACAAGGCTGCCTGCCTATCACTATCCCTATCAATGCCATGTTTGTAATGTAATGGCTAACTAAAATCTGGGACTAAGAGAAATCATTAGTGCCATCATCTTCATCAAAGTAAGAGACTATTTCAGCTGTAAACTAATAACAAAATGCTAAAAGATTTTTAAATATATATATTTGCAACTATTTCAAATCTGGAAGAATCTACTTCAAATGTGCAATTCATTCAGACACAAGTTTCATTCTATACATTCATTCATTCATTCAGTAAGTCATTCAGTAAGTCATTCAGCTCACTAAATGTTTCAATAAGACACAGTAAAAGCAGGTAATTTGTGTTAATGAAAGCAGCAGAGTTTAAATACATAAAAGGAACAATTATTGCAGACTGCTGGAGTCAAACAAAAAACACTTCTTGTGTCCTGAGATAACTTTTGTTATGAATTGGTGCTATACAAATGAAAACTGAATTGAATTGAAT
>NW_023339650.1:20027957-20028635 GCF_004916995.1 Morone saxatilis
CTGTGAGGAACTGCAGAAAGGCTCTGTAAGTCCAGATGTGATTAACATTAGCACCTGATTATTAGCTGTTGTAAATTATTTTTTGAAAATTGCTGTATATAATAATAATAATAATAATAATAAGAAGAAGAAGAAGACGAAGAAGAAGAAGAAGAAGAAACAGTAAACCATTGTCCTTCATAGTCATACCAAAGGATTATTTATCCTCAGTGCAGATCTGCTGCTACCACAAACCTAACCAGCTCTGAGAGATTGATTCACCCGTGCTGTGGTGCTTCTTGTGGGGCGCTGGCAGACCGGTGTGTTTTAGCCTTAATTGTTCACTGAGTCATAAAAATGTTTTTCTGGTCAAGATTGCCTCATGCTAACTTCGTGGAGACAGATATGGGGTCAGGTCACACTGACAGACTGTGGACATAATGGAAGCCTAAATGTAACCACATTTTTCTCCCTTCATCTGTAGATTAAAGCAAAACAGAGATTACAAGTCTTCATTCATGAGAGAGAGTGATGAGAATGATTGTTTCATGTCAAACACAGTGAGATAAGATTAGCTGAACCACTGATGTGAAAAGCAAATGTTCATCAAAACAGGAAATGTCAAACTGTTTTGTCTTTCTGGTCATAATAACATATTTTGTAATAATTGTGTCATGACAGACTTTCTGACTGTGGACT
>NW_023339650.1:20028682-20032758 GCF_004916995.1 Morone saxatilis
GTCCAACCCCTCCCATCTGAGACATCTGGACCTGAGTAACAACAAGCTGCAGGATTCAGGAGTGAAGACACTGTCTGCTGGACTGCAGAGTCCAAACTGTAGACTGGAGACTCTGAGGTCAGTTCTCTTATTGTAGCTTATGTTAATTTTATTTGTGTCATAAAACATTTAGGGTGTGCACAACATATTAAAATTTTAAAGAAAAGAAAAAGCAGTCTTTTCTTTTCTGCCACAGCCAGAGACTGTTCCTTTCTGTGGCATCAGCCAGCACTTTAATTGCCTTCCTACGGGCTCTTGCACTCGAGTTTGGCTTCCAAACACTTGGTTGTATCACCAGGTGTATATCCCTTGTATTAAGATGGCCTTGCATCAGACCAATATGTGCCTGAGAGTTACTGAAACTGTACATTGGGAATAGGCTAGATCCTCTTCCAGCCAAAGTTTGAGGGAAAGGGCAGTGGCTCTGATGATGGAGCTTAACCTGACTCATTCCATGGTCCACAGCTCATTCCATGTGAGTTTCCTTCTCTCAACACTGTCCCACTTTGTTCAGTGACCTTGCTTGGCTTGGGATATGATCCTGGCTGCTTTTTCTTAGCAGCACACCTCCCCCACCGCCAGCTGTTGGCGCGCTGCCAGGGTTTTTTCAATGTAGGTTTGCTTGCATCCTGTCCTGCTGCTGAGTCAATTTCCTCCCTGTTGCAATGGTTAGACCAATGCCTCTTGTGATTTAGTCCTGTGATTTTGTGAGACACATTTGTACTCCTCCACCAGGATAGAGACCACCAAGCCACTTGTTCACTTATGAGTTTACCAGCCTCTCCAGCCGATTGTCATGAGATAGCGTGACTTCGTAAATAGTAATTTGCCACATGAGTTGGGGAAGGAGGCCAAATTGAGAGCACCAAAGGTTAAGCTTCCCTGGGAGAATTTTATAGTATGTTTAAAAAATAAAAACATGTCATTGTCCGCAAATCAATAAGACTTTCGTGAACAGTGTTAGAGTTGTGTAACTTTCTGTTGGTTGCAGCCTCAAGTAGCGAGTTGATCAGCCAAGGGGATGTTAGTACCAGTGAGTTCAGAGGGGCGGTGTGTTACAGTCGCCATCCTGTGATGTTCAGAGGATAAGGCACTGAAGGACGACACTCAGTGTTGTGAGATATATTTATGAGATATTCAGCTTTAGTTTTCATTCAGTTTATTTCATTGCAGTAATTTAGAACGGTCGACAGACAGTTTCACTGGAGCTACTTAGTAGGTGTCCTACATCAGGAATTAATGGACACCCAGCAGCCAGTCAGAATCGAATATTCACCTAAACTAAAGCTACCAAATACAAGAAGGTCATGTAATAAATAAAAAACTAAACTGTTTTTTAGTCCAACATGTCTGATTTGATGAGATCAGCAGCATGTTATTGATCAGTGTTGACATGAATAGGTGTATGAATGTTGTGCTGACATTATGATGATCCACAATAACACAAAATGGAGACTGTTCGCGTGACTCTGGGGGGGTCACTGGCCACTGTACACAGACGCCATCCTAACACACGCTCCAGTAATCAACAGGAACACTACTGGCAAAGGCCTCTTCCCCCAATTCTAACACAGTAGCAGCTCGATATGTGTTGCAGAGATCTGCTAATTCAGTCAAAAAGACACACAGTTCGAGATCATCCACCCAAAGAGGGACATTCTTCCATAGGACGAATGAACGGTCACTTTTGCCATTCATTCTGTACCTGCGGCTTCACTCATCTTAGCGGATATCACACAATGTCAAGTATCGAGACATCACGTAAGTCACACTAGTGATATCCTGCAAATTGAATCTTGTAAGATTATCTGTAATTCCACTTAGCAGATACCTACAATCTGAATCTCCTGGACTAGTCATAACTCGCAGTCTCAAAGATACCTCTTTAATTTCACCTCCAATTCCAAGATATCCTGCATTTCCTCCTTAAGCAGATAATCTTCAAATTAACGTTTCTGACCCTAGGCGAATGACGTTACGATATCCTTGAATGACCAATTTCGCACTCGATCCCCAGCAAAATGTAACTGCGACTAAGTCACGAAATACGTTGTTGATATCTACCGCAATTAATTCCGATAGTCAAAATTAGCTATTCTGGACACTTACCCTTCCTCTTCCTCCAGAAAACAACAGCTGACCACCCTTCCTGCCCCCGATCTTCAAAATAAAAGCCCAAGCCATCTAATAATCGAAGAACACCTGGAAAGGGGCGATTTCCCAGAAGACTTTCTCTGTGATAAATGCAGTGTAATAACTTGATATTGCTTCCCCACTACTAGGAATCAAGAGACCAGAGACAATATTATGAGCACCTTAGGACAAAGAGGTATTCACAACACAAGGACTTATTGGGAGATAATACAAACACAATGAACCAGACAGAAAAAAGATAAAACCACGACGATACACAAAACAATAAAAGAGACCAAATATGACAATATGATCAAAATCAGGAGGAGCTGTAAGAATGGCCACATATTGCCGCGGGGTATCGCAAGTTCACAGTACTACACCGCGATAAGCGATTCATTATTCATACAATTTCAGTAATAATAATTCACAGGCTAAATCATTTGAATCACCATCATGTGGATTCATCTTCTTACGCTTGTATTACTTTTAACAACACAAAAGTGGACTTTAACCTCATCGTCGAAATGGGGGGCGGAGAAAGGACACAATTTACTAATGTTACTGTGAGCCAGCAGAAAAGTAAATAACTAGTAAAGTAATACTGTTATACAAGAGTAATGCAGTAATAAATTACCATTACACTACCCGAGTTTGTCCTGAAGTAAAAGAACAGCATAGTTTGTAAGGGCTAACCATAATTTGATTTAGGTCAAGTGTCCTCTTTGGCATAATAGCTGTGTTTATAATAACCCATATGGGAACACATCAACACACGGGAGCGAAAGGAGAGATTTCACACAAAAACATACAGTATATATACACCTTCATGCTCGGAATCTTTGATTAATATATCATCACGCATTACAACAAGACACATTATGTAATGTAAAATAAAATAAATAACTCCATTACTCCTTATAAATACTTAAACATTTACTAAGATTCTTTTATATTACATGGGACATACCACACATTTAAGTATTGTGTCCTTCTCCCCAGCATAATGACAAATAAATTAAAATCCACTTTTGTTGTTAAAATAATACAAGGTATAGAAGATAAAGAATTCCATGATGTGACTTCAAATCATAGCCCTGTAATATTATTACCTGCGAAATTATTGAAAATAGAAGTCCCTTTATGCGTTATACTCTGTGAACTTGCAGATACCCCGGCACAAATATGTGGCCAGCATTCCTAGCAGCTCCTCACCTATTTGATGCATATTGTTCATATTGTCTCTTTTTATTATATTTGTTTTATATCGTCGTTTGTTATCACCTTTATTTCTGTTTCATTGTGACGGCAACAAACTTTCTATGCAAAGCAAATCCCCCTTGTTGTGACAAACCTCATTGTCAATAAGCAGATCCTGATCGTCAGTTAGTCGGGGAAAATCAATGATCATCATTCACACTGAATTATCACAGAGAAAGTTTAATGACGCGATTTTCCAGTGTCCTTCATTATAGATGGCGGCCTTTTAACTTTTGGCACAGGGAGAGAGCGCACGAGAGGGAGGAGTGTCACTGTTTTTTCGGAAGGAGGAAAAGATGTCCAGAATAGTAAGTTTGACCTATCCGGAATTAACATTGTGGACGATATCAATCCAACCGTCTTTCTGACTAGTCCGCAGTTACATTTGGATAGTGGAAAGTTGTCATTCAACGAATCTGTAACTCATTCTCGCCCTAAGTCAAAACTTAATTTAAGCACTATCTGTAAAGGAACATGCCAGATATCTTGAATTGGAGGTGACATAAAGATATCTTGAAACTGGAGTTAGATAGCAAGCAATCAAATGGGTAATATCTGCCTAACGGAATTACAGATATCCCTACCAATTCAATTGGCAATATCCACTATCGTGACATACGGATCTATCTAACACTGAATCGTAA
>NW_023339650.1:20032783-20032909 GCF_004916995.1 Morone saxatilis
ATATCTGAAACTGAATTGTAGATATCCGTAATGATAAACCCCATACAAATGAATGGCAAAAGTGACGTCATTTGTCCTAGGAAGAATGTCTTTGTGGATATCTGAAATGACAATTATGGATAGGAA
>NW_023339650.1:20032933-20040235 GCF_004916995.1 Morone saxatilis
ACTGAATTAGAGATATCTGCAACACATATCGAGTCTAGCTGTGTTAAATGTTAAAACGGCTTGCCATAGTCCTGTTATTACTGGACTGTTAGAGGGTCTGTACAGTGCACGACCCCCCCAGATCAGGAACAGCTCCATTAAACCTAAAACCAGGTTTAAACGAGGGACAAATGAGCGTCTGACACTACGGGAAGCAGGAAGTGTTTAGATCTGTTCGAAGTAACGCCACGTCACACGAACGTCATTTTATAAGAAAAACGTCACAGAAAGTAAATCAACACCTCACACACGTGCTACAAATGAGGAAATTATTCGGTGTCATTTTTTTTTTATTTTAGCGAAAAATTCAGTTTCAGTTTCGTTTTCTCAGAGCTCACATATAACACACTGACTGTCAGAAAATATGATACAATTATTTAAAAAAAATACAGACAGAATTAAAAAACTCTGATCTCTGATTCTCAGGAAATAATCTGCTCCCAGTTCATCCAGATCTCTGGTTCTCTACAAACCTCCTGCAGTTACACTGTTAGGGTTCTCTGCTGTTGTTGTTATTATTATATATCATTTCAAATATGCATGAAACAAAGTCACTGGAAGAAAGGACTCCATTAAGGAAATATGTTGGCTGTTATTGGGGGTTTGACTTTAGCTAAAGGTAGAACTGCTGCAGTTTAATATATAAAAATAAAATAAAGGGAAGATCAAAACCAGATACAAACACAGCCGAAAGCAGGATGAAAAGTCTATTAGGAAGACAACATTTAAGACAAACTGATTAAAATACCCTGAAAATAATGTGTGTTGTATTTTAGCCCCTAACATCTGCATGTAAACTAACATCTGCATGCAAACAGCCTGTTGTTTATGATCAGATTTACATTTCTTATTGTAGTCAATAAATGTTAATTATTACATGCAACAAACACTTTTTACCTCTTCTTTTAATTAATGTTTTTTTCTCTTAAGGTGCCGCCTTTCTAAGTGACATATTTTATGTATATTTCATATTATATTAAAACTGAACAATGAACCCAAACAGTGAACTCAGTAACTGCAGGAAGTCTGTGTAAAACAATGAATATTAAACAGATTATTTCCTGTTTAGGGAACTTTTTTGTACAATTGTCTGTCTGTAATATGTATTTTTGCTTGGCCATTGTTCTATTAGACAATTTACATCGACTTAACAGAAGTGAACCAAATGCTGAGATATAGATATATTCTTAAAATCAAGAAGGCCTCGCAACTCCCTGTGAAGCTTTGGCGACCCCTATGGGGGAAAAGAACATCTTCAAATGTTCTGGTTTCTGAACCATCACATGAGGCACAGTCGGACAACATCTTTCCAAAGTCTGACTGTGATTTAAACCAGAGTTATAATTACACACTTTTTATTTAAGTTATGTTAAATAAATAAGAAGATTTAGAGTCGGAGTACTGACTTTATTATACTGTGTGTGTGTTTCCTGTGTTACTGGTTTACCTCTCAGAAAGGATGAGTGATTTGGAGGAAGACGAGGACAGATCAGAGTCTTTGAGACCATCTGTCTGGTCTAAAGGAAATCCTCCACTGGGCAGTGATGAACTTGGACCCTCACACAGAAAGTAAGACACCATTTCTGCTGTAAACTGACCTGAAGATCAGAATCAGAATAAGATTGTATTTATTTTATCCAGGCGTCTGTTTGTGAAGAGCGAGACCCTTCCTCCACCCTTCAGTAATGAGCCTGGACCCTCAGACACACGACTCAAGAGTCATGGGAGACGGTTTCTACTGTAAGCTGACCTGATTCACTGTTCAATCTTCAAATTTAATGTATTTTAACTTTTTCTTTTCAGAGTTGAGGCAGAGCAGCCAGAGGATGTCAGAGGGAAACCAGACAATATTCTCTCCATAAATTATGATCCAGTTTTTGGAATGATAACAAAATATCAAAATTCATAAATCTGTTGTGCAGATTAAAATTTTAATTATATTAACATAGAATGGTTTTCCAATCTGAAGGCCTAATTCTAATGTTTCTAATGTATGTGTCA
The DNA here is from genome assembly GCF_004916995.1 of Morone saxatilis. Lineage (NCBI taxonomy): Eukaryota > Metazoa > Chordata > Actinopteri > Moronidae > Morone > Morone saxatilis. The sequence goes on from NW_023339650.1 coordinate 20,034,974, forward strand.
TGACAGACTTTCTGGCTGTGAACTCTCAGAGACTCACTGTGAAGTTGGGTCTCAGCTCTGAAGTCCAACCCCTCCCATCTGAGAGATCTCTGGACCTGAGGAACAACAGCTGCAGGATTCCGGGGTGAAGCTGCGTGTGGTTTTCTGGAGAGTCCACACGTAGACTGGGACTCTGAGGTCAGTTCACTGACTGTAAGCAAATAGTAGAGAAATGAAATAGAGTTTTTCAGCCCCACGACTCACATGTTGTGGTCCATCAGTCCATGAATATGATCAGTTCTCTGCAGTGATTGGTTGTGCTCGTGTATTGGACCTGCCCAACTCAATCACAAGCAGCTCCTGTCATCATATATGATTGTTATAGCTTCAAATACTATTAAAACCAAACTGATAATAAATGAAACTTGAACAACATCGCGTGAAAGAATATCCTAAAATGCCGAAATCTATTTGGGAAGAATTTTTACATTGTTCGTGTACATTTCTTTGTTCTCTCTCATCTCGGTAAGCAGAAGGCAGCAGATCTTTGCCTTCCATGCATTCCCAACTTCTGTCCTCTATACATCCTACCTCTCAAAACTTCCAAACGTAAGACGGCCATTAATAATAAAATAATTGACATTCTTTTAGCAACATGATAAATATGAAAATAATCCCTTTTAATTCGACTGAGACAGCAGCATGTTATTGATCAGTGCGACATGAATAGGTGTATGATGTTATGCTGACATTTGGATGATGCTCTGTAGAAGCATTACACAGTTCTGATTGATTAGAAATTGGTTATTATCTGCTTCCATTATTTTGTATTCAGATTGATGGCTGCAGTTTGTCAAAGATCAGCTGTGATTATCTGGTCTCAGCTCTGAAGCCAACCCCCTCCCATCTGAGAGAGCTGACCTGGTCACAACAGCTGCAGATTCAGTAGAAGCTGCTGTGTGGTTCTTCTGGAGGTCCCCACACTGTGACTGTATGACTCTGAGTCAGTTCCACTGATTAATTGTGTCTAAAGTGTTGTGGCTGTGTGGGAGTAGACCGCGAGGAATACCCAAATGCAGACAGGAACTATTCGGCACAAATATGCTGGACACTCTGCTGGACCCTGGGACAGAAAGGCTGATGAAACACGTGTGATGTCGTTGGGAGGGGATGTCAGGTGACGCAGGTCAGGAAGAGTGGCTACGAGTTTGGTCAGAAAAAGTTATCACCTCTGAGAAAGTACCACAGACAAACTTTGTCTAAAATACCCTGTTTATTCTTTCTTTGTCAAATTTGCTCTTTCCTGGTTGCTGCAGAGAAGTTTTCTTGAATTTTGACCCAGGTAAAGAGGCTTTGCTTGGGCTGTGCATACACTCTATTCTTGATTTTGTTTTTGCTTTTTTTTTCAATGGGTCACTACTCCCATCACCGAATTCAGGAACTGATGTTTTCGTCCATGGCTTGCTCCCACCCTGCTGACTCTACTGACTGTCAACTCCACTGCAGCTCTTACGTCCTCCTCGAATCAGTCTTCTTCTCCTCTGTGTACTATTCACTTACCTTTGTTGACGATTCCCCAGCCTGCTCTAATGGGTCACTACTCCATTCAGAGTCGTGACTCCACTTCCGCAGAGCTCTTTCCTCTGCCTGGCACCTTGCCGTCACTCAGCCCTGAACACCAGACTCTCCTTGTCCGTTTGACTCCTCTTCCAAAAACTTTACAGCCAGCAGAGCTTCCATGTGTTCCTTGAAGGGAATGTTACTGAGGCAGATTTCCTGAGACAGCTGCTACGTCCCCCTCCAAGTCGCTTATTTATGAGAGCTTTTTTCACTCTTGATTTTCGACGTTTGCAACCTGCATCCTTTTTTGGGTTCACGGTGTTTGGATTTCAATTTTCTAAACTTGTACATTCTAAACCTTCTTCAGCTCTGAACAGATTATTAACCTGAATTATTTCAATCGCAGACATTGTCCTCAAACTTACATCTTTTATACTTATTCGATTATGGGGCTGCAGTTTGTCCAGAGATCAGCTGCTGATTATTGGTCTCAGCCTGAAGTCCAACCTCCCATCTGAAAGCTGGACCTGAGTCTCATAGGCTGCAGCGATTCAGGAGTGAACGCTCTGTGTTGTGTTTTCTGGAGTCCACCACTGTAGACTGAGACTCGAGGTCAGTCTCACTGTTAATATACGTCTAAGTGTTGTTGGCTTGGTGGGAGTAAACCTTTGGAGAATAGGACCCAATGCATTTAAGTAACACTGACAAGTCACTCCACTCTTTTTCGAAAAGCTCATTGATTAGTAAATTTTTTAGTTAATAGTTATGTTGAACTACACATTTAAAACCTGAACACATCTGATTGGTTATAACTTTATTTTTATTTTTTCATTTATTCTTTATTCAGATGAGTCTCTGCAGTTTCAGAGATCAGTGTGATTATCTTGGTTCTCACTTTCTTGAAGTCCATACCCTCCCACTGAGAGAGCTGGACTGAGTAACACATCAACCTGCAGGATTCAGAGTGAGCTGCTGTGGTGTTTCTGGAGAGTCCACACTGTTAGACTTGGAGACTCTGAGGTCACGCCATTTTTTCTTCTGTGCTGAGATTAATAAGACCGTCCATTGACTGTGCAGAGCAATTGTTGATCTACACTTTAAACACTGGGATGGCTGCCATGTCTCAATATTATCCATATATATGAAAATATTCACCATCCAAGCTTGACCTACCATACAATATGATAAGAACAACTTTTCCACACAATTCAATCACACAATAGGGATACAATCGCTGGGATTAATTTCTGTACCTGGAATCAGAGGAGACAAAGGAAACGGGTCCTGGTAGGTTTGAGGAAACAAACAAGGGGAATCAGATGTGGAGATAATTTTTACTGGTTTTCTCTCTATCTTAAGCACCTATGATCGGATTTGCCAGTATTTTTTCTCCAAAAGAGTCTTCTTGGTCATTCTAACCACGTTATACATTTCACCACACTGCCAAGCTCTGGCGAGCTGTATAACCTATCTACAGGACGACGACTTCACGGCTGAGGCTGCTTCGGTCCACCCAATAGCTCTGCCCTGCGTTGCTGCTGCAGCACTGGTGAACAAGGATGTCGTACGATTTACTGTATTTATAATTCCTGCATCAGAAGCCCGGGGTACAGGATCCATATAAACATAAAAATAGTCTATTGCCTAAAACGAATTAGGAACAGTAGTGTGTTTTTCCCATTTTCCCAAAATTCACTCTTACATAGACCAGCATGGCTCGAGTGGAATCTTAAATCATTCAGATCAGATCAGCTGCTGCTATTGATCAGTGTTGACATGATAGGTGTATTGAATTTGTGCGACTTATGATATACAATCACCACCAATGACTAGTCACTACTCATTTTAGAGAAAAGCTCATTGATTAGTACATAGTTAATGTTACCACATTAAAACCAGAGCATGTCTTACATTGTATATAAGTAGATTTTTATAACATAATTTATTCTTTCTATTCAGTTAATTCGCTGCAGTTTGTCAGAGATCAGCTGTGCACTTATCTCGGTTCCAGCTCTGAAGTCCAACCCCTTCCCATCTGAGAGAGCCTGGACCTGGGTTACCAAACAGCTGCCAGGATTCAGGTGTGAACCTGCTGTGTGGTTTCTCTGGATTAGTCACACTGAGCCTGGGCTCTGAGGTCAGCACCATTTTTCCTTCTGTGCTGAGATGAACTCTGATGTGAAAGTTGTGCTGCAAACAGTGCCAGACATAAGGCTGACCTCATTATACTGATCCACACGGAGTTCTTGGGAACGAGGCTGCACCCCCTTCCCTTTGTTGAGACTTCCCTGGAGCACGAAGGGTATCTCAGGGCTGGAGAGCCCAGTGTAACGGGGCTTTGGGTCAGGCTTTATAGGCTGAATTCCTGCCTGGCCCAGTGAACTACTAGCACCACTTTATGTGATTTGGTTGTTGCTCAGGGGTGCTAAGGCCCTTGGCGTGGAGACCTTGATGGACTGGATCTGCATTCGTCAGAGACACAGAAGCAATTATTCTTTCTTAAAACCTTATTTCAGAATTCTGATAGACATGATGAATAGCTGTCCTAAAGTGATAGCTGCTTCTTCTTATGACTCCACTTCACTTTTTTTCCAATTTTCCTGAAACATTCATCCTCCATATTTGGAGGTCTTTAGAAACATATTGATGAGAGCTCTTCTCACTCTTTGTTCTTACAGTGTTGCAACCTGCCATCCTGTTTGGAGGTGTTTGAGTTTCCATTTTAAACTGTACATTCTACACCTTCTTCAGCTGCTGACATGATTATTTAACACTGAATGATTGTCAAGCAGGAACTTTGTCTTCTTTTTATTTTCTTTCATTTTTTCTCTTATTCAGATTGAGGGCGCGTTTTTCAGGATCAGCTGGATCTACTTGTCTCAGCTCGAAGTCCAACCCCTCCCATCTGAAGAGCTGGACTGAGCACAACAAGCTGCGGATTCAGGAGTGAAGCTGCTGTGTGTTTTCTGGAGAGTCCACCACTGTTAACTGAGGCCTGAGGTCAGTTCACTGATTAATATGCATGTTAAAGGTTGTGGGCTGGTGGGAGTAAGGCGCAGGAATCACGACCCCAAATGCAGACGGAATTACACTTAGCAATGGAACCCCCAGTGTATTATTTTCATCCATAGGTTGTAAACCCGCTTTTGTTGTTGCTTTCATTCATTTATCCTTGTTATATTATTGTTTATCTATTATCTTATTTCATTTTCGTTGAACAATTCGCTCTCAGTCACATCTTTTTTTACAACTTCTTCTCTGTTTATTAACGCTCAAGCTTTCTCTGCTCCAACACCAAAACTTTTCTCCCCACTCCCACTTTTCCTCCGTTTCCACTGTTGTCTTCCGCACACACTCTCCTAACCTTTCAGTATTAGATAGTGCTTTCCGCTTCAGATCCATCGTAAGTGCCTCAGGATCTTGTTTCCAAAGCGTCATACTTTATCTTCAGATCCGTCGAAGAGAAGCTGTGGTGCTAGGGCTCCTACTGCTCATGCCTTCTGCCTATTGTCAACGCGCAATTTTATTTGCTTTGTCTTGCTAAACTAGCTCCTTACTCATTGACTTTCCGGTTACTTAGTCACGTAAAACTCTCTTCGAGATTTCTATTGTCACTTTGCTCCAAGCTGTTCACTCAATGTCCACTAGAAGCTCCTTAAAACCCCCTTCGATCTTGTTCCACTCTCCCTGGGCCCTTAATCTGTTAAGGGTTTGTTACTGGAG
>NW_023339650.1:20040260-20045491 GCF_004916995.1 Morone saxatilis
AGTCGTGCAGCCTGCGGAGCGTCTACGCCACAGCGGGGATGAAGTACTGCAGCGACACGTCTTCGTGCAGCAGAATCAGGTGGACGACCCTCTCGTGGACGATATCTGAGGGAGGACAGACAGCGCTGACGTAACTCAGTCAGTGACATTGTGCGTTCGACCGTTTCCAGCTGCGCACAGACTTACTGCACATGGCCTTGCTGGGGTTGACCTGCTGGCCCACGAGGAACTGCTGCAGCTTCCTGATGTCCACCCGGGCCTGGGCCATGGCCTCCGGGTCCCTGCTCTGAGACGGACCGCCGTCCTGGGAGGCGTCGTCGCCTGGAGGGACGGACGGAGATGATTGACATTTTAGCGTTTGCTGATAACTAACGTGTTTAAAAGCAGACAGTGAGGTTGTTTTTACCCCACGGAGGATTCCCCAGGTCTTTGAAGTGAGTGGTGACGGAAACCAGATCGGTCTCGATCTTCAGGTTCATCTCTCCGTTCAGGTTGGCCTCCATTACCTGACACACACACACACAAACTCAAACTTTACATCAGCTTCCCTTAATGTTTTTAAGACGGAACATTCACCGATTACAGCTACGGTGGCCAATACATCCAAGTTTAATAACAGACTTAATGTCAGTGAGGAGGAACGTGATCCTACCAGGAAGTTGGAGAGGTTCTTCATTCTGTCCACGACGTTCTTTATCGTCTTCAGGGGAGGCAGGTAGATGCTGACCTGTGAGGACAGACGACATTTACTCTGCACTCTTCAGAGCCGAGGAGGATTCACAGGAGCCTCTGAAAGTGTCTCCACTGGTTGGGTGAAAGTGTGTCACTTACGTCGAAGTCGGGCATGTTCGGTTCTTTGAACTCGTGCCAGAGTCTCCGGGGGATGACGTCAACCGGGACGTCGTGAGTCACGACTCGGTTAATGCTGGACATGGTGGGCTGGACGGGACGGAGAGAGAGAGGAACACAATAAAATAACATATATGGTCAGTTCAGTCTTCGGCGAGACGGCGTGCGTATTGTTTTCCGGTCTCACCAGCTCGGCGGCGATGGTGAGGCAGGGGCAGTGCTTCTTGGTCAGTTTGAGTTTGACGGACTTGGCGCTCTGGACCGTCTTCAGGGCTCTGGACAGGTTCTCCGGAGTCACCTCCAGACAGATCTCATTGTCCTCAGAGGACACGCCCTCCATCTGGTACTCGTCGAAGAAGTTGGCCTGCAGGGAGGAAGAATAAGAAAGGAGCCGCGCGAGGAGGCTTCAGTTTTACCTGCTGGAGCTGAAACACTGAAGAGAATATCAGAATATTTACAGATTTCAGCTTCTAAAATGTGAATATTTGCTGTTTTCTTTGCAATAACTGATAGTAGATTGAGTGTATGTGCTATAAACAGTCACCTGTGCTAACAAATAATGATCAATAAGTTATTCTACAGAAGCTCGGTTATGTTTTAGTATCTAATATCTATACAAGGGTTCAGATTTATAGTCGTACGTACGGCGGATTCTGTCCATAAACAGACGTAGAAACCCTGTTTTATGTCCCGACAGGTGGAAGGTGGAGCCGAACTCTTACCTGTGACAGTTCACACCACATGCTGACCCCCCCGTTGGCCACTTTACCCGACAGGACGAAGAACAGGTTGTCCGGGGTCAGACGCAGGACGCACATCTTCGTCAGCTTGGAGATGGTGGTGACGACTCCTGGTGAGAGAGAATGAACAGGAGTCAAATGTTCATCAGTTCTTCACACGAGAGGTTCAGTAACGGTTTAATAAACGAGAGAAAATGATGATCAGACGACCGAAACACAAATAAACATCATTATAATAATGTAATTACAGAGATTAGTTGTAACTGACTAATTCCTGTTTGTGTTGAACGTATTATTCTAACTTTGCTCACAGCTGATGGGAATATTTCAGTTAATTAGTGAAGTCTGGTGAAGTTAAAGGGAAATTCATGTCACAATAAATGTGATTCTGTAAGTCTTTCTAATGAGAAACTGTATTATATTTTGACTGGGTGTCATAAAGTCCATATCTCATTAGAAACAGGTAATTATTGGCTCCCTTTAGAGAATGAAACAGTCGTTAGTGACAACCCTTCTGTATACAAAGAGCCCATCAATCAGTTCACTACAGTTTGTTCATTTTGATGGAAACACATTTAATTTATTTAAATTACAAACTCTTTCAGGTCGCCGAATTAAAGACCGACTCCAACAGTTCATGAAACTTACAGAAATTATAAACTTCCACATTCTGAATTAAGTCTGTTTGTGTTTCCGGTCACAAATTTCACTTTTCCAGCTGAAGTTTGGTTTAAGAGGGTAACAGCGTAACGTAACGTAACGTAACGTAACGTAACGTAACGTACGTGTAAAATGGTTCAGACACGCGATGTCGATGATCTTCCCTCGAAACTTCATGTTGACACGAACAGAACCGACAGAACCGACCGGTAAACCTAGAAACCGACCGGTACTGAACCTGAACTTCCGGTAACAGAACCGGTAACAGAACCGGTAACAGATACGGTAATCTAGAATTCGGTACTGCAGTTCTGGTGAGTCGGCGGAGCTTGGATTCCTGCTGCATGCCTGGATGTTTATGAAGCGCAGCCTGCTTGGTGCGTTCGTGTCCAAAGGTCCGACGGAAAACAGCAGCCAGGTCAACAGTTCCGGTTAACTTTTTAGACGGTCAGTCAGGAAGAAACAACAGTTAAGTAATATAATAATAATATAATAATAAAATAATAATAATAATAAATCAGGATAAAAAAATTAATAATAAAAAATAATATATATAATGAACAATAATGAATAATCAATAATAATCAATAATAAATAACAACAATAAAGTGATATAATATATCACAATTAATAAATAGAACCTCCCAAATGACATGTAATATAAATTTTTCTCCCTGTGTCGGTTGATTTGCTTGGTCAGGGTTGTTCAGAATTAATTAATTGATTAAAAAGACAAAATAATATAATATTCAATAATAATATTACGTTATTATTATAATAATAATAATAATTATAATTATTATAATTATAATAATAATAATTATTATAATAATAAGGTTGTTTAAAAAAGAAAAGATCAAACAAACCAACAATATCCTATATATGCAAAAACTAACTTCAACATAACTTAAGAAGTATGTAACATTAGTATGAAGCACACTTCCCCCTTTTCTTTAAAGACTTTATGTATGATTTTATTTCTTATTGTAGCAAAATATGACACCTACTAAAGCTAAACTACAAATTAAAACTCTTCTTTCATTCTGTTTTTGAAAAACATTGTCATAATCTCAGCCGCTTTAATTTAACCTTAATATATACTCACGTGTATAAAGTTCCCTAATTAAAAACATGGCGGCCCTGCTGACCCATAAGCTGCCCACATCATTAATGCTTTAAGATGGATAAATGTCCATTCAGACAAGTGCTGGGTGTGTTTAGACTGTGAGCAGAGAGACACTGTTCCTGTGTGTGTGTGTGTGTGTGTAAGGATTAAACAATGACCTTTACTTGTGCGTTAGTTCATTTCCTACAAATAAAGGCTTGATTATTATGTCCTCATCACATTAAAATGTTCTCCTAATCTCATTTAGTCTGAAACAAAAGAACACCAGCTCTGTAAGCTTCTTTAATATCTGGACCAGAGTCAGTTTAAAGGTTTATTCTTCATCCTGGACCCAAAACACAACAGTGGAGCGGAGAGAGAGGTGATTTATGAAACACTGAAGAGGGAAATACACTTCTATTTATGCATTATGTAAAGAACAACTCATAATGTGTGTACTGTTAAAGACATTTGAACATTAAAACATTTACACATCTGTTAATCCTGTGTTATTTAGCTGTTGCTCTGGATTAAAAATGATTCAGTTCACTCTTAAATAGCAGACAGACAGTTTCTGATATTCATTTAATAATCATAGTGAATATCAACTTAATAATGAGGTTAAACTGTCATTTGAGTTTTTATCACATTATCATGTTTGTTTCATTCTACACAATAATAAACATTTTAACTGCTGTCATATTATTTAAATGTTTTTATGTGTCTTTTCGACCTGAATGTCTTGTATGCAATGTATATAAGATAAATATATTTATCATTTATATTGAGCTGTATATTATATGTACTTTGTGTGTTTTATGTTGTATTAAAATGTATTAAAATGTAAACAAAAACTGCAAACAAACACTTTGAGTTAATATTCGATCAGTTTCCTGTTCATTTATCGATCAGACAGTTTGAGGCAGCTCTCCGTCCTATTGGTCCTCGGCCTGTTGATCAGCAGCCAATCACAGGTCGCCGTTGTTAATAAATTGTTGCTCACAGCTGATCAGAGTCCCTGCACCTTCAATCACACCCGCTGCAACTAAACGGGACTATTATTGATCCTGATTGATTGATTGGCATCGCAATGGCGCCGCTGTCCATCCAGTCGGGAGTGAATTACGCCAAAACTCTGCTTCCGGACACTCTGCTGAGGTGGGTGAACAAAACTTCTCGGTTTTCTATCAGTGGAAAGCTCTGCTGAAGTTAAAGTGTCGACCACCAGCTGACTGTCTGTAGATGATTTAAACCAACCTGAACTAAATCTGAAGGTTTGACTTCGTGCGTAATTTGGCGCAACCGTGCCAGACCAGCTGTGCAAAGTTTATGTTCTTGTTTGCAAGTCTGTTTATCCTTAACAGTGAAAGTTACTTTATTTGTACTCAAAGGTAGATTCGGCTTGCAGTAAGGGAGAAGGCATCCAGCTTGACAAACATGATACAAACAGGATAAATGATGAAGATAAAAGCTCAGATCAATACAAAAAGCACTCCAATAAACACCAGTAGAGTAAATAAGGCAGAATGTAACATTTACTTGAGCAGAAGAGGCAATAATGTAAATATGTTTTACTGCAAAATCCATCGACTCTATTTTAAATTCAGCCAGAAAAATATGAATATGAAAGAAAACATAAAATAAACCTTTAATATATGCAACACAAAATTACAGCTCTTCATTTTTTTCACTTTCTTTTTGTACTTTGGAATATTGAATCTTAAAATGTGCTTTAATATGAGGAAGAGCAGAATTTGGACCATCACTCCTCCCCTCTTTTCTTCAAAGACTGTATAGTTGGTCTTTGTTTCATTTTAATTCTTATTGTGGCAAAATTACAAGTTAAAACTAATGTGTAACAATAACAGCAGAGAACA
>NW_023339650.1:20045500-20045695 GCF_004916995.1 Morone saxatilis
AATAACTGCAGGAAGTTTGCGTAAGACTGGAGATTTGGATTAGGGATGGACTGATTATCAGCGTGACGTTTCCGATCTGATGCAAAGATGTTTAAAAGAACATATATTATTATTTCTAATGTAACTATAAAGTGCAGTAAAAATTATTTTATTTAAAATATTTGCTAAGTATAAAGTATCTCAAAATTGTACTTC
>NW_023339650.1:20045715-20046018 GCF_004916995.1 Morone saxatilis
GTACTTAGTTACACTCCACCACTGTTTATTCAAATATTTTCACTATTACTGCGAATGTATATATCAGTTCTGTATCTTAGAAGATGTCTGAACTGAATGTAATGCAGAGATAAAGACCCTCCATGAAGCTTTGACGACCCCTACTGGGGGCCGGGAACCAGCACATTAAAGTGTAAGCAGCTTTTAATGCTGTAGGGCTGCAATTAATCAGCCGATTATATTTCCCAATTAATCGTCTTTAAAATGCCAAAAAGATTGTGTCAATGAGCTCCATTTACGAAAGAAAAGCAACAAATCCTCACA
>NW_023339650.1:20046074-20049165 GCF_004916995.1 Morone saxatilis
ATAGTTGGCAACTCATTTTCTTTCTAAAATCTGAACCTGCAGAGGAACCAGTTGTTCCAGCTGTCAGACTAACGAAGAGGAGTTTAAGTATAAGGGAGGAAATACTTTAGTTTGAGGGGTTGGACAATAAAGTACAAGCAAAGGCCAACAATGTCCTATTAATCTGATATTTTATAACTTTATAATCTCTTGATAACCTGGCAGGTCTGTGTCTACAGTCCAGACCACCATCTCTCGCCACATCCTGCCCTCAGCTCAGCCGCGCTATTTCAAGGTCTGCACCAGCAGCCGGAGGCGGCGGCGAGGTTTGGAGGCGTGCTCCCTGGACGAGCTGCTGGAGCAGGTGAAGATCCTTTCTGTGACGTTGTCAGACACGTCACACATCTGCAGCACAGACTGTGACACTTTCAGTGATTGGTTTCCTTTGTGCTGCGTCTCAGGCGGTCAGGGTGTTCATGCTGTCCTGCCAGTTCCTGACCGTGGTCCTGGAGGAGGACGGGACTGTGGTGGACTCTGAGGAATTCTTCCAGTCGCTGCCCAGCAACACACCGCTGATGGTGCTGGAGGAAGGAGAGATATGGACCCAGAACAAGGTGAGCATCAAATCCTGAGAAAATACGGAGGAAGAGGCCACAGGTAGGGCCCGCTTTGGTCCTACAGTTGGCCGAGACTATTTGAACGCAGCCTGACTAAAAATGTTTGGAGTCATGCAGGATAAATCATAAGCAAAATTTTGCCAGATTTTGAATAAAATAAATCCAATCAGTCCCTCCAGGAAGTTGCAATTGCTGAGTCTCTGAATACTAGTTCACAGTGTGACTCACTGCGAGGCCAGGAGGAGGAATGGAGGAAGGACACGCTGCGAGGGGGGATTTCTCTGCTCTGTGAGGAGAACACATGTGCCAGACATCTTGACGGAGAGATGATGAAGGCATACGGTCCAGCTGCTGCTGAGGCGCGGCAGCAGTGTCACTTTACCACCTCACAGAGCTATAAACAGGATCGCTGCGTGCTGATGGCTGGCTTTATCCTGGCAGAGAACCAGCTGTGACACAGAAACGTAAATAGAGGTCCTTGTTTTGTCGCTCACGGAAATCTACAGATTAAAAAGAAAACAAAAGAGTCGAACTCCAGGTTTACAGAAACTTACAGATCTAGAGAATTTAGAAAAGTCTATCTTTATTAAATATTTTGACTTGCCAGATTTTAAACAAATTTACAGCTTTCCAACTTTTTTAATTTTGCCAATTAAATACAAATTTGTGACAGGGTCAAATAATTTCCTGCTGCATCCAGCGACACAGAGTTTAAAAGTGCTCAGTGTCCAGAAGAGAGTAATCGTTCCAAGTCGCGATAAAACAGTGAGAGAAGAGGAGAAGAGAAAAACATTAAAAGGGTGGACTGAATTCACCATTAAGTGGAGGACACAACACCACACACACACACAACACACAGCACACCACACACACCAACAACACAGCGCCGACGCACACACACACAAACGCGCACGCACGACACACACACACACACACGCCACGGCACACACCACACACGCACACACACACACAGGCACCACACGCACACACACCACACACACAGCACACCCGCACACACACACGCACACACACACCGCACACAACACAAACACACACACACACACACGCGCACACCACACACACACACACGCACACGCCCCACACGTACACACGCACACGCACAACGCACACACACCGGCACACACGCAACACACGAACACACACGCACCCACTCTCTCCTCTACCTAGAGTAAGTCCTCCCCTGTGGTGTACTGCAGTAAAGAGGAGGACGTGTAGAGCAGGCAGCCTGCCGCATCAGGTTCTGGTCAGTGCAGGGTGAAGCAGCCGCACAGCCAACCTTTACAGGAAGAGCACACAAACCCGTCTTCTCAGAGCAGTCGCACAGATAACACGCATTTGAGTCGTCCATTTACCTTTTTATTCAGCTTTTACTCCATTTTCTGCATGAATATATTTTAATATAATGTTTGTTTAAAGCCCACACTGTATACTAAATTAGTTATGTACTATTGCCTATTTATACCTCAAATGCCACTAAAGTAAATGCCACTCATTACTGCTCCACCACTGCACTGCAGTATGAGAAGTTCGGCTGCAGTTTCCTCGGGCACCAGCAGAGGTTCAGCAGAGCTCCATACCTCACGTTGGAAGACGCGTTTTTCAGCCCGGCTGCCATCTGAGTGCGTTAGACGCGTTAATTTCTCATACAGGTGTGCCTGAAGGCGAGGCACACAGGAGGGCTTTTAGGGTTGCCCCAACTTCATTGTAGAGGCTCCGAAGGGTCAGTTTAGCAATTCCCCGTTCTTTTCTTTGGTTGACGGAACCTCGGAACATCTTGAAAACGTACATGAAACCAAACCCTGGATGTGAATGCTGGAAGGATCGTGTCATAATGTCTGACCTTCCTCCTTCAACAGAGGTCAGAGATCAAGGACAGAGCAGGGATCCCACAGTAGGAAGGATGAAACCTGGTCCAGGCCTTCAGTCCAAACAGCCTCACCAAAATGAGAGTACACTGGCAGTCCCTGCAGGGTTTCACTGGATTTTTTTGGTTTCGTTGCAGCCTAAAATGTCAATTTCAACCGCGGTTTCCTAAAAATGTTTCATGTTTTTAGCCAATTTTTTTTAAATGCAATTGCAGGAGAAAGGAACACTGACACTGGCAATAACATCTATTTTCAGCTTTTATTTGCTACAATTCAGTAAAATAAGATTTGGGTGAGCATATGGCTCCAATGTCTTCTGCTCCGATTTGGTGAACCGGCAGTGAAACTGACAAATGATTTTCTATAGATTTGGCAGAAAAGCGCCAGTTCTTGGACAAAACTGACAAGGTACAGAAATTGTATTACTGCACTTCCTGGAGGGACTGATTGGATTTATTTTATTCAAAATCTGGCAAAAATTTTGCTTATGATTTATCTGCATGACTCCAAACATTTTTAGTCAGGCTGCGTTCAAATAGTCTCGCCAACTGTAGGACCAAAGCAGGGCCCTACCTGTGGCTCTCCTCCGTATTTTCTCAGGATTTGATG
>NW_023339650.1:20049190-20049350 GCF_004916995.1 Morone saxatilis
GTGGAACATGTAATGATATTGCAAAGCACTCAGCTTGTATGATTTTACAGGCCCTAACACTTTGATGTGCTTTTCAAGGGGCTGGTATGACTTAATGTAGCTTTGAGGAAGCGTCAGCGAAAATGAAAGAGACCAAGGGAGAAAAAAAAAGGAGATGGAG
>NW_023339650.1:20049520-20060007 GCF_004916995.1 Morone saxatilis
AAAAAATAAATAAATAAAAAGGCCCCAGCATTGCTGGATCATCTAAAATCAGGCCTTTATATGAGAAAAGATTAAATAACTCACAGCTATCCTGTCAAAATACACTGAGAGCAGCAATATAAAAAATGCAGTTTGTGTACAATTTCTTTAAATGCAACACTTAAGTTGCTACTGAGAAAAAGTTGTAAAAGCTTTGCATATTGCTGTTTTTCCAGGTCCCTTATAGATATGGAATTATGAGAAATACGCAAAAAAATCAATAAAAACTCTTTGATTTGCTCTTTCATGTGTAGCTCATGCACCGTTTCCCAAAAGCCTCTGCAACTCCAACTCCCTTAGATACTTAATTTCACTCCACATTTCACTTGTACATTTTCCTTGCTGTCAGTAACTGATGCTGAAGGCATTAAACTTAAGTTCAGGTTAACACGTGGCATGTGCTGTATATTTCAGCCTCTTCCCAGCGACATGTGATTTCTATCAGTGATAAAACCTTGCGCATAACCTCAACATCACTCCTGACCTGAAGGGGAATGAAGCTGAAGTCGCCAGAAGAAGCGTAGGGGTCTTTAGATTTAAATCTATAGCTCATGTCAAGAAGGTGAATAGCAGATTGTTTGGGCACACTATCTAACACTTGGAGGATTTCAAGGATTGGAGGACAGAGTCTTCAAAAGAACAATTGAAGGCCAAATGCTTTTCACACTCATGTGATTGGATTATTATGGTGTGAGTGATGCATGGGCTCAGATTGGAAGTAAATGAAGGCATAATAATTAATTATGGCAAAGAGGCAAATTAAGAGGTGGCCAAAGTCAATTTCATGGCCTCTGACTATCAACCGCCAGTGAAGCCAGATGTGGGGGGGAGCAGCTTTGAGAGGAAGACCTCCGCATCCTGTACTGCTCCCACCCACAACCTGGCAGACGATGAAGGGACAGTGATTGGCATGAAGGCTTCGAATCTGTTCCAGCTAGTTTGTGAATGCAGGTTTTCCGTGTAATGTTGTGTTTCTGAATTTGCAATTTTCCAAAACAATAATTAAGTCACAAAATCCAAGATGTCAAGGACAAGTTGGTTGAACATTTTTAACACTACTTGAAGGGTCATAACAGTCATAAAATATTCAGAAAAGGCCAAAACACATGATTTTTTATTATACCATTTTCTAATTATGTGCGCCTTAAAATATTGACCGTGGTGAGAATAATACCAAAAGTGGTGCTCAATGAATTGTATCCTAAGCATGAACTCCGTCTGCCCTTAGTTACTGTCTCAGATAACTTATTGACAATTAATCACAAATACATATGTACACATATACTTGATTTTGATATTGTAGAGGATGGCTCATTAAGTATACTACCTAAATGATGGACCATTACCCGGCACAAAACAAAATAGGGGGAGGTTTTCTGTGTGCATCATTCACATATACACACATGTAAATGCAAAAAGAGCTCATCAGGAAGAGCAGCCATGTGGGAATACCAGGGATTGTTAGTTTTCCCATCTCCGAACTTTACTTTCCTTTCCTCCCCCTGTCACTGTTGACAAGAGGGGATGGCGTGATTTGTTCCCGTCATTCAATAGTAATAACATTTAGGACGTCCTTTGTTTTGTCTCTGCTGGTGGGAGGAATGCTGCAGCAAGGGATGAGGTGAATGTCAGAGTGGTAGAGATAATTGACATTCATCAAGTCGGTGTGGTGTTAAAAGGGAATAAAACGTGAGAGAGCCTCTCTCTTGCACCTCTGTGTGGAGAGATTGTTGACAGTGGTATTTTGTGTAGGAAGGCTTTGGATGATGAAATAATCACCACAGCATTAAGTAATACAGCAATTTCAACTTTAACTAGTTCAGATCCGATTTACCCGTGTACTGTTAAATTTTGTGTTCATCTGAGTTATACATCTATATAAACAATTGAATCAGTCATTACTTGTTTTATAACCAAATGTTTCATTCATCAAGCCACTGTCATTCAAGCATTCTTGCACACACAGAAAACACAACTTTAAGTTACCTGTCTCGACGTCTTGGGCGTAGAAGTGCAGGGTGTCGCAGATTTCGGTGACGTATACTGGTCTGTAGTTGGCCACTCGCTCCTTCTCCTCGGATACATGCACAACCTCCTCGACTGGTTTCTCCTCATAATTGGCCCAGATCTACAATACACAAACAGGTCAGTGAATAAAACAAATACCAGACCTCTACAATATAAACATGGTGCTTAAGTACTTTAGCTTATTATAGTATATTCCTTGCTTCAGATATTTTTTTGAAAAACCCATATAAATAAGAACAATAGATTGTGTGTGATAGAACGTGACAGAAACAGATGAACAGAACAACAAGGGAGACCATAATATCAGGCTGACATACCAGGCATGGTAACATATTACTTGAGCATCGTCAAATCAACACTCTCATTCTCAATCAAACCACTCATTAACTTGGGCAAAACTCAAACTTACGATGCTACCAGCATGTTAGACAGTCTTTTGTTTCTACCACAGCTTTATGAACCACCATGATGGTACAAAGATGTTTCAATTCAGAGAAGATAGTTATAAAGATTCTGTGTGTGACAGTCTTATCAACAGAGGATATTATTAATAATAAAAGTAATATATCAACATTCCCCACTGATGAAGTAATAATGGCTGTCATAGAATTGGAATAATACTCATGGTAGAGAAGTAAAGGTAAAGAAGCCAAATTATAACAGGTTGGACTCAAAGAAAATATAAACACTGTTAGAATTACAATATAGCTGAAACAATTAATTCATAGATTAGTTAATCAATAGAAATGTAATTAGCACCTATTTTAATAATTGTTTCGAGAAACAGTTTGAGTCAGTTTCAATGAAAATACCAAACATTTACTGGTTCAAGCTTATCAAAAGTGAGAATTTAATCATTTTATTAGTTATCTAGGATAATTAACTGAATATCTTTGGGTTTTGAACTGTTGGTTGGATAAAACAAGTGATTTGAAGATGTCACATTGAGCTCTGGCAAATTATAATGAGCCTTCTTCACAAGATATAATCAATAATGAAAATAATTGTCAGCTGGAGCCCTGAATTGCAATTAGTCAAAAATGTGAGTATTATTACAAGAAATTAGCTTTTGTTCATAATTGAGAGTGTGTTCTTGATAAAATGTGACAATGATTGATCTCAATGATTGTCTAATCATTTCCAGTGATATGGGGTGGGTGGCTACACTTTGCTTGTGCTGCTTGTGCACAAACAAGACGCATGGGACTCAACTATGGATTCTGTGGACAAGTCAGGCCCATCAGTTTCACTTGTCCTTCACATGTGAGATTGGACGTGAGATTTAGACCTTCACAGTATGGCAGCTTTGTAAAGGGACAACACTTTGGCTGGTTGTCACTTCTTCAAGAGGCTATCTTAGGGTTCAGTCTTGGGTTAAGGGATAAAGATTAGGGTTGAGGTTAGCCATGTAGTGTGGGTGATAACATGAGTTTGGGAATAATGTAGTCAGTGAGGTTCCTCATAAGCGTGTGTGTGTGTGTGCGTGTGCGTGTGCGTGTGTGTGAGAGAGAGTCACTGTGAGTCACACACTTCCTCTGAATGACTGCTGATGGTCTGAGTTTGGCTCCTGTTGGAAAATAAATCACATTCCACCTCTGAAAGCAACACTAAAAGCTTCCTGTGGGTTGTTTTTGCCTTTATTCCGTGCAGTAGTTTAATGGTTGGTGGTCAATCAAACAACTGATGCTGGTGAGGTATTATGAGTTTTATGTTGCCAGTTACGAGTCTTTCTCTGTTTGTGCAGCACATAAATTTGTCCCCCGGGCTGTGTTGGTCGACCTGGAACCAGGAACCATGGACAGCGTGCGCTCAGGAGCCTTCGGACAACTCTTCAGACCAGACAACTTCATCTTTGGTAACAATCACCTGCTTTTATTCCACATGTTCATTTGTGGGTTCATGCAGTTTTATGTTTACAGGGTTGTTAGTGTGAAAAGACTCATAGGTACCTGAAAATAAGAATCGTTGTGTTACCTTAGAAAGAGCTGTTTTATCTACAGATGGAGCGGGTCGTGTTCTTCATAGAGCGCATTGCCTGCCCAACGCTGTTTACTTGGGTATTTTGTCCTTTAAAAAAGAAACAAAACTGTTTGTTTCTCCACTTAAAATCCCCTCTGACTGACTGACTGACTGACTTCTGGCCTGGTGCCACAGTGTTAATCTGCACGCTGTTTCTGCGTTTGACTTCCTGCCAGTGCGATCTGCTCTTGGTGGAATTTGGGGGTAACTGTGTCTGTTTGCTGCACAGTGCCTTTATCAGCCTAAAACAGCTGCTGCTGGAAACACTGAGACCGGACCAGGCAGGAAACATGCTGCGAAACCAAAACTAGGAGCTAGAACAGGCTAAAAAGCGAGATATCTCTGTGTTCCTCACTGTCAGAGATACTTTGTGTGGTTACAGAGGTCCGAGGAATCTTTCCAGCATTAAATTTGTACAGTAAACAGACTGAAATAACTCCAGCGTTTGTTTTATAAACTGATGTCTCAATAGGAGAAGAAGCAGGGAGGTTGTAGATCTCTCTGTCTGCCTCATACACACACAGAATGAAGTCGACTCGGTCCTCCGATCCGCCCGGCTGGGAAATGGGTCACCAGCCGGGCGTGTGTGTCTGCACGCACATTCCCATCTGCTGTGGCGATCATTTTACATTTCACAGATGGACTTTTGCTCTGTGCTGATTGGTTGTCTGCAGGTCAGACAGGTGCGGGGAACAACTGGGCCAAAGGTCACTACACAGAGGGGGCAGAGCTCGTGGACTCGGTCCTGGACATAGTGAGGAAGGAGTGTGAGCACTGCGACTGTCTCCAGGTGAATAACGGGTTTTTATCTTTCTATGTGTCTCATCAGTTGGGTTAAACTTCAGTAGATGGAACTTTATATACTTATATTTATTAGTATCATAGTCTCCTGTAATATTTTTACAATGGAAGAATTACCAATTGAGTCGGATTCCCCTTGAAATCAATGAAACGAGGCGGTACGCGCACTACCGCTTTTGTCCACAGGGGCCGCCAGAATCAACACACAATGAAAGCTCCTTGTTGCTGCTTTAAAAAAGAATTTTAGAGACCAATGCAATAAAAAAAGTTAAAGACAACAATAAAAGATAAGTAATTAAGATATTAAAAAATAGCAATAAAATCAATAAAAACTAATATATGTATTATAATAAAACAGTAAAGGAAGTTGACATTGCCCTGTTTTCAATTTTATATCAATCTTGAGACACAAACCGTTCTAAGGACTTTCATTTAACTTCTCCTGAGTATCCAGCCTCAAAACTAACCCTGTATGGCAGTCTAGTCATGTTTCTAATCTTGTTTGGGTTATAATTTGATCAGATTTCAATCAAAGCTCTTGTCTCACTGCTTGTATTTCTACAATATTTAACATATATGTATATATATAAAATGTTTTTGCCCAAAATAAGGGATCAAAAAAGTTTATTTTCAGGTATTGTTTCATCATTAGAACAGTAAATCTACAGTTTCATTGAGATGAGATCTTCACAGTAATGACATCAGTGCCAAATAACATAAAACACAATACAGAAGTATCTGAGAACCAAGCCTGACCCTGCATCTACGTTACTGTCATGTTTCTCATCCCTGTTTGCTGTAATTCTGCCTTCAGGGTTTCCAGCTCACTCACTCCCTGGGAGGGGGCACCGGCTCCGGCATGGGCACCCTGCTGATCAGCAAGATCCGAGAGGAGTACCCAGATCGGATCATGAACACCTTCAGCGTCATGCCCTCACCTAAGGTATCAGGAGGAGGGACCAGTTAAATACAAAATCTTTCTTTCTGCTTTTTTATCCTTCTCTTCTACAACTCAATCATTCTCCCAGAAACCCTTTCTTATGGTCTGTGAAGTTTGTTTTTATTCTCACTGGAGCAACTTGCCTTTGAACTTTAATGAATTCTACAAATGAAATTGCAACTATTTTTAGTTCATTACCAAAAAATGCCTAAAAACATTGCAACATGCATCACAGTCTTTTAGAAAAGCTGCTGTGAAATCAGGCTGCAAAGTGGGCGTTCTTGTACCTCAGTGTGCTCTACAGGAACATCTGACCTCTGACATCTGTCTGGTTTTTCTGGTTTTCCTATTTTGCAATCATTGTGTTAATTCAGCATTATCCTGTATTTGAACTCCACAGACAAACAATTCTTTCACTTCTCCTCTCCTTCTTCTTTCTGTTCTCCGTCCCTGCGTCGCCTTTTTCCGTCCACATCTCTTCATATTTGATCTTTTGGTCCCTGCAGGTGTCTGACACCGTGGTTGAGCCCTACAACGCCACTCTGTCGGTCCACCAGCTGGTTGAAAACACAGACGAGACCTACTGCATCGACAACGAGGCCCTGTACGACATCTGCTTCCGCACTCTTAAACTCACGACGCCCACCTACGGCGACCTCAACCACCTGGTGTCGGCCACCATGAGCGGCGTGACGACCTCGCTCCGTTTCCCCGGGCAGCTCAACGCAGATCTCCGTAAGCTGGCCGTCAACATGGTGCCTTTCCCCAGACTCCACTTCTTCATGCCAGGATTCGCTCCTTTGACGGCCCGGGGGAGCCAGCAGTACCGAGCGCTCACAGTTCCCGAGCTCACCCAACAGATGTTCGATGCCAGAAACATGATGGCGGCCTGCGACCCTCGCCACGGGCGATACCTGACCGTCGCCACCGTCTTCCGCGGGCCCATGTCCATGAAGGAGGTGGATGAGCAGATGCTGAACGTCCAGAACAAGAACAGCAGCTACTTCGTGGAGTGGATCCCCAACAATGTCAAGGTGGCCGTCTGCGACATCGCTCCCCGGGGGCTTAAGATGGCCGCCACCTTCATCGGCAACAGCACGGCCATCCAGGAGCTGTTCAAGAGGATCTCTGAGCAGTTTTCGGCCATGTTCCGCCGAAAGGCTTTCCTGCACTGGTTCACGGGCGAGGGCATGGACGAGATGGAGTTCACAGAGGCGGAGAGCAACATGAACGACCTGGTGTCCGAGTACCAGCAGTACCAGGAGGCCACCGCCAACGACGGCGAGGAGAACTTTGAGGACGAGGAGGACGAGATTGTTGAGTAAGGAGACCGAACAAGACTGGTAAAACTCTGAGGGAACACTGGTAGAGCGACCATCCAGTAGTTACGAAACACTAAGACAAAGACGATAAAGTCAGTTTGAGTTTAAATAATTAACTCTTTCAATTTATTAAAACAAAGTCAAAATATTAAACATTTGTCACAACTTAAAATATTTCGTTATTATAATTAATACTTTCTGGATTGCTTTAACTTGAGAAAGACTTTTTACTTTGTTCCTACCTTGTAACAGTAATAACTTATTTTATTATTTTACAAGACATGTAATTGAATAATTCAAAACTTCATTAACTAATTAATCCAAATGAAAACAATTGTTAGCTGTGTTGATTTTTTGATTCTTAAAAATGTGTTCCACAATGGCTTATTTTGTCTTTTTGGCGAGTAAAAGGCTCAAGTTCATGGCAAACTTCAACCAATACAGTAATATCGTCGGATTGTCTGACCAACCGTCAACATTGGTTTCTTTAACAACTACAATCGTTCTCTAACTTTTAATCACTTCGTTTTTGTGCCTAAAGTTGGGCTCAAACTGCAGGAGTTTAAAAATCCTAGCCAACTTCAATGATCTTTTATTATTTATTATTTATTGTTTACGATTTTTTATTACGAACATGGAGGCTGATATAATGAAACAACTTGCTTCAGTAACATCAATGATTTAAAAGCAGAAAGAAAATAGTCTGGATGAGATAACCGTTGGGGTAGCGTTAATGCCATCAGGATGTTTCTCCCCAGCTCTTCTCTTTGTCCATACTTTAAATCATCTAGATTTTAACTTCTAAATATTAAACATGTTTGAAATGATTGGGGAAGCCCAGATGATTCTGCGAGCAGATCTGGAGGTTTACGATGGATCTATAAACCCTTCAAACCCCTCTGAACGTCAGGGCCAGATTTCTCCTTCGATTTTTCGGGAAGGATAAATCGGACTGAAACTCCTGTAGTATGAGCCTAAACCTAACCAAACTTCCAATCATAAATGGTGACAAATGACCCGTTTTATTGCATAAGTACGAGCTCTTGTTGGTCATAACGACGAACAATTCAATATGTTAACCAATACACAAAGTGGTAGCAGTTGGTACAATAATAATAGCGAATGTGCAAGTTAATATGTGCAGTAGGCATCACAAATGTACAAACCGACTGCGTCGTCATTGGAATCTGTTTATCAGTGTCTATCACTGACGTTAACCTCTTTAGCAGCCGCCATCGCTCTTTAACGAACAGCTCATATAATCTCGTACATCCTCAGAGGACACTGATTGGTTGGATTGGATTGAATCTTGGCAATGTTAATAAATGCACTGATATACACAAGTTGAAGGCATATTTAACTCTGATTATGTCTTTTCTAACAGACACGTGAGCCTGATCAAACCTTTTTGTACTGTATTGTGTTTGTTGTTTTCAGACTGTGATTTTTGTACAAGTGAGCACGTCTAGAGTGGCTGAAGAGAGGTTGAAATAAAAGCTTCTTTCAAGGCCTGACACTGTTATATGTCTACTGTGTTTGTGATCTGTGTGTTCGACTGGCTCTATCCCTGCTGCTGCATATTTATGTTATACATGAAGTGTTTGGCACTTTGCTTATGACTGTTATTAGAACAGTTTTTAGCCCCCTCTGATAGAAATGGCTTTAGCAGCGTTGGTCTGCCACTTTGGTGCGGACTGAAATACCTCAACAAATATCAGATTGTCATGAAAGTTCATACAGACATTCATGGTTCCCAGAGGATGAAGCCTAAGACTTTGGCGATCCTCTGACTTTTCCTAATTTATGAGAAATTCAAGAACTGCTGTATCTACAAACACTGATGCAACTTGACTATTAACTTGATATAATCTTACAAATCAGGAAGGAGTCAACCTCCTTCACACAACAATAACTATTATTAGCCAACAGACTTTAAGGCTTAATAAATTAAAAAATGTAAATGTTGGCATTACTTGTTTTAAAAAGCCTCTTAAATTCTCAGTAAACATGTTTAATCTCCTGAATATTCTTCCAGAAATCCAAAAAATGGCTAATTTTCACTGTTGTTGTTGGACTGTTTGTGTCCAGCTTTAAATGTTTCCTCCAATTTTTGTCTTTTATTATAATATTTGTTTCCAGTTCCTACTTTTCTTTGACATCCGTACTGTTGCATTTTGGAATAACCCTTTTTGTAAATGACAGTCAACAATTTACTTATTTAATCAGACAGATATTAAATTAAATCATATTTTTTGCCAGACAAAGGTTTGATTTAAGTAGTACAAACAAAAAGTAAGGTATTCAAAAGTATCGAGAGTCGGCTAGAAGCCTGAAATAAAGAGCAAATGCAGAGGGTTTTGCTGAGGACCTGAAGTCACCTCACTGTACTAACAAAATAACACATCAGTCAGGAGAGAGAGAGTGAGCCCACCAGCAGCCTGTTAATCTCCCTCGTCCTCCCTCGCTGTGTGTGAGAGTTGATTTCCCAGCAGTTCTGTTTGTGTTGTGGATTATGTGGCGAACAGCAGCAGCCGTCGCTGTCAAAGACAAAAACGCTTGGCTCATGTCTGTCGGCCTGAGCTGATGTCTGTGGATCTATTCTCTGCCGGTGGCTCTTTGTAACTGGAGGTATTTAGCAGACTCATGCAGTGCGACAGCCAATCCACAGCGGTGCTCGTCTACCTTCAACTCTAAAGCTTCAGTATTGTTGCTGTGGTTGATTACTGGATGTTGTCAAAGGGGCTGTTTGACAGATATGACAGGTTAAGGTCGTACAATTAGTACAATTAACTTAATTTACTCAAGTTACCGTAACAATAAATACTTGAGTTACTCAAGTCAAACATCTTTCATGCTTAAATTGTTTGAGTTAATAAACAGTTCAAGGCGATCAGCTTTGTCCTAAAGGTGGTGCTAGAAGAACGGTAGAATTTAAAGGGTTCATCCTTTCTAAAATCCAACAGTTTAATGTTTCTCATGTTCGAGTGGATCACTTTTCTGGATGGCAACGCTCGAGATAAAGATCAGAGGATCGTCCACTGTGCACCTTGAATTTCCACAGAAACAGAAATCAAAACCATAAGTTATTATTTCTATTTTGTAGCCTTTAGTTTTACTCCAGAAAAATCTTAATGTGGAAGAACTTGACCGGCCCCTTTGGGATGAACTGGAACAAAGGCTCTAATCTGTTGGAAACCAGAAGAGTGGAGGCTGTTATAGCAGCACATTAATGAACACGGTGTCACAATCACAGCAGGCTGCAGCATTCAGCTGTCCACATACTATTGTCCATATTGTGTGTGTAGATATTCCTTTACTTTTATTTATGAGAGCAGCTT
>NW_023339650.1:20060107-20089398 GCF_004916995.1 Morone saxatilis
TTTTTTTTTTTTGCATCTCTTAAGTATTTAAGTGTTTTGCTGATGATGGAAAAACAAGATCTTTAACTCCTGCACTCAAATAGTCTAATTTTTAAGTTTATATATATAAATAAGTATTTAAAATGTGCATGTAAAACACAAGAATGTGTTAATTTAAATGCTGTCACTGTAAAAATTTCATATTACAGTAAAAAACTGTTAAACCATGACAGGAAAAGA
Organism: Morone saxatilis; assembly: GCF_004916995.1. Taxonomy (NCBI): domain Eukaryota; kingdom Metazoa; phylum Chordata; class Actinopteri; family Moronidae; genus Morone; species Morone saxatilis. The sequence goes on from NW_023339650.1 coordinate 20,060,327, forward strand.
CTCTAAATAGGTTATATATAGTTTTTGTAACAGTAAAACACCAGCCATATTTATACAGCTTTTATTTGAGCAAAACCTTTATTTATACAGCAATAAAGTTTTTTGTAATATAGACCATTATTGATGGTAAAAACTTGTATTTATATATTAAAATATGGAATAAAACCAATAAATAAATAAATTGTGAAATAAAATAATTACTACAAACCATCATTGTCTGAAACAAAGTCCACAAAAAATATAATAAAATGAAAAAAAGTGTTTTTCTTCCTGCTGCCATTTTGGATTTTGACACAGATGATGAGTTTATTTTATTTTTTAATGTTGGCATGAAGTCACGTGACCAGAATACCTGAGTTTAACTGTTGTTCTTCCAACAGGAGCTGGAATGCAGAGCGGCAGCTGGACGAGCCAATCAGAGAGAACGAAGACAACTTCAGCCCAATCAATTAAAGGCAGAGGCGGATTAACACCTGGAGACACAAAGAAATTCCTCCAACATAAATGCTTCCTGTCTGATGTGTGAATTATTAATAGTCAGGATCACTGGTGTAGAATATGTCTACAGTTTAAATTTAACATCAACTCCCCAAACTGAAGTTTTTTTTTGAATAATTCTGAAAATGAGCAGTTTTTGAACCCTAAATGTGAAAAAAATGTGTTTATTAATTATTGTCAGTGTTGCTACGACACCGAGTTCAGTCAAATAAATGATGAGGGTTTAAAAAAGCACACATACAGAAAATGAAATACAGTAAAACAACCTTTTGAGACCTGCAGTGTGTTATACTTTTTATTTGGAAAAAGTTCAATTTATCTTGTTCATGTACGATTAAAGCGAACAGCATCCTGGATTGTCGCAGTACTGATGATTTTATGTGACATATTTCTCGTAGTGGAAATAGAAACTTGTTGGTCTGCAGCGGCGTCAGACTCTCTGGAAACACACAGTACGAACTCCTGAGTAAGTTCTTCTTTGTGAACCTCAGAATGATCAAAATGAACACAGTTAATGAACCTTAATTATTACGTGTAACTTCAATTCTGCTTTATTTAATAAACATAGAAAAGCACACACTTTAACCCCTGATGTTCATGGCGCCACAGCTCATCACTGCTGCTGAAGAACATGGGCTCATACTGACATCTAGTGGTCACAACTAGGAACTGCAAAAACAGAACAAGGGAGAGTCAAATTAAGGATCAAGGAAATCCTTACACAACACACGGTTGTACAACAAAATAACATTTAAGCTGGAAGTGGTAGTTGCCAGTAGTAAAATCCTGTATGTGCCAGTGTTTGTCTTATTACTGTAGGAATTCAAATAACAGGCACATTGTTGTTGTTACGGATGCCCCAAAACATCAGTCTGACCAACCAGCCATCCAAGATGAAATTCTACCATCCACTTCCTCTCTTAGTCGTTAATTATTCCCTTCATCATTTCCTTTAACTCTTTCCTCCACTTTCTTCCAGAGAACCACCCCATTTTCCTTCCCTCTTCCACTCTGCACTGTCACATTTTAAAACTAGAGTGAACTGATATCATACGAAACTAGATGACCTAATGCATCCATCGGTACCAACTGTGTCATTCTAGCATGTCGGAACAGAGGCTGAATAATACTCCGGTTAGGCTCAATTTTGGCAATGGAAAAACTGGCATGGCTATTTTCAAAGGGATTCCTTGACCTCTGACCTCAATATATCTGAATGAAAATGGGTTCTAAATTAGTATGACTGGAAAGCTGAGACACATACTTCATACCACCCCTGCATAAGTCAGTGCCCCACTTGTGCCACCCCCAGTCAAACACCCCTGCTTGCTTCCTGATATCATAATTTCCTGTAATTCTCAGGAGCAGCCACTAGAAGGAGCTGCAACACAACTCTGTGACTCCAGTGAATTTAACAGCCTGACTGAGCAACCTGGCATACATTGTGCTACCAATAACTGAACTCCCTGACTTTGTGCACTGATGCATTCAGCCAGTGTTTCAAGGGCAGCTGTGCGTGTCTGTAAATCCCTTCAATGCAAATGCATGTTTCAATGAATAATTCCATGTCCCACCTGATTCAAGCAGCATTAAAAGTTTGTTTCTTCTCTCCTGCGCAACACCTCAAACTGAACTTGAGAAAACATGAAGGTGAGAATCTCTGAGACTTTTGCTAAGCCAGCAATTTTCTGAATATGTGTTTTAGTCAATTAACGTACCTGTGAGATAAGTCCCTGCCCCAAACAGGCGACCTCAGATAATTGGCTGCGGCTAACGAGGAGGCTCTGATAAGTGGCTGACTGTAACGCGACGGCTCAGATGAGAGGATAATGTTAACGAGAACGCTGCTCTGTGATCGACTGCCAAAACGCTGCGAAGACAAGCTCGCAGAACAGCAGATGGTTTAATTGGCAATTACGGGGACAAAACGCGCCTTGCTTCGACTGCTTGAATATTCAGAGAAGCTGTCTGCTCGGGCCGCAGCTGCTGGTCGCTACTAGAAAATCTGTCAGATGTATTGATCTCCCATCATGTCTGCCTTCAACTTGTTCAAGCTAAACAAAACATACCAGATGATTTTCAACCACCGTTAAAAACAGGGTGTCGCTTACTAGAGACGAACATCGTGTATAATTTTCACATATTATCGGTAATAATTACATTGCACTCACCATTTTAATCTATGATTTGTTGGAACACAGGAACTACGGGATCTGCTTTTGGGTCCCACCAGTTGAGGAAGCATGTTCTACAACACTGGTTCACAACCTCGCGGTCTGGACCCCCACTAGGGGTCGCCGAAGCTTCATGGAGAGTTGCAAGGCTTTCTTGATTTTAAGAGGTGTCACAAAACGTAAAAAAATATACACACTAGGCTAATATGTCAACATAGGATTGTATAAAAAGTTCTTAAAAATAACAGAATTCAGAGTTCATCCAAATCTCTAGTTGTGGAATATAGTCATGGATTGCACAGCATTTTTATCCAATGTCCCACATTTTAATTGGCTCTAGTTTTCAAAAGTCAAACCACTGCAGGATGGACGCATTCTGAATCCTGGCTTTTATCCAATGATTGTGAAGAAAGCAGAGAAGGCTGTCATCATGGGACCGTCTCTGCTACGCCCAGCGGACAAAACTGTGAGTCACCGAAAAGTCACTAGCTGTGCAGATGCAGAAGCTGTGAAACTTGAGCTTCCTTTTATACTGTATTTGCTTAGCATGGGAGTGTGGGCAGTTGGCATTCAAATAAAATATATTTGTGAAGTCCTTCACATGCTAAAGGCCTCACCAGTGTGTTACTGTATGATGCTTAATCAACCAGAGGGCACAGTGATGTTACGACACAACGGGCAGAATACACGTTTAGACATTTTTCTCAGCATCTCTCAGCACTGCTAACTGACCCACACAAACATGCTTTTTGTCCCACATTTGGTTTGTTGGGATCTGGTCATCCTCTAATTGTAACAATAATTCAGCCACAGCAAAGGAAAATGTTTCAGGGCAACATTGGTTATTTCCAGGATACTTGGTTATTTCCAGGTGTTTTCATGATTGTATATACTATTCTCTAAAATTTCCAGGTTTTCCAGGTTAGTGGAATCACACTGGAGTTGTGTTTGTGTCCAACTGATGAATATATTCACTCTCTTTTAGCTCTGTTTTTGGTCTCCACCAGCCCCTGAGGGAAATATCTGTCTCTTAAGCTGCTTAATGCTCCACTATGTTCACCGGCTAGTCTCTTAACTGTGTCTGTATTCTTGTCTTTGCCCTCGCTGCTTTCTGCAGTTAGTGCGAAGATTGCAAACATTAATCCAAAAGACAGAGTGGGTGACAGAGGGAGGCCTGCTGTGGCCTGATGGGTAATGATGGCAATAACACATCCAGAGTTCAGTCTAACTCACAGACTGGAGTTTTATAGAGATTTATAGGTATTATAATGGTATAAAAGAAATACTTTCAAAGGTGTAACCAGCAAATGTTTAATATTTATCTTGATCTGAGTGTGAAGGTTCATTCCTGACCTTGGGAACCTTGAAAAATTCTAAATTTCAAGGTTCACTTGCTAGCTTTTTCCAGAGCTTTTGACCATATCCAAAGGTAATGGAACTTCCTCAGGCGTTATCATGTCAGTGGTCACCAACATTTTACCTTTAAAGGTCCAGTGTGTAACAATGAGGACGATCTATTGTCAGAAATATAATATCCATAGGTGTGTTTTCATTAGTGTATAATCACCTGAAAATAAGAATCGTTACCTTAGAATGAGACATTTTTAGAGGACAAACCAAATACTGGCTCTGGTGTTTTTTGGCTGTAATCTACACGTTTGAAAATCTACAACTTCACCAGTAGATGCCACTAAATCTTACACACTGGACCTTTAAAGAACCTACTTTTCTAGTGACATATTATCTTATTATATTCAACAATAACAGCAGAGAACAGCTGATAAACTGTACAATGAACACAAACAGTGAACACAGAGAGAGAGATTGTAATGAGTTTTTCATTTCCTGTGAATATTGATCAGAGATTAGCTATTTTTAGGGATTTATACAATTCGGTCTATATTTTGTATTTTTAACAATCACGCATACTTAATATGCTTCAAATTCATTGTTTTCTTCTCATTGTTCTATCAGCTCTTTGATTGTTTGAACTGTTTATCTATCATCTTAAATAATAATCACAATAAAAACAACAATTTCATTTAGTTTTCTTCACAGAAATGAATGAAACGTTGAGACCTAATGTATATATTCCGTTTTTCATGTGACCCCCCATGTTTTTCTGCCCTCTACTGGCCACAAAATGCTAAATACAGCTTTAATATAAACAGTAATTACCAGTCTGCTCTCTGTTCCTACTTCACACACACACACACACACATCAGTGCATTTTAAAAATAACCTCCTCAAACCCTTTTCACCCCTTCAGCGGATGCAACCCCACATCGAGCGGCCTCAGCAGTGGCTGTTTGCAGAACTTTATTGGCATTTTTACAAATAGGGCAATTACCAACATGCCCTGGGCCTCTGAGCTGTTTTTATTGGAGCGCTTGCCATGTATGGCTCAGGAGTGAGGGTTGGGGGGAGAAAGAGGGAAAAAGAGGGAGGAAGCAAAGAAGGAAAAACGGAAGAAGAAAAGGAAAGTGAGATAAATGGAAGGGGGGGACATTTTAATTTGGCGAGGTTCTGAGAAGCTGAATGTGGGGACTGAACCTTAGCAGAGATTTGCTGCTGTGGAAACAGGGTAAAAATGGGGGTAGGAGGGGGAGTAAAGAGAGAGAGAGAGAGAGGTACTGTAGGATATACGAATGGTTAATTTTTCAGTAGCCATGAAAATATATACAGCATGGGGCTGAGAGAGGTGAAGAGGAGAGGAAGAGAGGGGAGGTCTCTCCAGTTTGCACGACGGAGGGACTCCAGGTGGACGCGCCTCCTTGCTCCTGAAAACAGCACCACACACACACTACACCAAACACACACCTACACACACACAACACGACACACACATACACAACACACACACAACCTACCACGCACACACACACTCGTAGGGAAAGAAAGAGAAAGAAAACAGCTGGAAGTGCTCAGCAGACTGAGAGGGAACAGGGAAGAGGAATGGCTGAACTAACAAGCCTGAGCGAACTACACACACACCAACACACCAGCCCAAGCAGCTAAGGCACTCAGCTGAGAGAGAGAGAGGAGGAAAGGAGAGAGGCAGCAGCAGTGTGAGGAGAGACCAGAGCAGCCGTAACAGCAGCCGTCTGCAGGAGCCGCCAGGAGCTGCCTGACAGTCCAGGATCAGGGTTTAAAGGACAGTATGACAGCCGGATCGTCTCCTGCTGGAAAAGTGTCACAGTTTATCTCCCAGAGCATCTTTATGGACTAAGACCTGCTCCTCCAGCAGCTCTCTGTGCCAGAATTCAGACTTCTTGATCAAACCAGACATCTGAAGAGCCTGCAGACCGTTTTATGATTTATTTCTCACAGAGGGAGAAGTTTAATGATCTGGACTTTGCACATCTCATCTTCAGTTAATTTAATGTCTCCTGATTTTTGGATTTTTGGAGGAAGAGAAGTTTAGTAATCTGGATTAATCTGGATACAATCCTGTGAATTATTCCAGGAGCTGTAGTAGATAGTTTTTTATAGTCTGCTGCTTTCTTTGAGATTTGAGCTTTTAAATGATTTCAGTTGTTACAAACCAGAGTTAATCCTGATCATCACTTTAAAGTCAGCAGTTTTATGATGGGAAAGAGAAGTTATCTGGACTGTGCCAATGACCTGGACACCTGCTGACTCTCCTTCAGTTTATATGAGGAGCTGTTGAAGAGTTAAATAACAGAATCTGGGGTTTTAATCAAGGAAAAGGAAGTGGTTTTCAAGGACAATCAACGACGGATTACAAACAGTTTTATAATTTATTCTGGACAATTAAAGAAGCAATTTAATCCTGGTTAATTCCTGGTTTTCACTGGTGATCACTTCAAACGCCAACCAGACGACTGAAGGATCCACAAGCAGTTTGTGAACAGATCACTGGAAACCCTGTAGGCGACTGGATTGCAGAGCGTCTTCTGCTTTTAACTTCAATAGTTATTTAACCCTTTGGATCTCCAGCATCCTGTGAGACTTCTGCTCACAAAGCTGCCTGCTGAACACCACGGCTCCAACAGCCGGAGGACTTCAACTGTCTGCTGTCAATTTGCTGACACCGAAAGAGGTAATTTGCAAGAATTGGCTCCTGAGAAGGTGCACAAACCGGCTCCAGGAGCCACTTATAGGACTCGGTGAGTGAAACAAAATGCCTGGTGGTTTTCCTCAGTAGGAGGAGATCTGGAGGGTTATTTGGGGATTGCGGAGTTTGGCACCTGTTGCATCTGAACGACCAGCTGCAGCTACTGTTTGAATCTAACCCTGGAGATGTTCTGCATAAAAGTCATTTTATAATCATTTGCATTATTTGGATTTTTGCTAATTTTTGTGTTTGTTCTGTCAATCAATGAGCCGATACCTGACAGCTGGTGTTAAAGCTGTACTCGATTCAGAGTCTTGTCAGTCGAATCGGATTTGGCTGTTCAAATTAGTTAGATTCGACTATAAAGCTAAATATCAGCAGTTCCTGCGGTGGAAACGCAGCTACAACACGGTCATGACTCAGCCCACCTCACCTTTTAATACCTTTCTTCATCACCAGTCACAGAGGACGGCAGTAAAGGAGGCTGGACCACTGGTTTGTCTGGCAGTCCAGTGCCTGACATAGTCACCAGTACTGATTACCGGTATCTTTTTTTTTTGTCTATAAGTAACCTTACTTCTTCTTGAGTACCTGGGTATATCAGTATCACGGTGTATTTGATAAAAATGAAATCGCTGCCTAGAATAACAATATATTGTATAATGTGTGCTGGAGAGGAGAGAACTCTGTAATTACCACAGTCCACAGAGATATATGTTTGTTCTTTGGATCTTATAGTGTCAATTTAACGACCATCATAATTACAGTGGAATAATTAAGCAGTATTGTATAAATAAAAACACACATTTACTGTTTGAATTCAAATTCAAAATGATGCAAACACAAAGATGAAAAAAAGGTCTATGTAATTTTACTAAATATTTTTTGTAACATTAAGAAAACCTGAATATGAATCCTGAAAATGTCCCTTTTTAAATAAATACATAAAAAAAGAATTAGCTGCCCGTTGCCAAAAGCTTGTAAAAATGCCATCATTGATGAAAGGATATGTGGTCCAGAGTGAATGTCCCCGGTAGCTGTAACGTCTCCTCGTTGAGCAGCTAGCTGACCTGTTAGCTTAGTTATGTTTGTGTTATGGAATGAAAAAACAATTAGCAAGTACTTTCTGGGAACACGGTGCATAGATCAAACCTGAGAGATCATATAAATAGTGGCTAGTATGTGGTTTTATCTCCTGGGATCAGTTCGAGAACAGCTGCAGCAGCTGTCGCCTCTCCGCCACCCACGTTCCCATCAACAAACTCTCTCATTTAAAGAAGCAGCCGATGACCGACCCTTTCCTGGTCTTCTTTAGTTTAAGATCTGAAGAGCCCAATTTCGTCATCTGGATCTCTGCGGAGTGTCTGTGCGACAGATGACAGTGGTGAGATCTGCTGACTTCTGCTGAGTCTCTCTGTGTTTTCCAGTGTGGTAGAGCCACAACCACATCAGGAAATCGTAATACGGGCTAAATAACTGGATTGCAGAGATTTTGGATGTGTCAGCAAAAAGATTTATAGCTGCGGGATAGAAAACAGAGAGTGAGCAACCCGGCCTCCTAGAAATTAAGTTTGTGTATTATTAGATTGTTTTTGCCTGGATTATGTTCAGATACGTTTTTTTCAAACACTTCATCTATGGAACGTGGTGGAGTCGTAAGGAGGCAGTTGGGTTTGATGGCGGTTAATAAAAAATCGTAAGTCTCAAGTCACTGCGGATTTTTTAATAAAGACACTAAAGGACAAAAAATGAAATACTCTGTCAGAGTCAGTTTATGTTAATGAACATTTTCTTGTTTATGTTCATAGAAAACATCCTTCGGTCGGCATCACGTTTCCCTGAAAACGTATTTGCTGTTATATATGAATGTAATTTCTAGGAGAGGGCTGGACTGAAAGACCTCAGATGACTGAAACATCTCTCCACTGGCCTGACAGTAACTTCAAGCTTGTTTGAGAGTTCTGGTGTCTCTCTTTAGATATTTCAAAAAGTAAAACCAGCTGAGTGACTGACAAGCTTTCCTTTTAAAAGTCTACAAGCTTAAATCCCACTTTGAGAAACCCTCGACTGACCCTGCAAATGGAAGAGATAATTATCTTTTTAAACAAGAACATCAGAGGGGAAATCAAACAGCTTTCAGAGCTGCTCTCCTCTCCTGAACCCTTCAAGATCTTTGGGAGAAAAGCTTTATTAGTTTGGTTGTTTTTGTGCAAGCTATCTGACAGAAGTTCTGCAGCGGAAATAATTCCAACGTTGCAAAAATCAATAAGAGTTCAAAACACTGGCGGTTTGGTTGACATTGAAAGGGTGAAAAGTTTATAAAACTTTGATGACCAACGTTTCTCTGAATGTTGTTGAAATTGCTGATCTTCTTTAGAGTAAAATCATTGATTGACAAGAGTTTTTTTCTTTTAGAGCAAAAGGCAAAATTCTGAGTAAAGATCTGAAGCACTGACTCTTTTTCTCTTGTCACAGATCTCCTTGTTCAAACATCAAGGATGTCTTTTTCCACTGTTCAGGACTTTTTCATACATCAGAGTGGTTTTCTTCTGACACCAACAAAGATTTTTTCTCTATTCTGAAATAATTTTTCTTGTTAGACGCTTATAAACAGCATTTTCCAGCATTGCAGAGCTCCCGCTGAAGGATATTTCCATTTTTCTTTTTCCAATACAAAGACTTTTTCCCCTGTTGGATATGTTGAAAATGGCTCTCTGTTAATGATTTTCAGGGACATTTGCGTCTGAGCTCGGCGGCGTGACGACTGCAGAAACTACAGCCGCCACTCAGAGGTGATGTGAGGACAGCATCGCAGGGGAGTCTGCTGCGAGTGTGTGTGCATGCTGGAGAGAGAGAGTGTGTGTGTGAAGCTGGAGGCATCTGGTTGTGTATTTGAGTGTGTGTACTCAGATGCCTCACTGCACTGCTGACGGGCCCAGACACCCACATCACACGGGGCGACTTGGACACTTCTGAGTTATTTCCTGTTGCTCAACATTCGTTGACTCGCTGTGCGTAAAATAAATCAACCAGTCGGGTATAAAAAAGGCAAAACTCCAGCATGAACAAACAAAATTTCCAAATATTTCTTGCGGAGAAGCTGTGGAGCCAAGCTGGAGGGCGAACAAGTCGACTCGGTCTGGAACGTGTTGCTCTGATTGGATGATTATGGACCTCTCTTCTCTTTGGCTGTTTTCATTTTTCGGAACTATTTGGGCTTTTTTTCCGGGGACACAGCAGGACTCCGGTCCTTTCACTGAGTTTTCATTGAGACCAGGCAAGCTGAGGAGAAACAGGCCTTTGATGGTATGGGTATTTTTCATGATTGAAAGTCTTGGATCTTGGATTACAGCTGTGACCCCCACTGGTTGCACAGCTTCATGGGAGCTATGAAGGCACTAATGCCTCCTAACTGGTGTAGCAAGACATGCTGACGATACAATTCATTATTCATCAAATTCATCAAGTTTACTTCATGCAACATGGGAATTGATAGATTGATCTATTAAGAGTCTCATTTAATGAGCTCATAAGTATTTATTCCCCTTTCTGTTTTACTATTTGCAAAATATAAATAAACGTTTGTGAATCAGGAGCTCTGTAGCTTCTGTCATTAGTTGGACCACCTTTTAGCAGATTATTCTGTAACCCGTCAGGACACTTTTGTGCAGACAGCGACCACCCGCGGCCATGCTCCCTGGAGGACTGGTGTCAGGTGGAGGTGGTCGCAGTGGCGGGCTGTGCCTGCTCCGGTGGCTTGGCCTCAGACTGTGGTCCCGTCGGGGGACCCTGGTGTTCGCTTTACTCTGGTTCGGCTCCTGGTTGTTCCTGAATGGCCTAGTTCTGGTCCACAGGAGCATCCTGTCTGACTACTGCACCGACGACAAGAGCAAGCGGATCCTGCAGAGACTGGTGAGTCAGACAATCATCGATTATTAGGCGCACTTTAGCTTCTAGTTTTTCATCCTTGATTGTGCTGTAACGGTGTAACACACATACATTAACACACCTTTACAGATACAGGAAAATACTGTTTGGAAACAAAAGTATAAATCTCACTTTTTTGTTTTATGGTGTGGCTTCTTCACATCATTGTGGTGTAACAAATCATAATGGGCTCATTGCTGCCCCCTGAGGTCAGACGGCAGACAACGACCACTGGGGTTGGTGTTGGGTTTACTACTTAACTACTCTCTTCCTGCTGGTTTGATGCCTGTGGATGTGAGAGGAACAGAGTGTTCCTCCGCACACGGCTTTATGTCGTCATGTCTGTGACGTGGTTTGGCTCCATTATCCGTGCGTCTTCAAATCCCACGAGAGCGCTTCAGAAGCGTGTTGCCTGCCTGTGTTTGGGTTCCTCTGCTTAAAATCTCCTCTCACTGATTGAGATGAATTTTGGTCTCATGCTACAATGTTGATGTATTGTGAAATCCGATCTGGAGTCTGCACACTGAATTTATTTTAAAAATTGACCGAGAATATGCTGTTTCTGTCTGACTTCCTGCCAACGTGATCTGCTCAAAAATAGACCAGCTGATTAATCTCTGTGGAGACTTCTGGGACGTACGTACATTGTCTAGAACGGGCACAACGAGTGCCATTGGAATGCGTCTGGTGGAATTTGGGGTTATGAAACAGGGAAAGGGAGACTTCATAGTTCATGGTTGTTGCTTTGAAAAAGAGAGAGCAATGATAGGAACTCGACATCTGCTTGTATAAAGTTTTTAATTAAGATTTCAACCAGATACACCAAGAATTTAGATAAAAACATTTGAAGGAATAAAAGACTGTATACTGTGAAGTATGTTTTAAGAAAGGACTTTTTTAAAGATCTCTGACTCAGGTGACCTGCTGTTATCAGGCTGGTTGTTCCAGAGCCTCAGCACCCAAAATAAGACTTTTCTCTGTAAATTTGCAGCGATGTTGAAAATGAAACACCACCAGTGGCTGCCTGTGAATCTAAAGATGAATGATGATTTGGAAAATTGTCTTCAAGGCTGTCCTGTAACAGCACTCTGTTTTCTTCTGCTGTCCATCGTGTCTTCAGCTTTAAAGACGTTCTTGAGAATATTTATTGTCTGGAGGACAAACTGCGGCTCTCGACGACTGTTTCTGCCGTCATTAGTCAAACGCTTACAGTAAACAGGCAGTCGGGTGGAGATAGACGGCCAGAGGTCAATAGCTCCTAATGGTCTGCTGCCTTATCCACTGCAGCATCTACTGGTGCACTGTGGGTAAACACTGATAACAAGAGAATGTTTTTCTTTGTCTTAGAGCTCATAGCCTCCACTCAGCCACTTTCTGCACTTAAAAGAAACCCCTACTTCGGATTTATCTTTTCTCTTTTTCATCTCTCTTTTTATTCCTCCATTTCTCAATTTTTCCTCTTTGTATACATCATTCTGTCGTCTGACTTTTATTTTCTATCCCCTTCAATCTTCTCCTGGCCCGACATTATCCCTCCTTTATTTTCTTTCTGTTTTTATCTCCGCTATTACCTTTCCCCCTCCAACCCTAACCCCCAGTTCTCTCATCCAACTTATCATATTTTCCTTCTCCAGCTCTTTCCTTCCTCACTCTTCATTTCCCCCTCATTTAATAATTAGTTCACAACCATAATAATATTGCAATGGAGGATCAGTACAGTTTTTCTTTTTTGTCCAGTCAGAAGTTACATTTTCAAAACAGTTCAGAAACTCAAACACACAGAAAAACAATAAAAACATGCAACAAAAGCAAATATGTCTAGGAAATAATAATAATAAATATAAAATAATTTACTTTAAATTCTAATGAAAAGCAATCGATATATTTATATTCTATGAAAGCCTATCAATATGTTGAAAAGTATGTTTGAGAAGTTTCTAATAGAGTCAGATCTGTTACCCTAAGGTTATAAACTTTAGGATTTATTGTTTTTCAGGAGATTGAAAACTCTAAAACATCATTAAGAATTCCTGAAAATACCTAAAAAATGACTTTTCTGTCAAGGTTGGGCCAGATACTGGAGGATACATGAATCATAGCTTAAGACTTATGTTATAAAACACTTGATGGGGACTTTTGTGTTCTTACCCCCTGAACAAACAACATCATGGGCACAATTCAATGTCGTGATGAAACATGGCAACATGATGTTGTTTGTGGTTAGAGTAACCACTTAATAATCAAACTCTCTCAGAGATTCACAAAGAAATCAATTTTCCATAACACAGACCGTGATGTCACCCTCCCTGATATTAAACCTCTTAGAGATCCAAAGTGGAAACTGATGAAATCCCAAATAAACAGTGAGGTCCAGAATCAACAAACAGTGCCTGTTTGCTGAACTGACGCTGCACTGTTGCTCCATCCATCACATTGTTTGAAATGTTCTCCTCTTTTCAGCTCTTGGAGGTTGAGAGTCTCCAGTAACATGTTGACTGAGATCAACATTATGTTTTGTGTTTCCAGGAGCTAATCTGGCTCTTGAGACAGTGGTAATGTGGGACAGATGCAGTCCTGCTGCATGGGGGACAGTTCAGCCTCACGAACAACCCCTCGCACCGCGCTCACTGACTGACAGCTGATCCCGCTGCGCCTGTTTCTGAGTTTCAGGCTTGTCGTAACCGCTTCAGGTGTTAGTCTGTCAGTCCTCTGCTTCCTTTCTTTTCTGTGCTCTAGGCTCATCCCTGCATTCTCAGACCTTTCAACTTGCCTTTGAAGCAGCAGATTAAGCAGAGAGTGTGTTGAAACTCTGTTTCAGCTGAGTATTTGAGGTTGTTTGGTACATAAATGCCGAGCGGTTGAGTGAAAGGTTTAGCTCCATGTTTGCGTTTACGTAGTAATAAATCATATGAAAAAGGGAGACAGGTATGAGGTGAGGTGAGGACACTTCAGATACATTAAAACATTTCTTTCCGAATGAAACACTGAATATTAAGTAATTGTAAAGTCAAGTAGAGAATGAACAGGTTTTGAGGTCATGACATGAAATAAATGAGCAGGTAAACTTTTTAACAGCGAGCCAGATTGGTTTTATGAGACGTCGTTAAGGATAATCTGCTTCATTGGGACTTCTGCGTGCTTATTGTTGACCAGTGTCTCTAACTGGAACAATATGTTGAACTAACTGATGCTCAGCAAGTTTCCTGGCTGCTGAGTAGAAATCTGCAGTTTGGAATAAATTCTTTAGTAATATGTTGAAGTGTAAATTTTGTTTGTTAAATTATGTCCTTTCTTTACTTTTGTACCATTATTTAAAAAGGTTTCAGAATACGTCATATCCCTCCAACTCACTCTGTTTTAGGGGGACTCTCAGTATGGACATTTATATGTCCACTGTGTGTAGGACTGTGATGTCGTGGGATAAAGATAAAAATACACTCTTGGGAAACTCTAAGCTCATTCATCTCAGAGACATTAACTCTGGTGCTGAAAGCCGCTCCGCATGAGATTCCAGGATGGAAACAAACCTCTTATTTTAGGGCGCAGCAGAGAAAATCACCTCTTCCACGCTGACAGACATTTGTCTTATTGCCTGAATCAAACTCCGCTGTCTGGTTTGGTGATTGGTGGCCAGTTCCTGTTGACAGCAAATGTTCACTGATGTCAGCTCAAGTTTCCTGTCTATATTTTTCATAAAGAACTGAGTTTCTACTGTGATGTTGAAGATAAAACAATAATTATTAGTTTTATCACAAACACACCTTTATTTCCTGAATATTACTCTTCCATCCTGACGCAGAATAAACAACAAGAAGGTTTTTCTTTATTGGGAAACACATGAAAGAGGAGCAGTATTCCCGCTGCTATCCCCCTTTCTGCCCTGATGTCAATATTACAACATCAAACAGAGTTATAATGTAAAATTCCCTATCATGTCTATCTGTATCTGTTATTTATGGCAGGTTTCTGAGAGAAAGATATTGATAAAAAGAGACATTTAAAATAATAAAGTATTATATTGTGTTGTGAGCAGGAGCTCCTGCGACCCAAAGCTCTGGTGTGGTGCATGATGTGGTGCTCTGAGCAGTGCAGCTAAGCTAACTGGCTAACAGCAGCTACACGTTGCAGCAGTTACTTTATTGTCCATCAGGAAACCTTATAGTTTGCAGTAATTTCTCTTTTATTAACGCCAACCCCTCTTTAAGTCAGCATAGAAGGAAAATACATAACCTGACTGCACCAAATAGTTTGTCACACAGAACCAGTGGGGGAAATTGCGAAAATGCCAGAAGGGCCACCCAACTATCGACCACTTGGGCTGCCCAGAATGGGTCATCCAGAGAGGAAGGTCCTCTTCAGCCCCCATCCTCCCTCTCCACATCATCAGACGGTCCATTGACAGTCGAGGTTTTGCAGATGAAGACAGAAGATAATGGTGGAGCAGTCTGAGTCAAAAAGAGTCGGCTGCCCTTCGCTTAAGTGATTTTCCTGCTGGTTATGTCAGGGTACTGCAGTTTGGGATGCTCCCCAGCCCGGCATTAGCATTATGGACAATGTGATAGGAATGATGAATTGCCAGACACAGACGCACTGCTCTATAAATAGTTTGTCGAATTAGACAGAAGTTACCATGGTTATTCCTGACTAAACCCTCATTTGTGCTAGCGTTATATAAGGGGAAATCACTGATTATGAGGCAGGTGCCGTCAATCAATAGAGAACCTGCATAAGGAAGGTTTTTTTATGCATACACAACACACTGTCAGCTCAAGTATCAATCTAAGATTTTTTTTTAAATGAGGCACCAAAGCTTCAGTCGAATATTGTGGTCGAACAGCATGTACGTTTGTAATTCACTGTATTCATCAGAGCATTTCCTGCATTGTAATTGTTAAAGCTCAGTCACTTCCCTTTACAGTCTCCATATTTCTGAGTCTGCAGACCCTCTGTGCAGCTCTGCACACATGGTTTCTGTTAAAGCAGAAATCTGTATGTTTCTGGTGATCCTGTGACTATTTATGGTCTAATGGCTGATCTGTTTTCATGGTCTAACTCTGTCCCTACGTGTCTCTGGCATTCCTCTGCCTATTTATGGCCTGATGCTACATTTTTTATAGCCTACCTCTGTTTTTCTGGTTTGTTCCTTGAGAGCAGAAGGTTATCTATAGCCTTACTCTGACTCTGTGAGCCTCTATATTTCCTCTCACTTGGTACATTTATGGTGTTGAAATACAAACCTAAACTCTGTCCTGTCTGCATGTGACTCTACCGTTGTTTCCTGAAGAAGAAAGTAAGTTGCCAGAAATAATTCATTTCTTTTACAGAATTAATTTGGAGTTATGGTCGTGATGCTAAAAAAACATGTATCCACTGCTTCTTTCACAATGTAAATGTATGGGGAAAAGTCTTTTTTGAAGTTTGACACTCAAAACAAACACGCTGACGGCGGTGGTGTGAGGTGCTCCAACAGTGTGATGGTCTCTCTGTCCCCTCTGGCAGGAAGACTTCAGTCCTGTCTCTGAGGAATGACACAAACACACCGTTTACATGCTGCAGGCTGACAGAGCGCAACACTGCCGACGGCTAAAAGAACCTCCCTGGTGATACTTTCAGTGTTGAAGACAAAGCTTACACAGTGTTTCATGTTCGGTCTGAGTTTCATGACCCTCAGTTCGTCTTTTCTTTCTTTTTTAAACAAATCCTTAATTTTTACATTTATTTTTTGGTCTAAAGTTTTGGAATTTTGTGCTAGTACTTTGGTCAAGTGTCTAACAGTACAACTTTGAAATATTTAGATAACTATAATGGTAGTCAGGAAAAAAAACGCTATATCTACAGCCCATTTCTTATTACATCTTTGGGCACACAGGACTATATTGTTTCTCTGACAGTGGTAGAAAATGCCCTGAATAATCAGTAGATGGAGGGTTTGTATTATTTTCAGTACACACATGAGACAAGCTGCTGTTTATATGTTCCATATAAATAAATTATTATTATTATTATATTATATTAGTCAGACAGCTGGTGAAAACATCTGCTTAAGGGGCCGTTCTACATTAGTTTCAATGGGTTTAAATAAAAACTAATAGAGGAAATGTGTTCGTTTGCTTCTATTAAACCTCAGATCTTACTTATTTGAGATAACTTCTACCTCTCGAATACACAGAAGTACCTCACACAGTGAGTCCAGAGAACAGTTCCAGCAAAGGAGGTTAATCAGAGTAAATCAGAAGTAAAACGAGTCAAAACATAACTTGACTGCGCCAGTTGGAAACTGTTATATAAATACAGGTGATTGGATGAACCATCTTTCTATCACAGGCAAACTTCAACTACTCAGATTCAGCGATAAAAAAAACAGATTAAAACAAATATCAAAGAGCTACTGGCTGCTACTGTTCTGGTTTTAAGTTTTGTTCCTGTTTTATTTTGTAGTTTACCCCTCTTGTGACTTGTTATACTTCACTTCCTGTCTTTGTGTGTTTCCCCCCAATTTTGAGTGTTTGCCCCACCTTGATTGTGTTCACCTGTGTCTCATTAGTCCCCTCACTAGAGTATATATTGTCTTTGTACCTTGTGTAAAGCGTTGTGTTGAACTCAACCTTACCTGTTCATGGACTTTGGCTCTGTAGTTGGAACAACGACATCTACATGTGCCGTGGTTGCCATAGAAAACCTGTGGTTGTGAAACATGGTCTTGTGGCTGCCTCCAACAAAAAACCTTCCTTTCCATCAGCAGATCAGACAGCAGGAATTGAGAGCAGAAGCATGAAAAGAAAGAACTAAAAGCGGCTTTGAAACACGACTGTAAGTTTGGTGGCTGATGGATGGAGTAGATCCTCCGTCTGTGACTCTGACAGATTTACGGTGTCTGATTTTTAAATGTTCGAGCCCGGAGGTTCTCTGTCTGTGGCAGATGTTGAAGTCAGCAGCTGCTGCTAAATCAATCAGAGCTATGAGATAAATACAGAAAGCCGACGGGAGGAAGAAGCTCAGGTAAACCCTGGATCTGTTCTCTGTTCAGGTGATTCACAGCAGCTAAACTCCCCACAGACCACAGACAGAAATTAATGAATGCATGATGAATGACTCCGACAGCGGCACAGAATCATTGTATCGATTGAAAGGAGGGATGGAGAACGAATGTATGTAAGTTACTCTTTCAGAAGAAAATAAAATAAGAAAAAGAAAATAAAAAGAAAAGAAAATAATAATATTATAGGCAGGAGTTCAGTCAACCCTACAACACAACTCTGAGTGTCCGCATTGGAAACTCAGAGTCCGATGCAGCTTTCAGTCACTAGAAGCACATTCACGCTGTGTGGTACTTGTGTTGTAACGTTAGCTAAGCTAGCAGCTCAGAGAGGTAAACTCTCCGGTGTCTGTGGCTACGGCTACAGCTAAGGCCACAGTCTATGGAGTCGAGATGTTGGTTTTATAGAAGCTGGAGTGAAAGCCACCAGATCAGCCAATAGCAAAATTAGATTGTAATAGCCGGTTTCAACCAGTAGAGGGTGGTTGTTGTGCATTTATAGCAAAATATGTAGAATTCAAATACTTAAAATGTCCAGAATTGGACCTGAATTATTCAACAACACGAGTAAATACCCAGATACCGAGGTATTCAGCTGGGGTTTAGTTACAAAACAACAAACAACAGCAACATTACACTCCTGTTTATTCCTGTATTCATGGTGCTCAAACCTAATGAATAATTGTCCGAAGTTGACCCTTCCTACGCCCCTTTTTGGAACCTCAGTCAGCTAATGTTGGCAAAACGCTAGCTAATCTACATCAATACAAGAAACTAGATGGGACACAAGTGTTGGCAGCTCTTCTCTCTCTCTCTCCTGCAGCCAAATCCTTTAATGTTTCTCTTCATAAATCAGTGAAATGAAATCCAAAACCGATTTGTTATTCAGAAAATAACTGCTCATCAGTCCGCTCACATATCTGCCGCACTAAATCCTTTCTTCATAATCACAATGGCTTCAGAAATTGATGAACACACACACAAACCTGAACAAAGTTTCTTGGCAAACAATCAGGCGGTTTGAGGTTGAGGAGTTTTTTTTTGGACGGTTGCTCGGGGCAACTGGCTGACGGACAGGTCAGTAATGGGGTTTCGGTACCCACAATGCTCTGCAGTGTGGCATCAGGCCTGCCAATACCAAAGTCACACACACACACAGACATAATAACAGGAAGATTTCTTTATTTTTTCTGTATGACGTCTCCTTATTACGATAATGCAGCTTTGACTGACCTGAATGTAGACTTCATGTGATGGATGACTACAGTCTCTATACTGACATCATTCACTGTTTTCATATTATAACACTGAATCATTCATTTGACCTCTGCTTACTTTTATCTATCACATTTTACTCGTCACTAATCACGGATATACACGTTTACTTACGTTCATGAACGTGACTACGTAGCAGGCTGATGTTGAAACAAAAACATTACAGGAAACGCAAAACTTAGTTTAAGTGTTTTAATCGGAAATCTAGTTGTATTTTGATGAGTGAAAATCTACGTATTCTCTGGTGCGGCAAAATGGCTCAACAGCGCCCCCTTAACGCAGCCCCTGAGGCACGTTTCACAGATATGCATAAATATCAGTGCGAATATGTATCATGACCAGATGAACAAAAAGGCCTCTTCCAATACCCCAAATCCAACAGGAAGTCGGCCATTTTGAATTTATTGGCCTTTTTGTATTTTAACAAACTCCTCTTAGGACTGATTGATTGATCAGATCGACTTCAAATGTGATCAGTCTATTTAAAGACCATTATGATTAAAAGTTCTGCTATTTGAGACTGTGCGTCCAATAGCGTTTCAAGGTATCACTGTGAAACAGGAAGTTGTCATAACGTCAGTGTACTTTGTCCAATCGCGACCAAATTAACGTTCGATAAGCGCCCCACCCTGAACATGTCTACACCCGATGCACGCAGACTTTGAGGGCCAGATCATCGTTTTAGTATTAGCTGTCTACTTGTGATCTGATGTTAATACCAGGTGTAAACAGACTGTACAGGTGTTATGTTGTCTCCTATTTCATATACAATCTGCACCCAGGGTGACATTACAGGAGAAAGGGTAACACACACACACACTTTACCTGAGCTGATTTATACTGCGTCCAGACAAATTTATCACGGCCACATTTCATACATTTAATTAGAGCAGCATCGATCACTGTCTGCTCGTGTAATATCTGCACTTCACTGTGTACTTCAGAGGCTCCATCCGTCTTACGTGACGTGTGATAATTAAAGTGGCAGCTGGTACAGACTCTCTGTTCTGTAAGCAGATGTTTGAGCGCAGTGCGGGACAGAAATTACAGTGTTTAACCTTCAGTTAACATCGCTGCCGCTCAGACTGAAGGAATTTAATCAGCTCAGCTCTCAGTCAGGGTTTTTAGTCTCAGGTGAGTTCAGAGTTTGACTTCCTTTAATGTCAGAGGCAGAAAATGATCTCAATGTCTGAGCTTCAGAGGAGGAATGGACATTCAGAGAAATTTACTTGTACTGTACTTCTGCCTCACTACATTTCAGAGGGAAATATTGTACTTTTTACTTCCCTACAATTATGTGATAACTTGAAATTCTGATGAGTGAATATGTACAAGTACAGCTGAAATGACTGATTAATAATCTGCAGCTATTTTGATCAAAAACCTGACCAAACAGACAAGAAACAGGCAGTAGAAACATCCTTCAGAAAAAACAAATTTACATTTCGGAGCCTGTACTCAAGTAAAGAACTTCAGAGTACAGAATGTGTGTACTTTTGCCACATCTGCTCATTTCTACAGTTGGTTGAGAAAGGAGCCTATATGGTAAATCATTTAAAATTACTCAAGTTAAATATTCTTTAATAAAGTTGTTCAAGAAAGCAGCTTTCTGAGTATCTTTGCAAAGTCCTGTTGGTGCAATTCCAGCTCCAAAATTCACTACATAGCGACCACATTTAGCAGCAGAAATAACAGATATGTACCTCAGGAACTGGTGGGGACCAAAAATGGAGCTAAAAGAGTGAATATTGGACTCACATTTATTGGGTCAACACAAACACGACTCCAATGGGTGTATAAGATAATAAAATATTGGATGTTCCATTTACAGTTTTTTCCCAGTCCCCAAAAAGTAAATAAAGGCAGGTTTAACGTGATGAAATTATCTCCAGCAGCACTTTGACAGCAACCTTTGACTTCCTGTACACATGTAGATGTGAACAACACATTTTCAAGATCATCAAAAATCATTCTGCTCATGAACTTTTTGCATTTGCAATAATAAAGTCAGGAATAAAATGTTTATCCCGCCGTCAGCCAGTCGTCTCAGCTGCTGTCACTCATCTTGACAAGCTGTCATTTAGACTGAGGCAACCATCTGGAAGACCTCCACAGACTGTCAACCACAGGAATTTGGCACCTTTAAACAAATAAACGTGATGCTGTGAAAAGCTGAAATATACACAGGTTGGAGGGGCTTTAAAGCTGTTAATGGTTGGTTTCAGGTTCACCCCTCCGATCGCTCATGGTATAAGTCAGCTGCTGGAACTTCTGTCAAACTGTTCTGGACTCAAACCCTATGTCAAATTTCTTCCAATAACAGATGAACGCCAAACATGAGCAATCTGTCGTCTCCCAACTCCTACTGCTTGTCAAACTGCTGCCGTTGCCAAGCAACAACAGAAAGCCCGATCGGACCGTCTGTCGAAGTGAAAATGTTTTTTAAATTTAGCGACGATCAGATTTTCAGCTCAAGAAAACCAGCAGAGAGACAGAAAGTCCAATATTATAGAAAATAAACACGTCATTACAAAATAATTTGTCACATGAGTAAAATGTGTGAAATATATAAAGGAAACTTTCATCAGTGAAATAAAAAATTATAAACTCATTATTATAATTTGTTAATACATTTGATGTCATGCTGCCTTTTATTTCAGATTGTCCCTTTTAATGAATGAAAAGGCTGTTCTGAAATGAAACAGTCTATAATAAAATAATAATGATATCCTATACAATTCAAGTTTTAGTATGTTTTTCAATTATTTCCACAAATTGTTGATTCATTTATATATATTTGTTTTATTTATTTATATTCTTTTAATATAATTTATATTGAACACTTGAGTTTCACACAAATATTGCAATTCAATTCAATTTTTATTCATTAAGCGCCAAATCACAACAGAAGAATGGAGGATTCGCTAAACATTGGCGGCCAGTTTCACTCGGTGAAATTAAGGATTTATTTCCACAAACCAAGTTTTTGGTGATTGTTGAAAACACTAACAGAGACAGTTTGGCTGAGTTTTTTAGTCTGAGATCCATTTTTGATCGGTGGTTAGTTGCAAGGGAATTTATGCTACAACCTAAAGTTGACTTTAATTACAACTTACTTTTGTCATTTCCTCCGCTTACAGCTGAAGTTAATTATGAGGCTAGGAAAACAGTTTAAACGCCGCATGGCTTCCTTTTGATCTGCTTATTCCAGCCATAGTGGCTGCTGTACGGAAGAGGATGAAGAAAGGAGGGAGAACAGGAAGGTCAGAGAGACAGAGAAAAAGAGAGGGAACAGATAAGAAAGGAACAGAAACACTTTAAAAAGAGCGAGCAGCAGTGTTTGAGAAGAGAGGCTGCATACCAACGAGGAGGCCTGCAGGTCAAGGCCCGTGCCTGAACGTCAAACAAGCGCTACATTTCTCTGCTATTCTCTCTGAAGCCACGACTGACCCAAAACAGCTCTCTAACGACGGCGGCTCCGCCAGGGCGTGTTCAAAACTGCTGCTCTGCTTCTGAACGTCATGTTCACACTCGGATCACGGCAGAAAATATCCACCCTAACAAGATCTTATAATCTGCCAGTTCCTCATTAGCAGCGGCACTGGAATAAAAGACGTTTTGGGCGACAGTCCGCACCAAAAGCTGCTGGAGCTGAAAATGGCTCTTCTGGTTTCTGTTTTTATTGATTCAGGATCTGTTTGAGTTCTTGTTGTATAATTGAACAAGAAAATAAAACCAGTTATTCATATTATCTTCTGTCACTTTCTTCGTGAATTTATTGCTCGCGTAAAATATTATCCAAGTGTGCCAGAAAACTCTGAAGCTTCTTGTTTCTCAGAAAGGTTTTTAGATCTTTCTGTTTCCTGTGATAGTGTCATTTGGAGTATTGAGCGGTGAAACAGCGAACTAGTTATCTCAATCAGCCAACTATCTGACAATAACATTGCAAAACTTTCAGTCCAGTTTTATTTTTGATGCTCTGCTGACGCCTGCTAGTGTCGCTTAACTGTGCATGGTGTGTTGCATGTTTGCATGCAAGCCTTTAGATTGCAATCAACTTGGTGGGTTCTTTTGGTTGCATGTTAACCACAGAGCAGACAAAGCTTCTGCACTCTCCTCAGAATCAGCCTTTTTTTCTGTAGGTGTGTGCTGTGTGTTGTGTGTGTGGTATGTGTGTGCGCCGATATTTGCATGCTTCCCGTCCCGCCATCACGCTCTCTTTAAGATGAGCAGGAGTGTTCTTTGTGAGGTTGAATGTGAGTTTTGACAGGTTTTAAAGCCTGCAGCCAAAACACGAGTCAGCACAAAGCAGCTTCAGCTCTCTAATTGCATCTTTGTGTCAAACTATTCTACGGATCATGAAATATTCACCCTCGCTAAAGGATGCTAAAACGACAAACTGCAGTCGTATGAATGAGTCTGATGAACCGTTGCTCTCCGTCAGATGTGTGAGTGTGGGAGTTGTCTGTTTTTATGTGGATCAGCTTTATAAATGTTCTTTTAACCAGTGTTTTTGACCCATAAACTACAAATCACCTACATATTCTATGTTCTATATGTCATTGAGTTGCGTCAGCGTTGTGGTTGTCATACATTGACTGTTATCCAGTCCTTGAGCCACATTTTTCCCTTCCACTGTTTGATCTTGAATTAATCAACTAATATTATCATATTGATTTTCATAGAAACTAATGAGTGAAACCAGCTGCAGACAGGGAAAAAAAGCTGTGATGTTAATTATCTGCAATTTTGATCTAAATGTATATGATAATATATAAGTATTTATTTTCCTCAGATGTTTCTCATTTTGGAAAAAAAAACATTTCAGCCGACATTACTGCGTGCATTAATCCTGTAAATATAACTACACCAGCGTTTGTCTCTGCAGCTACTTTATTTCTGTTTTTACTGCCAGAGAAATAGCCTCCAGACATGTTTCTTTAATCACTATTATTATGTAGTCCTTGCTAGTACAAATATAAAGTGATGCCTGCAGGAACAGATAGCAACTGATAAATTAAGTGATTTATGTATTTTATGTGTTTGTGTTTCACTGCATGAGTGGTTGCATGCAGGCTTGTTGTTGATTTTATTGGCGTTCTATCGCCTCCGGCTCGTTTACCCAATCCCCGCCTTTAAAAAGCTTCCTCAGACATGACTGCTGATTGTATTTTTATTTAGTTCCACTGGAGCCTTTCTTTTGTTGGACACTAAAAACCTGAAGGTCCAAATAATCTGGAACCTAAAGCAGAATCCCTTCCCAGAGTGTAACTCTGTTAAGAGGGGCTGACCTCTGCACTGCTGTAGTGCTCGAGTCTCCTCTCAGTCTCGACATCTTTAATTTTGTCTCGGACTTGGTTTGGACTCGTTGGTATGGTTGCATCGGTTGGCTTGATTGGCGCGAGTAGCATATATTTTGTTTGTTTTTAGTAACTTCCTCCTTCAAAACAAAACCACTTGGCTCATTTTACGTGTCGGACTGCTATGATTGTTGATAATAATATAGATAATTTAACAGATATAGACAACAATGTACTCACCTATTCCTACTAAATATTACATAGTCTGATCCCGGCTTCGGTGCAGACTCCTTGGCAGCCATTTTTCTCCCCTCTTTACTTCTCATCCGCCTCCTTCATGTTCTAACACAGTTAAATGGAGCGACGTCAGGGTGAGGCAGGCCACGTGGGTTTAGCGCCTTGTGCTGTAAAGTACAGGCATCTGATCGTTTGGCGTGTTATTGAGGCCAACTGCCGCCAAATCGCTCGGTGCAAAGTTTACGTGTGTTTTTTGGGGAAAAGGGCATGTAGGTGTGAGTGTGCATACTGTGTGTTCATTAGCAGGGAAACGGTGGTGCAGACTGTATGTGGCCGGCGGCTGTGGACTCACCAGCTGACAGTTCAGCCTACACTTCCAGTGAACTGACCTCAAGGGCAACCGGTCCACCCACGCCGTGTGTGTGTGTGTGTGCGTGCAGTAGTGAATACAAGCCATTCAGCCCACACCTCATACATGCCACAGGCTGTAAAAATCACACTATTGTTCTCAGAGCTTTCAGCCTGCTCAGCACAACAAGAACACTTCTGCAGTGTTGATTTACACTGCAGGCTCGTGGGAATACTGTACATTACTGCACTTGACCTCTGACCTCCTGTCACTAGTGATGAATGTCTCGCTGTCGCCCGTTCAAGGGCTAGGGGTGATGGGGTGATACTTTTTACTTAATGTGATTCTCTGTAGAGCGCTGCAGGGATGACGTCTTTTCATAGTCCAACCAGGAAGGTTTATGATTCTTACACGTTTTGTTCATCTTAACCTAATATTCTATTCTGATGGATCAAACTGATTCTGTTAATTATCTCACACTGACGGACGTATTATCCTGTTTTATGTATTTACTGTTACTTTAAATGTGATCGTCAGAGGTTAGAAACTAACGTTAGACAACAGCATTTAAAACTAACGGTCACATGATTTCAAAGGCGCCAGCACTAAACTTCCAACTAGTAATTGAATGTTCTAATTAAAACATGGAACAAATGTAGAATTGGATCCACTCCCTCCAGACATAAAAATGGCTTATTCTAGATCAGAGAGAAATTAATTAATTGTAGTTAGTTAGTAGCTAACATTAGCTGACTCAGTGTGGCAGGAGCCAAAACCAGCATATCCACTCAGTCTTTATTCCTGCAGTCAAATGTCCTCCATCAGATCAGAGTGCTGCTCTTAAGACTCCCAGTCTGGACTGCTGTTCAATGGAAGCTCAGTCAGACGAGTGGGGGACATAACACCCTGTGTTCCTTACTGTCTGTTTTTACAGGAAATACATAAATGTGGACTTTAAGTTTGATAAAAATCCAGCCTCTTAAAGGTTAAAGTCTGTCATTTCATTGAATCAAGGCTGTACTTTAAAACATTTTTAAAGAAGATCTTTTGTATACTATAAATGCCTCACTTTGTTTTCTCCTTAAGAATGTGTTTCATTTGTTGGTAGTTTTCAGGAAAATGCTTCAGGCTCCTAATTCCTGAAAAGGCTTTCCAACCTCGGCAAGTTCAGACAAAACGTTTTCTACACAAACCGCTCTAGCTTTGTTACAAACGCCTCTCGCACTCTGCTGCGGCGGCGCTCGCTCGGCCGTCCGGCTGAGGCCTTTTGGGCTCAATACACACAGGAATGTCATTAAGACGTTTTAATGTTCCTTGTGTGTTCGGGCTTTACCATTATGGAATGTAATGGTGAGAGCAACAAAGGCCGCCTTTCACTGTGAGCGAAACCATCCGAAACGTCTCAGCTTTCACTGAGAAAGACTTCACCCGCCGGAGTTAAAGTATTACTGTAATACATCCGAGTGCACGCAACAGCGGGATTCTTGCAGTACTGTATTCACAGTTTTACTTAAAGAAAGATCAACTGTCAACTGTAAAAGTACTTGAAGAAGAAGGAAGGAAAGAGATACAGTAAAAGAAGGTAAAGTAGGAAGCTTATAAGGGAAGACAAAACAGAAATATAGGAGGAAAAGAGAGAGAAATTAATGAAAGGGAGGAAAGTAGGAAAGGGAGGAAAGTAGGAAAGGAAGGAGGAAGAAAAGAAAATGAAGAAAAGACAAAAACATGTTAAAAAAAGAGGGAAGGAAAGAGGTAAAAGTGAAGATATAACTTTATTAATCCTGAAGGAAATTCTGGTGCCAGAGATTACTCAAAAAAACATTAACATAAAAATAAAAGAGTAATAAATAATAAAAGTGCATAAATGCTAACACCTGTGCAGTGCCTGGAACGGTAATAAAGGAAAGAGACGTTTAATAAAATAAATCAACTACAATAAAAAGTGGTTGAGAACAAAGCAGGACTGATTAATTCACAGCCTTTAATTGTGCAAACAGAAGTAATAATTGTGTAATAGTAGTCATTCGTGAGCAAGTGCTGTCCTGTATGTAGGAAGCAGTGGTAACCCTGAAATAAGACAACAAGAAATAAAGCAAAGAAGGAAGGACAGAGCTGAATAGAATTTATGTAAGGAGATAAAAACATGAGAGAAGAAGGGAAATGTTAATCAAATGAATGTTGAGGAGCTGTAGAGGAATAAATGTTTCTTTAAAATGGAGTGGAGGGAAAGGAAAATGTCCCCGAATGGAAACACCTCAAGTAAAAATGACTGAAATGAAATAAGAATCCAGGGTTAACATGTGGAACCACATTGGTTCCCTCTATGGTGGCGCTGCAGTTTGGCAGACGGACCCAGAGTTCATTAGCAGACCTCAATGTTTCAGTCTGGAGCTCATTTGTTTCTGCCGTTAGCTCGAGGGGAGTCGGCCAAGTAAACACTCTGGATCGGTGTGTCGTTAGCTGGCATGAATCAACTCTTAGACTTGGCGTTGACGTGAGACTCCGATGACAGCGACCGACAGACTCTTAATTAAATCCACGTTGTTGGTCTGGACTCTGGCGCTCACTGCCGGTCACCAGATCCAACTTGGCGAAACAGACGGTGTTTACTGTCAGCGCTGAAAGCTTCCTAAACTGCCACTGGGTGAACATCTGCACACACCTGCTGCTGCTGGATGCATAACGGGCCGAAAACCACTGGCCCAGGAAACCGGGAATGTCCAAGCAGGAGTAAAATATTCACTGTGGCGACATTTTAACCCTGATGAAGTTACAGGAGAATGCTGGACTGAAAGACGTGAAGCAAAGATACTGCGTGAAGGCAAAATGTGAACACACAGACATGAAACACACTGATATCGTAATAATTATAATAATGTAATACTTGTATCAATCTGAGCCCGTCTGTGACAAAAATAACTTCTAATGGACGGACTTTGACGGTGCATTTGTTCGTAACACTCAATGTTAACTTGCGTTTCTGCTCACAAATAATTTCACATCTACGTCGGTGATTTAAGAATTTATTTTGACCAAACCAACATTGGTGATTGTTGGAAAGACTTTTGGTGAGTTGTATTGTTCTGATGTTTACAGCGCCCAGTTGCCCCGAAGGATTTTACAGTCCACAGTCTGCAGTTTTGTGTTTTTTGTGTTGGGGAAAATAGGGTCCAGGTTGAAAAATACATGTTTTCCTTTAATACCTGAAACAAAATTAGAGACAATCCCTGAAAAATATTTATATATTCTGGCTGCCGGCTTCACTCACAAAAATGTTGCACTCGTCTGCAATCTAATATTGTTATTATTGTTTGTTTGTGTTTATGTTATATTGTGTTTGTCTAATGAAAAAAGGTCCAAATCCAATATTAGGGAATATTTGCTATTCCTTACATGTTCCTGCATTGTGCATCCTAAAAACAGTAATATAGTAAAATAGAACATCTCTTTTTTTCCTCCAAATATTCCTCTAAAATTATCTCACTTAACACTTGTGTGTGCAACCTTTTAGCGTATGCACAATCACAGATGCATGCAGAACAAACAGACTCACACAGCAGCGAGTGCTCTGTGGGAAAGTTTACAGGCTGCAGGGTCGGAGGAGGAGGAAGCAGCTGGAGAGTGTGATGTGATGCAAGGCGGAGGAAATCCAGGGAATTAGAGCGGATATGTGAATGCTGAGGAGCTCACAGCGCTGGAATAAAGACCAGAGTCTGCAGATGTCCGAGTCCACTGGGAGACCCCCGGTCCTCCTCGTAAAGAATGAGTCGTCTGCTCCCGGCGGACGAGGCGCTCCAGGATGAAAATATCTCAAGTTCAGCACATTTTAGGCAGGTTTTAAGAATAACAATGATCAGTGCGAAAGGATTCTGTGTGGAGCTGAACTAAAGTGGACACTGGGGAGAAACCACATGTGCAGGCCTCTGAGCTGAAGCTATAAAAGCTATAAATCAAAAGGTGTCTGTTGATGCCACTGTGTGTTTCTAAGGGCGGGGCTGGAACCACAGATGAATCCATGTGAACCATGTGATCTGCGTACATTTGATCTGCGTACATAGTTAAACCAGAATCCTGAGTGTTCAGAAACTTCCAGGAAAGTTTCACATTCTGGGAAACATTTCTGAGAGTAAGATGTTTAAATGGATATTAATATCTCATTAAGCTGGAGTCTGGATATGATTAGCTTAGCTTAGCATAA
>NW_023339650.1:20089424-20090350 GCF_004916995.1 Morone saxatilis
GAAACAACTAGCCTGGCTCTGTGCTGAGGGAGAAATGTGCTGGAACTACTTCAATAACATTGTCTATCTCCTCTACAGTATTAGAGTGCAGTATCTAAGAGTTGTTACACACTCTGCCTGGAGATTCTTTATCTTTTTTTTTGCTTGGCTTTAAAGACATCTACTGGTGACGTTGCAGATCAACCTCACCTTTGAAGCTTGAAGATATATGGTGGCAGTGAAATGTGCAAGAATATGTTTGTGAATAGATTTGAAGAAGAGAAATGGATCTGATCTGAGTTTGCTGTGTTTTCATCAGGTTTTTCTATTTTATTGTATTTTTCATATTTATTATGTGTTTTTTATTGTCATTTTTGGGTTTTGTTGGTGCATTTTCTGTATTGCTTGAGTCCAGTTCACTCCCACACTACTCCATATGTTGGTTAATTTGATTCTTGTGGATTTGTGTTAAAAAATTAAGATTGAAATTCCTGAAATACTCAAATACCACCACTGATAGATTACAGTGATTAACACTTAAAAGTATAGTCGTAACACACACACACACACAGACACACGCACTGTGATGAGAGACAGCAGGAACTATTAGGAACTCAAAGAGAGGAGGGGGGAGGATAATTGCAACGTCTCCTTTGACTCTCAACACTTCTCCTCCCACTCCTGTTGAGTCCATCAACACACACACACACACACCCTTCCAGGTTTTATCTGAGGGATAAGAACGGTCCAATGAGAGCAGCAGAAACCAGAGGGAGATTGAAGAAGACAGGTGAGCACTAGACTCACCTGCTAGCTAGATAATCGATCATTAACAAGCTAATTTCTCTTCTAACTGTCTTTATGTTATTCATGGTGAAACCGTCGTACACAGTATATCGTATTAACTAACTTATGTCTTATCTTTTAACCAAAATGTGGTTGTCTTT
>NW_023339650.1:20090381-20102197 GCF_004916995.1 Morone saxatilis
CAGAAAGGGGCGGGACTTAGGAATCGAACCTGCTGGTGTGGCGTATGAAACGGTGTCTGGTGTGTGGAAGCAGCTGATCCTCCTCGAGACCAGAAAGGATCCAGCTGCACTTTGAAATATGAACATTGTCTCAGATTTATAGACCATCTGCAGATGTTTACAGCTCAGGAAACAGATGAAGGGCTAACTGTCCACATTATCTAAACTCTCCCCTTCAACTGATGCTGAAAAGATGGAGGATCGTCTGTCACCAGTCTGCTGTCATCTCTCTCTCTCTCTCTATCTCAGGCCAATTAACCCTGTCTGCATACCTGTCTCTCTTATCTGTCTGCTCGTCTTTCTTCCTCAGTGTACGTCTGCCTGTCTTTCTGTCCGTCACACTTCCTGCCTCTTCTATCCACTCGTATTACCTCGTTGACTCTGGTGTAGACTGATGATTTAAATCCTGATGTTTGATGATAGCACTCCTTCATAAAACATGTAAATTCTGGTGTGATTGAACTCCTTATAGTATGTTGTGTTGAGTGTTTTCTTTGTTTTGTTGTCCAGATAAATGAATAGATGCAGAATATTGGAAATGTGGCAATTCTTTGTGTTTTTAGTTATTTAAATACAAAAAAACCTTTGACCCTCTTTTAATCACTTACTCAAGTTTGATTTTGTTTGTCAGGCAGTAAGCCTAAACTAGGTAACAGGTCATTTCAGTATATTGTCTGTTTATTTCAAGCTTTCTTGTAGCCTAATGTGATCTTTATTACCTTAATTTTTGGTGTCTGCGTTTCCAAACCACCAACATTTTACCTCGAGACCAACGAACCTCTAGTTCTTAAAAACTAGCTGCAACAGTTCTCTTTAACACTTTATTATAACTGATGTTAATGCCTTCTAGGGGTTTGTAAGTTCAGGCAAAGAAAAAACAACTATTATCTCCAAAAAACAACAAAATTGGCTGATATTCTTTCACATCCATGCTGAATGTTCTGATGTTCTTTTTGAGCAGAGCTGAAGTGAAGGTGTTTTTGCCGTTGCACAGCAGTGTGGTCAAAGGGCTGACAGATGCATCACTGCTGGTATAAACCAACAGCGACAGTCCGGCAGGTGTTTGTAAAGCTTGTCTGGATTTAGTCTCTGAGCTGCTTACTGACTGATGTTTGTGTTGGAATGTGGGCACAGCGAGGATTAGCTGGGTAATCCCTGACCAGAACAACGGTAATCCTCAACCTCATCCCTCACACCTCTGGACACGGACCCCTTCAGACGCTGCTCAGGACGGGATATACGTATCTGTGTGTGCTCAGTGTGCACTGAGACGTAGAATCAACTCCTTCTCATAAAGAGAAACAGCCAAAATAACCTTGTCGTACTTTTAGCATTTTATAAAAGAAGTGTTGTTGTTTTTTTTCATTTTCCATTAATAACCAGAGATGTCAGTCTGTGTTTAGTTCTGTCTGCTAAGAGAATAACATGAAACTGTTTGAAACACTTGTTTCCACTGTACTGACGTCTCCTCACATTGACTGAAATATAAAAACACTCTTCTAAAGACTTCAGTTAAAGATCTATTGTCAGAAATTGAATATTATATTCATAGGGTGTGTTATCATTCGTGTGTAATCTCCTGAATATAGGAATCATTGTGTTTGAGTTAGGGCTTCCCCTAACAGTAATTATGTTTGTTAGCACTTCCAGTTGTTTGTGCAATCTGTGAATTTAAACCAATCAGATTAATGAACCATATAACATAGTCAAACTCTTACTGAAGTCAGTCAGGAGAAACATTTCACAAGTCTTCAGTGTCGTTCTTCTTTCTTTGAACAAATACTCTCCAGTTCTGATAAAACTGAGGCTAGCAGCATCTACGCTAACCTCTTTCACAGCCGCCATCGCTCTGTAACGAACAGCGTCTCCTCGCTGCGTCACACCCCCAGCGCTGCCAGTACTTTCTTAAAGGACACTGAGGGGTTCGGTACCACTGTGGTTTGGTCTCAAATGCACAGATTGCAAGGTTAGATGTTGTGCCGGCAAACACTTGTGAACTTTTAATGTCCACATGCAAATGTGTGTCTAGTAATGTCCTTCATCTGGACACCTCATTGTGCATTTTCACATATTCAACTACAGAACAGCACAGTGACTGGTGGTCCCATTGGGAGCTGATTTATAGCTTAGTATTTAAGGTGTGTATTAACACCTGTTGTCTGTGTGTCCCTCCCGCTCTGCCGTACAGTGTCTGGAGTTCGGGGAGGGCTCGGTGAAGGGGGACATGTGTGAGGATCTGTGTGTGCTCGGCCTGGTGGAGTACAAGCGCTGCCTGTACTACGAGAATGGGAAGAAGGTGATCGAGGCGCGCTGGAGAGGAAACCCCGTCATCCTCAAGTCCAAACTGGAGAATTTCTCCTCCTACGAGCCACTGGGAATACTGGACTACCAGGTGACGTCTGTCTTTGAACTTTTAGTTTTGGTCCAGTGACGCTCGACTTAGCTCCAAATCAAAGTACATTGTAAATAATTTACAATAATTGCTCCCCATTGATTTTCTTTCTCCAACAGGACACAGCCGAGGAGCTCTCCCCTCTCGATGTGGTTTTCTACGCCACTCTGGAAGTAAGTCACACTGCATCAGGAATTTGGTGTCATGTTTTCGACATGTTCTCCTTAATTGTTGAAATCACAACTTCTTGGAGGGACTTTACACAGGATTTACTCTGATGTGTGTAAAGTACATTTTTAAACATTTCTGCGTACCAAAGTTTCCTCTCATTTGATCTCAGGTGCGAAACTCTCTGGGCCTGGCTGAGGAAGACGAGGATGAGGAAGGAGGAGGAGGAGGAGGAGGAGGAGGAGGAGGAAATAACAGCTATCTGGCCAAACTTTGGGGGAAGAAGCTGAAAAACAGAGACAAGAGTTACTCCAGAGCGGAGCTGACCTCTCTGTGGTCCCTGCTGCAGCAGGAGGAGTACACCTTTCTCAGGTAAGAGTCTATATCTCTATAGAGAGTATATCAGGATATATCACACAGTTTTACAACTTTTAAAGTCAGATTTTAACACAGCGAGGATAGAAGAAGGTGTGCTTCAAAGAGATTTGGTCAGTTGGCGCCGGGGCGTCAGATATGGAGAAGCTAAATTATTCTGAAGATTCATGCTAAGAACTTCACATGAATCTTACTCAACTGTGAGCATGGACTCAAAATTAACATTCATTTATCCAGAGCTCACAGAGGATCTCAGTCGTACATCTCATACAAATATAGCGCTGACCAATAATATATAATACTGAGTTGTCCTAAAACTGCACATTAATCTACCCAAACCACAACAGCTGCAGATATTAATGCAGCTTAAAAGCAAGAGAGAGTAACACAGCCGAGGTGTGTCTGATAAGAGACCTGCCCTCCATATTCATTCTACAGTATCAGGGAAATAAAATGAAGACCATATGGAGTAGAGAAGAAAATATGATGTTCTGTATTCATGCAAAAGTTGAAAGTTCTCTCGTATTGTCCTCGAAAATGTAAGGACCTCTGTGGGCAGAGCTGGAGGACGAAAAGAGAAAGACATCAGCTTTGTTTTCAGTCTGAGGGCACAGACGCTCAGACAGCCCAACAGGCTGGAAGCCAAAACTCCACCGAGTCCAAAAATAAAAGCGACGAGGCGAGGTGACCTGTGCTGCTGCTTATCTGGAGGCCTGCAGACAGAGCTGCGGTGACAAATGGAGTTAAGGATGTAAAAAAAGAACTGTGTTTGTGTGTGTTTGAGTGTGTGTGCGGTAGATGGGAGGAGGCTGGATGACAACACAGAGGGGAATAACGCACTCGTGTGGATTAGTCTGACCTGTACGGGGTGTGCTATTAGCTCATACACCAATCTACTGTAGCCTGCAGCTCATACAAAGTGTTTTCCAGTTAGAAAATGAGGCTTGTTACTCTAAACTGTGTTAAGGTAAATAATAAAAGCAGTTAGTTGATGACGCAGTAAAAGTAAAAATGTGCTTCCATTGTTGCTTTGAGACAAATGCTAACGACAGCAAGCTAACAATGCGAACATACTGATTGATGGATTTAAGTTAACACAAATAAATCCTCCAAAGAAATCGTAGTAGTCAGTAGGATTCATCCTCTGAGCACCATGAATTCCTGGTCCTGACTGAAACACTGAATTGCTTGCTTGCACAAAGTGGTGAACTGATTAGCATATCTAGAGCTATGCTGCTAGCATTGCTAAAACTCTGAGCCCACAACAATATGAAAGTGGGATAATTTCATCCTGTGTAGCTTCTCAGAAAGGTTTTGATGTTTGCACCAAAATCTGGCTGCAGTGACAGAAATACATCATCACATTTCAACCTCAAGGATAAAGAATCGACACTCTATAAAATACCACATTATCACTCTCACTTTGTCCCGTTGGCCATTAAGACCGTTATCATTCTCCCGTCCTCTGTTCTCCAGAGTGCTGCAGGACCTCAGCACCCACGTGGCCAAGGTGTTGGGCTCCTGTGGTCATTTCTACGCCGTGGAGTACCTGTCTGCCGGCCACGCCTGGGACCAGAACATCTTCTCCCTGGAGGAGGTAGCTGTTTCTGGGCTGCAGGGGGCGCGGGGGAGGTGGACCGCCAGGGAGATGGTGCATCGCATCGCGCTGAGTTTTCTGGACATGGTGTGGCACTTTGACAATGACTTCACCCACAAACTGCACCTCTGCGACATCAAACCAGAGAACTTTGCCATCAGGAAGGACCTGACGGTGAGATTTTTTCTGAGTTTAGATTCACTTTAAGGCAGTTTGGTGACCTTCGGCTCCAGAATGACTCACAATGGAAAACACAGAGCACGTCTGAATGTTTTCTGTGATTGTAATGAACATTGACAGAATAGAATAAGAGCAAGGGTGCTGGGAGAAAAGAGATAAAAGGATGTATTTTTAAAAAAGCTATTAGAGAGTGGAGATGGAGTGGAGGACTGTGGATTACGTGAGGTTTTTCTTGAAGAGATGTGTTTTCAGGCAGAAGCAGAAGGTGTGACCCTGCAGCTGGGAATAAGAAGGTCATTCTGTATATAACACGCACACAAATCTTCATTCACCTTTTGAAACAGTCCGTGAGGAGCTCGGCAGTTCAGGGAGAACCCTTCACCTTAAAGTCCTCCGACAAGTTAGAAAAGGTCATCTGCTATATAAATCTCTGCATTATTAATGCACTAACTCTACTTAAAAAGCACATTTAATTTACTCGTTAGAGGCCAGATACCTTATGATACTTTATTACTTTATGTCGTGTAGAACTCGCTCTGCTCAGCTCCCCATTCTTTGTTGGAGATTAAAAAAACACTTTAAACTCAGACTGGAAAAACGTCTGCCTGCCCTCCATTTTATAATGTTGAGTTGATCACAAACTAAAGATGACGAGACTACTGAGCACCAGCTGACTGGTTTACCACACAATGGTACACAAACTCTGGTTTGATGGAAATAAATCCCTTATTCACTGACGTAGATAAGCAGCAGTTTCAGTCGCTCTACTCAGCTGCACAAGGAGCATGCTTGAAAATAAAGTCACATTTATAAACAAGAATGGAGAGCAAAAGAGGCCGAAATGCAATGCAACATGTGCCTACATTCATGTGCAGATACCTGTTTACAGCGATCTGGAATGCGGTTATCTCGTGTCTCAAGTTTATAGTCGGACTCTAAACAACGACCAGCACACAGAGGAAGAAGTATCGTCAGACGACAGCGATGGGTTGCCAGATTGAAAATAAAGCTACATGTTTTCTTTGAGGTGGAGCCGAACATTAATCACCTGTAATCAAACATCCTTCATTATTAATCTGTAATATGAAAATGAAAGTTGCTTATTTTAGCTCTTAAAATAAAAGCCAAAGAAAGGTTTTCCTTCAGTCATAAATCAGAGCAGAGTTTAAATGCGTCACCGGTGTCTGGACAGAGCAGCTCTGGGAAAGTCAAGCAAACGTCTGCAGTTGTTTTCTCAGCATTATCAGATGGTTTTACAGTTTACGCAGCAGACTGTCATCATTCAACACCATGTCAGGTCTGTACTGGACTCCAGCCAAAGATCACAACTGAATCTAAACTGTTTTATCTCTCACACATCAGACTCATGATTAGTGGAAAATGAGCAGTTAAAAGAGAAAAAACCCAGTAAACGCAGAGCCAGAATGTGGTGTTTGTTGCTCTAACAAATGTCAAGTAAACCAGAGGCTCATTATTGTTCTTATGGTATTAGCAGGCTCAGTCCTATAAAAGTGTTGACATGGAACAGATTTAACAAGTCCCTGTTTATAATGCCAACACTGTTAAATGTTGCTGTAAAACCAGAGCTGCTGTAAGGTCCGCCACTGCAGCAGCTACAGCTGAGTGTTTGTTTCCACGGATTTTATAGACAAAACCTGATGTTAAAAACTCTAAAATCTAATAATTAAAGTGATACGGAAATCAAGGTGCTGTTTGCTTCCTCATATTTATGTATTTCCTCTAAAAAACTATCAGTTCGGTAATGTACCGAGGTGTCAGCTAACGTTAGCTGCACGAGCAAAGGATCGACAACCAATCAAAGCCTGATATATCCTCTTATACCCGGCTGACGTTGTGTCTCTGTG
The DNA here is from genome assembly GCF_004916995.1 of Morone saxatilis. Lineage (NCBI taxonomy): Eukaryota > Metazoa > Chordata > Actinopteri > Moronidae > Morone > Morone saxatilis. The sequence goes on from NW_023339650.1 coordinate 20,096,998, forward strand.
CTGCCCCCTGCAGGTAGTAGCGATCGACGTGGACATGGCGTTCTTTGAGCCGAAGATGAGGGACATCCTGGACCAGAACTGCAGCAGCGACGACGACTGTAACTTCTTCGACTGCTCGTCCAGGTGTAACCTGAACAAACGCCGGTGCAGCCCCCGCCGTCGCAACAGCAACCTGCAGGTGAGGCTGAGACGGGCCGCGAACACGGGTTACGTTAGAAATGTGCAGTTTGGGTCGGCAGCTTTTAGAAACTGCCAGATGCTAACGTGCATTTGCTGGGCAATTAGCATAATTAGCATTAATTAGAATAATCACCTGTATGGATTATTACAATATTGGAAGGGTTTCTTTACATTTTCAAACATTTAAATTCATTTTGAGTCAACATTGAGGTTATTAAATATTATGTTATAAACTTCTTATTATATAATAGTTATTATATTTTCTTATCTCACTGTAAAGGATAGAGATACATCTAATCTAGAGAAATTCATAAAAGACAGTTGATGATTGAGTATTTTTAGTTTTGTTGACACATCATTTAAATAAATAATTGTGGAAAATAAAGAAAAAGCACAAATAAAAAAGTGTAAAATACTCATCATTTTAATGAAGCAAAAGATATCAATAACTGTATAATAATAAAAACCATCAATCCAGGCTCATTTGTTGCATTTTATATCCAAAAACATTGATTCAAATGCTTCTTTTATCCTTTAATTACAGTTCTGATTAATTTATTGGAACCTATCTGTAGTGTACTGCATATTATTTTAATATTATTTTAAAAACTTTTCCACACACTGTCACAGCTACTTTGCACTATTTATCTTACAGTTTATATATCCTATTTATTCATATTTATATATTCATCTATAAGTTTATTTTATTGTTATTCATCACTCTTTTCCTCTGTTTTTGACTCTTCAATTTCTCCGACGTTGGATCAGTAAACTTATCTGAGAGACAGTCTTTAGCAACCAGCTCCGTCCTGGTCTGAATGGGGGTCAGTCAGTCTCCCCCGTGTCCCCTCACCCGCCACCTCTCACACTATACATGTCACCACGAGGCCTCATGCAGCTGCTCCCTCTTCAATATTTTAAATATGCTGAAAGAGATTTCTAGCAGAATTTGAGAGACTAGAAGAGGGTTTTTTTTGATAACTGACAAACTCTTTAAAGTTTGTTCAGATCATTTATTTTGGTTTTGCACTAAATTTGCACTCGTCTTTGCAAACGTGTGTATGAACAACAAAATATCATGAACACATTGTGAATCATGTCAACGAAGTTTGTTACTTTTTTAAATTCTTTTCTTTTAAATGTTCATTCACTCCTCGTTTATTTCAGCAACCTCTTTAAATACTCACGAGGCATTTTACATGATGAATAAAGTATTTAAAATGTTCATATTTTACTATTTATGGGCAAATAAATCAATAAATCAAATGATTAAATTCACAAAAGATTATTATTTATTTTTTAATTATTATTATATTATTATTTTTTTTGCTTATACTGAATTGTAAAATCCAAATTCAATCATTATTTTGGAAAGATGGTTCAAAATTCAGCTGTTTCTAATAAAAAAAGGAATTGTAATTTCAAATTATCAGTTTGATTTGTAAAATGTGTCCAGACTATAACTTAGTAAGTCGACTTTTTAATTTATGCTTAGAGTGGAGAACAAGTGAACCATTTTTTGGTGTCTGGTCGAGTATTCAATCTTTTAGGAAGGTGGCTCAACATTTTTATATAAAAAAAGAATTATAATTTAGTTTAATTTGTTGTTCAAATGATCACGTGACATTTTTAGAAAATGTAAAATTATAAAAGAACTCTATATAATTAAATATAAATATAACTATATAATGCACAACTGCTTTTCTAAAAAAATAATAAAAAAAACAAGAAAGTCAGATTTGAGTTCTCTGCACTCTTCTGTCTGTGAACTTTGACCTTTTTTGTTATCTGTGAAGAGGTTTTTCTCTCCTGTTGCTCAGGTAGAAAATATAAACTGAGGCCTCGACAGTCTCGCCGGCGTGCGTCCGCCTTGGCTCTAAACGAGGTGGCTGATAAATGACAGGGTTGTCTGTTTCTCAAGAATTCTGGGTAATCCATCTTTCACAGCGTTCAGTTACGTGTGCGGTAAAGATATAAAGTGTGTGGAATGATAATTATTGATCTGAGGACAGGAGGCTTGAACCCGCTGACATATCGTGTTTCTGAATCCACTACGAAGAGATATTTTATTAGAAATTTGCATAAACATTTAATACATTTTTATTATATAGTTTTTATGTTTTCTTATTTCACTGTACAGGAAGGAGAGATAAATGTGATCTTTCTCCACCTAAAAATCTAGAGAAATAAATATATGAGTTGGTTTTGTTGCTTCAAATTTGAAAGAAGTTAAACAAATAAAAGTCAATTTATTCTTATTTTTGACTTCATAAAAAAATCCTCCTCGTCTTCAGTACATTTCAGTATCGACAGATCAATCAAACATTGTCAAAATTGATTGTTTAAGGTTTAAAATACTAATTTTAACTATAAGGAAAATATAATTTGTAAATAACTGTAAATCATTATTAATCCAGGCTCATTTATTGCATTTTATATTTTAAAAAAACATTGATTCAAAGGCTCTTTTTATTCTTTAATTATAGTTTTGGTTAACTTTATTTGCTAGCTATCTATTGCATGTTATTTTAATTCTTCTTCTATATAAAATATATATATATAAATTGTATATATATCTATATAAAAAACCTTTGCCATGTCCGGTGAGGCAGTGAGCATAAATTCAACTTCTGATTTGATTTTCTTATGTGCACCTATCCACTGCTTTAGACAATACTTATTTAACTTTATTCTAATTATTTAAATAATAAGATCTATAATATACAAACCATATTACTTGTTTAATGCAAGGAGGTTTTTTTCATCCAGTGAGTCTAAGATTAAAATCATTACAATTAGAAGAGAGAATTTGTCAAAGCATTAAGTCATGAATATGTTTGTCATATATTCCCATCCAAATATTTTACCTTTTAAAGTTGTTATTTTTATTTTAGTCTCATTATTACATTTATTATTTTGTGTTTTGTGAAACATCTTCTGGAACTGTTGAAGTATTGCATCAATAAAGTTACAAACAACATATAACATTAAGCACTTTAGTTAATTAGCTTTACGTAAAGCATAAATTCAGATTATTGTTATTATTATTGTTATTATTAATGATTAGTTTTAAAACTAATTTTATATTATTACATTACATTATTATACAATATTCTTCTTTCAGTTATCAGTAGTCTTGGTTAAACTATTACTAGTAAAGGAGGTATTATATAGATTATATAATATATTATAATATATCTGTTATATAGATTATATAATAGATATATTATAGATATTGTCTAAATTTTAATCAGTGTAAAAACATAATGTCTCATCAGACTGAAATTTTTGTTTTACCGAAAACAAAATCATTCATGTCTTAATCATTTCAATTAAAGAGTTTTAACAACTTAAGGCCATTTTGAGGCTTCGTCCCATCAGACTCAGAGGAAACGTCCGGGACACAAAAGCCAAGTCGGACATTGCCGCCACCGCCGTCATTACCATGACAAAGCCCGGACAAACTCTCATCACCCCACGGGCTCCTGTATCACATGTCATATGATACGAGATACTTGCATTCATCAGAAGAGGATGTGTGAATATGAGACGGGGGGAAAATGTTTTTCCTGCGGGTGACGACTGGGCGGGATGCACAAACACGACGGCATCTGAAGCTGGTCCAGGAAGAGAACGACGACGCAAAATTTTACAAAACATCTATGCAAAAATGGATCTAAAAGAGAAGCTAATTGTAATGATGGGTTGCAAGAAGGCGGAAAAAAATTAATTTGATGCAAGAAATTAAGCAAATAAAAGAAACAAATGGCAAGAGTACAGAGAAAAGTGTAAAAAATAAAACAAATGTAAGGACGACAAAAAGATGAACTGGAATTAAAATAATCAAAGGAAAGCTCAAGACAATAGCAAAAACTACAGGTGAAGAGAAAAGTTGGACAAGATAAAGAAAAAATAAGGAATGTAAAAAAAATCTGGTGATTAAAAACTACAAATTAGAGAAATTTACAATTAATAGAAGAAAATAGTTAAAATTAAAATGAGGAAAATAGGACCAAAAAAACTAGATAAGTTAAAAAACAAAATGGGAAAAAGGCATAATATAGAATGAAAAGGAATGAAAAGGAAGACAGCATGAAATAAAAACAAGACAAAACAAGGAAAGAAAAGAGGAGAGAAAATGGAAAACAGAAATATAACAATCAAAAAAAGAGAAAATGTGTAGAACAGCAAAGATGAAGAGAACAGAAAGAAAGAACTGAAAACAGAACTGATGGCGAGCAGAAAAAGGAGAAGATGGAAAAAGGGTTAAAATGTGAACAAAAGAAGAACAAAGGAGACGAGAAGAAAGAAGTGAAGCTGAGTGAAGAGCACACTGAACACCGGCACCAGACAGAAGGTGTTGATGACACGGCGATGACACACTGCTGTCCTATTGGTCCATCCGAGGCTCCACAGGTGTCTCCTGAGCGCGACCTCTGATGACCCCTCCGCCTGTCAATCATCTCCTCAGAGAAAGGAGGCATTGTCTTTATAACTCTGTGTGTGTGTGTGTACTGACTGATGTGGTTGATAACGAACAGCGAGGAGTCATCTGCATAATGACGTAGAAAAAATCATCATATTCAAGATTTGGTCTTCTTCTTTCCTTTTTCCTCTTTCCTTTCTTTTTCTTTTCTCCCTCCTGACATTTCCTGATCCCTCCTGTCTCTACAAGTTCCCTGTGTGCTCTTCTTCCCTTTCTCATATTTTCTCCCTTTCACTCCTCTTTCACTTCACCTTGTTTAATCTCATTTGCTTCCTAACTTACTTTCCTCTCATCTTTTCTCCTGTCCTATCTTTCTTACATTCATCTCCTCTTCTTGATTCCTCTCTGTCCTACTTTTCATGCTCTTCTCTTTTTTCCTTTCATCCCTATACATTCTTTTTATATCTTTTCTCAACTGTCTAATCTTCTTCCTTCTCTTTTGTTTCATCCTCACCTCATTGCACATTTCTTATTATTTCCTTTCCTGTCCTTTTCATCTTCTCTTCCCTCCATCTCATCTCATCTCATCTCATC
>NW_023339650.1:20102257-20104360 GCF_004916995.1 Morone saxatilis
ACATCTTTTTTCTTCTTCTCTTTTCCAGGTGATTTGTGAGAAGATCTTCAGGCCGTGGTTTTCTCCCACACTGCTTGGGGCCAAAGCTGGGCTGCCACTGCAGGTAGGATTGTTTGTATTATACTTTTATTTTATTTATTCTCTTTAGATCAGTGGTGCCCAACCTTTTTACTTAAAGGACCCCTTTTTGAGTAAACAGATGACCCCTAAAATGGAAAGACATGCAACAGATGAATATATTAGGTAAATAAAGTACAAATGTATTATATGAAATCGAATTTTAAGCACAGTGTCAACAGGTTCAGAGTGAAGATTTTGGACAATGTGCATCAGTTCTGAATTAAGTTTCTCTGGTTGAGATTTTAGTCTTTCTCTAAACAAAAAAACAAACCCTTTATGTTTTATTGAAAAGGTGGAGCTGCAGCGAGCGGTGCAGGAGTGTTCAGAAACAGAAGGAGGTGCAGAGGAGGATGGAGATGGAGGAGGAGAGACAGGTCAGGGCAGAGGTGTCCATCAGCGTCTCCTCAACATCCTGACACGCCTCCTACAGGAGGGAGGGGCTTCAGGGGAAGCAGGAGGGGCCTGGGAGGGGAAAGGCCACGTCCACACTGCACTAAACTTCTGAGGATGTCATATCCCCATAAAAGACTTTATTTCTATCAAAAGATTCTTCTTGGGCAAGGTGATCCCTGCTGAAATGCTCAACCTGGACTCCAGTGATCCTCCTGGAGAAAACATCCCTTTGGCACAGTTTTTAGGTCCAAGGCAGCAGATTAAGGTACCAGGAGCCACCAAATATGGAGCCTTTCTGGGAGATATTCAAGATTATATCTCATCATCAACATTAACTACATAGTCAAAAGTATGTGGACACTGTGTGTACTTTTGGCCTTTTTGTTCTAATGAAGGGAAATCTTAATGCTGCAAATGTCTGTTAGTAATATTTTAGACATTGGTGTTCTTCCAACTTTGTGCCAGCAGTTTGTCTCTTTCCTGTTTCATCATGACAGAAATGGTTTTCCCAGTTTGGTGTGAAAGAACTTGCCCATTGTGCGCCTTTTGGATGAACTGGAACGTAGACTGTGAGCCAGAGATGATCGTCAAAATCAGTTGGACCTGACTGCCGCTCTTGTGTCCGAATGGGATCAAATCCCTGCAGAAGGTTTAACATCTAGATTTTGTTGCCCCAATTTCTGCTGTTTGTTGTCCAGGGAGTGTGTGAGTATCTGCAGTGAGAGAGCTCAGCGATGCCTTAAATATCTTCTCATCAGAGGAGTATATTATAGATCCAGTGTACTTGGATCCTCATGTTTTTTTCTTCCTTTACGGTTAGTCTCAGTGAGATTTAAAAACCTCAGTTGTTTGAAATACATAACTATAAATGCTGCAGACAAGCTGTTACGGTGTAGTGACTATTAGTCAGTAAGTTAATGGTAGTGGTGGGCGGATAGATCCAAAATATCGATATATCGATCCAACGTTGTATTGATATTGATCGATACAGTGTAATGAGATCGATACTTATTTCAGTTTCTGTCCTGTCCGCGCTGCTGCGGAGGCGACCTGGCTGTCTGTCTCTGTTGTAAGTGCCTCTGCTTTGAGGCCGCTCCTGTCACAGCGCTGAGCACAGCCAGGCAACACTCTGCTCCTCCTCCCCCCTTTTGTGGCTTTAATGTCCACGTCGACCCAGGTAAACAAGCAAGCAGGTCTGCCGCCAGTAGAAGAATTTGTTGAGAAGAAAGTGGAGCGCTGTCTGGCTTTATTTTCAGGTTCAAATGAAACAACGGCAATTGTGTAGTTTGTAAACAGGCTTAAATACAGTGGCAATACACGAATTTATATAAGCCACATGAAAAATCATCCAAAAGAAATATAGCAGCTACAGAAACGGAGAGAGGAGGAAGAAAATCCCCACCCTGGCCCGTACAGACCACCACCACGACCCAGAGGCAGCGTCTTTAGAGAAATATCCAGGTAGATAATAGTGTGAAAGTAATATTTTGGTCCATCTTCGGCATTAGTTAATATAATTTTTAAGTGCAACTGGTCAATTTGTTACTATAGCCAACTCAATCAAGTATAAAGTAGGCTAAGACCTTGAAA
>NW_023339650.1:20104385-20104527 GCF_004916995.1 Morone saxatilis
GCAAGCAGGTCTGCCGGCCAGTAGAAGAATTGTTGAGAGAAAGTGGAGCGCTGTCTGGCTTTATTTTCAGGTTACAAATGAAACAACGGCAAATTGTTTAGTTTGTAAACAGGCTGTAAAATACAGTGGCAATACTACGAAT
>NW_023339650.1:20104623-20106096 GCF_004916995.1 Morone saxatilis
AGAGAATATCCAGGTAGATAATAGTGGTGAAAGTAATATTTTGGTCATCTTCGGCATTAGTTAATATATATTTTTAAGTGCAACTGGTCATTTGTTACTATAGCCAACTCAATCAAGTATAAAGTAGGCTAAGACCTTGAAATAATACATTTATCCCATTGAAACGTTTTATTTTATTACAGAGCAGCGGAGAGGGAGAAGACTGCCGTAAGTATCGGTATCGGTATCGGCGATACTGACTGGTATTGGATCGGTATCGGATCGATACCAAATCTTGCCGTATTGCCCACCACTAGTTAATGGGTAAATAAATGACCAGTGGCTTTCTTTAGGCTTTCAAGAGTAGGTGCAGTTTGGGTTTTTGAAAGTAGAAAACTAATATGATTGATTGGATTTTCAACAGTTCAAACAACTTTGAACTTCTTCCACATAATATATAGCATCTGTATTCTGTCATATTACTTTGGCCTAATCCATGATGGTACATATAAATCACTAACATTTATAGAGAGTGATGCTGCAGGAGGCTCAACCATTGACAGTATATGTAATGAATTTACAGGTCTGAAGTGAATCTAACGCAGAAGTGTCTTAAACCTGCATTCTATGTAAAGGCCAGCAGGGGGAGCTCCATTGGCTGTGTCAGTAAATCAGAGATATTCATATGTCCAGATGTCCAAAAACATTTTGTCTCAAACTAGAAATAAGTCAGAACTCCTTCACAGTCATCTATATTTGTTATTTTAATAATACAAATTATTAATTTCCCGATCAAGGCATTTTTTTACTGATTAGTATCGGCTGTATCGAACTTTATCGATCTGCGCAATGACTGCAGAATCAGAATCAGAATTGGAATTATTGCCAAGTACAGTAAGTTGTTACACGTACAAGGAATTTTTCTTGGTGTGTTGGTGCATAATAAAGATATGGATGAAGATAGAAAGATCCAAACTGTACAGCATATTTACAATGTGCAGGATAGAAAAAACAACGGGAGTGCATTAATGTAATGCATATATACAGGGTGGGTTTAAGAGTCAACTCTCTGTGTGTAGGGACAAAAAGCCACTGTAATCCACACAAAATCTGAACATTTGTTTAACAAACACTGAAGAGAAACTCCCTCCAGACAGCGACAAGACCAAAACGATCACAGATCGTTCTTATTTTGGAAAAAAAAAAAAAAAGTTCAGCAATGCAGGCAATTCTTCTCTATTAAATTGTGAAGCATATACATTGGACTTTAATGTACTTGAAGTGTGTACCCTGCATCTGTATTACAGGATTGAGAGTTGGTATCAGCAGATACTCAATATGAAATAACTTGGTGAGGACATCCCTAATAAAAATCTATAATCCTTTTTGTATGTTATGTAGTTATGCTATGCTAGGGGCGGCTGTGGCTCAGAGGTAGAGCGGGTCGTCCCCCAATCGGAAGGTTGTTGGTTTGATCCCCGGCTCCTCCTGGCA
>NW_023339650.1:20106196-20110851 GCF_004916995.1 Morone saxatilis
AATTCAATTCAATTCAATTTAAACTACTGAGTTATTCAACAGTTAATTTTTTTGTTGAGTTTAATTTCCGGGAAAGAGTGACTCACTCTGTTATCTTATTTCTTTTATTAGGATATGCTGTTAGGATTGACAGTGTTAAAGGTCCAGTGTGTAACATTTAGGAGGAGAATAACCTTCACAGGTATGTTTACATTTAAGGCGATCGGTTGTTTGAGTTGAACTAACTCATCAGGTTTTATAGAGAGTATGTTTACAGTATTAGTACTTTTACTTCTGCCTCTGTACTGTGGTGAAAACGTTCTGTTCTTCCATCAGTCGTTTGATCCTCTCTGAGGACACTGAAGCTTCACTGTTGACTGATTCTTTAATTTAATACAAATGAAGTGCAGTCACTCTCTCGGCTGCTCATTATCAAAGCTAACTGCTGCCAAAATGCTAATTTTCTGCTGGTGTGTAAATGTGAGGGTGTCCAAACCTCCCAGTCTTTAACTGTTTGGTGTCTCTCCATCCAGATACGGTTTGGTTTAGCAAGTAGCTATCTGTCCATCAGGAAACTGTAAATCACAGAGAGTTGAAGCTGAGCAGCCGGAGGACGTCAGAGGGAAGACCAGGAACTCTCTTCTTCATCAAATCTGATCCATTTTCACCCAAATCACTAAATAAAGTCAGTCAGAGTGAAACGCTAGCTGACTCGTTGGCTAATGTACATCAATAGTTAGCTTGATACATCTGAAAGCTAATGTTAGCAAAATACTAACTAGCTATATCAATCGCTTCTTAGCTGGCATATTGCTAACATTAGCTTTCAGCCCTCAGAAATGCTCCGGCGGCGCCATAAGAGGGAGTGCGTTTGATTGGAAGCAGCGTTAGTACACGCCCCCGAGTGCAGGATGATGATTAATTACATTCATTGTTTTTCAGGAAACTCTAAAATACCGAAAACAATGAATTATTTGTCATTGCTGGGTCAGACACTGGAGAACATGTGTGATACAAACACTTAAACATCAATTTTGACTTGATGGGGAGTGTTTGTGACAGAAAGTAGTTCCACTCTCTTCTTTTACAAGTCTTTGTGTAATGTTTTCACTTTAACTTTTTCACTGTATTAAAGTCTGACTCTGGAGGTAATTGATCACAGAGTCCGGGTTCAGTCACAGTCTGCTCCAGTTTAAGAACACGAGATAAAAGGTGATAAAACGACACGTCGGTTCTGTTCTTTAGAAACTAATTTCACACTGTGTTAAGTCTGAAACTGGGAGCAATAAACTCTCTGAGCTGTGATGGAGAGGAGAGAGAGAGAGCAGTGAAACATTAAAGTCAGCGAGGTTATAACTCCTGCTCTGAAACCGTGAACTCCCAGAAATATTAAAGCCCCCCCCCCTCCAGTCTGAACCCAGTGTTGTGATGTTTGAATCATGTATGTGCAGAGTTGTTTCACACTAGAGGGATGATCTCACACTCATCTGCTGAAAGTGGAAAGTTTCTCTGATTTTAAGGGCCGGGGAGGTTTAGGAAGTCAACCCTGGTCCAGTATGCAACTTATACAGTTTTTAAAAAGATGCCTTTTTAAAGGATTTTAATGTGTAAATCCCTTTTTTACATATCAGACACACATTATTGTTCCAAGCTGATTTTTTTTATAGTGAAACAGCCTTTTAATGTCACTGTTATGCAGCATCTGAACGTGTCTGAACAGGCTGACAACATCATTTAGAAAAAGCTCTGGTTTCCTCGTCCACACTGAAACACAAAACCAGAGTTTTCGGATTCTCACACACACACACACACACACGCACACACACACACACAGGCGACATGCGATGAGGCGTTACTAACATGTGATCAGTTTCCTGCCATCTGGCTGCAGTTGTTGCTGCTCCTCTGATCACAGAGCAGTCGACTTCAAAGACGGTCTTCAGCCTGCAGGAGGCTCAGAGACGGGACAGAGGTACAGGGGTGTGTGTGTGTGTGTGTGGGTGTGTGTGGACCACTGACAGTATATATAATGGACAGAACCTCTGGGTATGTGAAGTGAAGACAGCACAGAAGTCTCTTAAACCTGCATTCTCTCTAGTGGCCAGCAGGGGGAGCTCCATTGGCTGCAATAAAAACCGATATAATGCAGTCTTATAGTAAACAGTTTCCTGATGAGTTTATGGTCTTAGTCTCTAGTTTCAGTCTTCTTCCATACAGCATGATGTTCATCCCCACTGTAAAGGTTATTAAATATGCTGTAAGTGTAATGTGAATACTGTTTTTAAATATATTACACTGCCAGTAATAAAACAATGTCGCATTTTACGTTTTTTTTTTATTTTACTAACTCCCACATAAAGCAAACCTCTAGGACTGTTTTTTTTTCACTTACGTAACATTTCAAAAAGTAAGTAAGTAAATATGACTGTGTGTCCTGATTTGACTCGGAGATAACTGCGGGCAACAGGTTGGTTCCGCTCTGCTGGTGCAAGTTTGCAAAACTGGACCTGAGGATTTTAATGCAAAGAAGAATTTTTTATGTGAATCCAAAATTAAAAAAAAAAAGGATTTCTTAAGAAATGTATCATTAACCTATGTAAGTATTGTTAATGTGCATTTAGATTCAGATGTGAAATCAAATATAAACTGTATGATTGACCTGATGCAGACGTACCTGTTCAGAGCAGCTCTCTGGGTTTCTTCACTGGACGTCCATGACGGCTCCAGATGTTTGTGCTGGGAGGTCAGCTCTGCTAAACCTCTGGAGTCAAATGATTAACAGACACCACGGGGGTCCTGATGCTAATACAGATTTCTTACTGAATAAACACAGTCCTCAGGCTGATGGTTTTTGACGGTTTCACAGATGTTTGCAGTTTGCAGCTGTAAAGGATTTTCTCAACAGTCAGCGAGTAACATCAGCAGCACCTCGTAGAGACTTATTTATGCGTTTTACTTCCCCTTCATTTCTAATCAAACTGGGTCTATCTAACGACTGCTGGCCCTTTAAAGTTCCCACCATCCTTTGGGAACAAGATAGTGAGATGATTACTGCAGGACTCCTGACCCTGAAAGGTCAGAGGTCAGACTAACTGTTGGTGTAACATTACAGTCGCCTCGGGCTCAAGTTTACCTCTGTGACACACACTGATGCCTTGATACACCTGACAGAGTCGGGTTTCACAACGCTGAAGCCCTGAGGGCAAACAGGAGGTCCTAATTGAAACTTGAAAATGGAAAAATGTGCTGATGTGCATTTTGGTGGTGGTGGTGGTGGTGGTGTACACACAATAGAGCAATAGAGCAAAAAACAACAATAAACAAACCTCCAATAAGGTCCACCAATCAGATGGTTTGGCCCAATGGCTCCCAACCTGTTCCCTTAAGGAACCCGTGTCACTTGGCCATTGTTCGATTAGACAATTTACTTTACATTTACTTTTCTTCATAGAAGTGAATTTTAAGGTTTTCTAGCACGCCTTAAAATCAAGAAGGCCTTGCGATTCTCCCGGTTGGGAACCACTGGTTTGGTCAACCTTTACACAGTCTGATCAGGGATCAATAAAATGTGACATGGTTGAGATGATTGATGAGGAGAATTAAGGGTTGTCACCTTGTATTAGTACATTTTCTATATGTGTGGATAATTACTCATTAAATTCAGTGCTGAAAAATAAAAGGACATTTTCAGTGTTGAATCTGATCGTTTTTCCTCCATCAGAAAACTGAACCTGTGACACTGTAAAACCTGACAACACATCTTAATAAAAGTAAATTAACATAAATTAATCCTACAAAATTTTTTTTGAGACACTCATTCACGTGACCTTAAATGTGTGCAGTATTTTAAATATTGGTGATTTAATTCCAGTTTGTTCCACTGACTCATTTTCTTGAAGTTGACTTTATATAATTATAAAAATATAAGCATTATAATGCTGTAATATTTAAATTTTAGCTTTTATTTCAGTTTATTAATCATCAGAAGTTCAAGTATGATCTCAATGACAAAGTGTAAAGATTTGGCTCTCATTTTGATAATCAATTATAAGTTCTTTTGTGTTTTCCGTGCCCTTTTTCTGCCTTTTTCCCGGTCGAGAATTATGGAGGCTGCGTTGGCAATTATAAATGAAAGTTTTGACAGCATTTTGATGTTTGAGCCGTTCGGCAGCATAGAGGAGTGCACGGTGCTCCGCGGACCCAACTGTACCAGCAAAGGTAACGTCAGATCAGTAACAGTCTGTTACGCATAGGTTACGCAGAGCCTTGACATCATATCCGGGGGAAAATGTCAGTAAATTCGAGTTAAAAACAGACTTCGCTTATCCCGTGCAAATGCGCAGCACGAAACACAGACGTGGTGGGGTAATTACTAAATCACATGAGGTCCAGGAAATACTAGTCCTGTGCGAATAGGGCTTAAGTTCCTGATGAACCTGACAGTGAAATGTTGTTTCCAGTTTGGTGTGATGGGTTAAATTTGAGAGAAAGGCTTCCTCTGATCCAGTTTTTATCACAGAGGAAGCCTTAGGCCACCACTTTCATCCGCTGCTCTTCTTAATTAATCACACTTCCAGCAGCAGAGTTCAGCTTCCTCCAGGCTTTTTAATTAATAACCTTCACTGCGAAACATTCATTACAGCCACCTGACAGATGAGAAAAGTGGAGAACATTTG
>NW_023339650.1:20110864-20114788 GCF_004916995.1 Morone saxatilis
GTCATACTGCAGAACCTCATACAGCCTACAGATTTTTACCATTTATTAATTTTGTCCATTTGTAACATCACACATGTTTAAGACCAAGAGGTGGTTCAGAAAAGATCCCCCCCTCACAGCTCAAACAACGATCAATCAAACCCTGGGTTGTTCCATATCAGTGTTTTTAAATAGTTCAGATTAGAGAAGGATTGCAGTCACAGAAAAGCTCACTTTAATTGCAGTTCTGCTAGGTATCCTGTAGCGTCAGTTGTGCACATGCAGTCAATGCAGCCAAGTTAGTAATAAAGTACCAGTCAAATCTTAAACAAAAAACAAAAATTAATAAATAAGCCAACGTACACGCCTGTTGATACCTAGTTACCACGACCTTCAATCACTGTCCAAAAAAATACATACAACAAAACAATTAGTAAATAAACCAGCTCAAAAAACAACAAAGAAAACAGCCCACCCACACTACAAACTGAAAAAACAAATATCCTACTGTCACATCACATATGAAATAAACCACACATCACCAACCAGATGTCTTTAAACAAACATTTCACATTACAGTCATAGGATTATCCAGTAGTCGAAAGACAAAATAACCTATAAAAACATTATCCAACCTACAAGGGAATTACACAAACCAAATACATGACACCCCTCTAAACAATGATTGTCGTAAAAACACCAATACAACCCATGGCTTGATCAAAATTTAACAAACCTACCATAAACAAAAAACAAAAAAAAAATAAACACATTGCGAATATCACAAAAAACCTTACCTATTTACTTTAACTTTTCAGACTCATTCACACAGTAACCCCACACCATTTATAAGAATGTCATTGCACTCACAGCAGCTCTGCCAACCACTAACACCATTCGAGAACACACTAACTTACACATTCCACCCTCACAGTTCACCAACTTAAAACAGTTGACATCACTCCAAAAGCTGACATGAAATGTCCACTAAGTGATCATCATAACAGGTCTAATGCAACATACATTCTCCACAAAGACCAAAAAAATCCCACAAGACCTCGCCATCTCAGAAACATTTATAAAAAATCCAATCACAAAACATACAAGTGATTATAGTATTATACCTCGTTGATTATGTTCTACATGCATTACAAATGTTGATTACAATTCAACTTTAGCTTTATATTCAATTCTCCAACAAAAATAAATCCTAGTCCATAAATAATTATCAGACATCACCTCTCAAATCACTTGATATTATGTGAAGACATCTCTTGTTTTTCCATATCTAAGCACTCTCAAAAATCTACCAAATCAAAAAGTCAATAACGTATCTAATGACTTTTAGTTACGTTCACTTTTTACCCCGCTAACATGGGCCCAAAATAATAACAACCACCCACACACACAATACAAATCACACATAACGACCCACAATAAACCACTATTCAAAACAAAAAGACCCATCTATAAAAAAGAAAACTGATACAAAATTAATCACACACCATATTTTGCCAATACCGCTCCCTCTCTGCATACATTTGTCAGTGACAAAGTCAATCAACTTCAAACTATTTACGTCAAAACAACAGAATCATTCTCAATAAGTTAGAGATAAATGTAAAGCAAAAGAAAAATTAATTCGTATGTATACCAATACTCGATCCCCAACCATTGCTAGTTCAATTCGATCGCAACCCAGACCATGGAGAAAAATACCTACCACCCATCATAGGTATTTACTAATTCAAAAATTCTTTACTTTACCTAACTGTCTTCATTTAAAATGAAAATAAGTTATGTTACTGCATCTGTATAAAAATCCGTTCTTACTTGTGATAAGCAATTTCCCGTTCATCAAAAATGACTTCATTTTTACCAATTGGCGGTACTAACTCTATAACCAAGGTTCTTTTGCAACACGTTCGATGCTATGAAAAAAAACCAGGCCCAGTTAAAGGTTGCACTTCACGCATTTACAACACTTGCAGAACAGGATGAGATAAACTACGTTGATTGCACGCCAGCATTTTAAGCCACTTAACTTAGAATCAACCATAACAAATAACTGATAAGTTCAAATCAAACAAAATTCACAACACCCACAATTCACTCCTCATTCACCAAATGCCCAATTCCACCCCAATGCTGTTTACCCTAAACAGGATTACTTAAACATATCCTTAGGACACCCCAAATTCCAGCTGCACCCATAAAACACAATGGCATTACCAAAATGCAGCAACCCACAAACCGCAGAAATACACTAACCTCTTAATCAACACAAAATCCCATACGGGATTACAAAAACCGAAAAAACCACTTGCAATACTAAATTCCCCCTCACCAAACATCAACAAGAACATTACTGCACTCACAAGCTTTAAAAAATACAAAAATAACTCCCTCTTAAAACAACATAACATCCCTTTAACATGCTATTATCTGTAAGAGTATATAAGACACAATATTACACTTAAATCCGCCATACTGAAATCGCTTCGGTCCGCTACAATTATAGACTCATCTCGGCGCATTCTCATAAGCAAGCAGGGCTCGACCGAGCGAATAAACATACTTACTCACAACCATATAACTCAGAAAATCACTAAAAGCCCCAGGCCAACATCGATCACAAAACACCAAGAAAACTTAAGCATAAACTGAAAACAAACACAAAAGTCAACAATATTATAGTAATACCATCGCCAAAATACTACAGAAATTTTTCAAAGGAGTGGACAAGCAAAAGTGACCAGCAGAAACTAGAACCCGATTTACTTGCTATGCCTTTATATACACTGTATAAGGAGATAACTCAGAATATACTAAAAAAACATAAATATAGATCAATCAAATATCAAACTTTGGTGAAGCACTACAACCACGACGGCATACATCAAGAACTCAAATACACTCACAAAACAAGACCAAACAAGCAAAGTCAGCATGGAAGCTATCCTTACTAAAGGCAGTTCCGGGAAACATCTCAACCCTACTCCAAAAACCACACAAGCCCTTTTCATCAGATCAATACAGCATAAATCATCACATAACTACCTTGCCACTCCAAACTTCTCTTCTCTTGTGCGACTTGAATTCCCATTACATACAACACTCAGACAAGTATCCTTCTCACCAGGACCATCACAAGTAACAACAATTTGCCTTTACCATGACCAAGGGTAATAACCAGGATCGCGTTTCCTTTAACAAAAAAATAGAAAAATCGGCTTATCCACAAATTACGTCATCACCTATGATTCACGTACAAAAAACTCCTTTCTGAATTTCAAAAAAGACCTCCAAAAAAATTCGACAAGAACATCAAATTTTATACAAACAGAAATGTATGCCAAAAAAGAAAAAGAGCACAAAGACTGCAAGCTGCAATGCCGCACACACCCAAACCACACATTTGGCTCTTCATCCCATTAACACAGGGTGTAAAAAACGTGTGCAAGGGTGAGGCACCCCATTGCTCCGCAGGGAAAAGCACGATGCTTATTACTACAAAAAAAAAGCACGAAACACCGCGAAAAACGAGCTGACATCTCATTGGAAAAGTAAGAAAAAAAAGAGAAAAAGAACAACGCTGCTTACTTCAAAAGAACTCCAACAATGAGTGTGGATGGAAGAAGAAAGCAGAAGACGACATGAGGTTGTCTATCCATTTTCAAACACCAGCGAAGAAAAAACGACAGCTGGCGCAGAAAATCAAACAAAAACCAACGCTCAACACTCCTGGGCATGATAGCCTACCTCCCTTAATATTCTTTTAGCTAAATAGATACAGTAGGAATTCAAAAGCAACATTTGGAGGCTGGAAAACGTCCTTTGCACATAGCCACGACTCCTGCTGTTGTAAACGGGCATGAACTAGATAAAATGTGAAATTCTTCTCCAGTAAACCTTTTGAAAAGTCTAACTGACGTTGCATATTTA
>NW_023339650.1:20114888-20117420 GCF_004916995.1 Morone saxatilis
TCTGATTCAAATCAGTTTTTGTTACACCCCTACCACAAACCAATCGGTGACATCACAATAGACTCACACTTGGTCTCTGCTGAGCTTTAAGATCTGTCAGACTGAAACTAACAGAGACAGAAGAGCTAATGCTGAGAGTCATTGGTCTAAGCTAATAGCTAATTGTTAGAAATTATCAAGATGTTGTTGTTTGTGTCTTAGGAAACGGGTTTTTAGAAGCCTCAGAAAGGAAAACAGAATTAGATATTCAGATCGATTCCTCTCATGTTGAATATGAAGCTACTGACAGCAGCTGGTTAGCTTAGCTTAGCATAGATACTGGAAACATGGGGAAACTGATTTGATTTTCATGACCTGCTCAACTGGTTGAGTTTTTTTTCAAACAAACTAGTCTTTATGCTAAGCTAAGTGGCTGGTTATAGCCTTATATGTTTTGTGTTTTCATTAGTTTTGGCCACAAAAGTCTGTTTCTGTTTGAATTTTCTGGCAAATTTGCGACTAATCAACTGACATGTTTCATTTTGGGTGGATCCAACCGTTTGTGTATTTATGAAAGAGATCCCCGAGGTCTGCAGATTTCCAGAGGGTTTGAAACACCAACATCAGGGTGAAGACTTCACATACGGGAGGGTTTCTTTCATGTGTAAATCCTGCAGTTACAGATACAATCTCTTTAAAGAGCCATGAAATTATCAGTTTCTCCTTTGACCTTACATGGTCCTGATGGTCAGCACATCAGGTTGTTTAATATGAAGCAGACACAGGGAGCATGTAGAGGCTGGATATACAGGGAAGAAAACTGGGTAGTTTATTGACTGATACCTTTTGAAGGAGAAAATCTGGTTTAATCAGAGGAATTCAAACCTGCAACCTCCAGGTTTTCTACTCGAGTTGCTGAAGAACGGCTGCCTTCCTGAGCGAAGACAAACTGCAACGATTATTTCATCACTTAATGAGAAGAATGAAATGGATTATTTCTGCTCAAAGCCTTGTCTGCTGATAAATGATGATAAATGATAAAGTGCTTGTGCTGTAAGGCAGACAGAAAGAGTTCATGAGAAAATGTTCCAATTATTTTTCCACCCAGACATGATGGATTATTGGGCTGGGAACAAATTAATCAACTAACAGATAAAATGACTGCGAGCCAGGCAGAGAATGAACCCGCTGTTTGAGTCTTCGATTGGCAGAAAGTTCCTCTTTTTTTGTACTTTACATGTGAAATTATCTATTGTCAGAAATGTAATATAATGTTCTCATGTATAATCACCTGAAAATAAGAATGGTTGTGTTTTTGCTACCATACATTGCTACAGGCCATCCCAAACAATCCAAATATTCTTAAATAATCAATAAATAAGTATTTTGGTGACTTTATTGAGCTGTGCGAGTTACTATTACTCTTAAAATAATGAAAATAATATTTTTCCTCTGCTGGGATATTATGCAAACCATTGTTGGAACTGGTTACTGGTTAAATAGCTCAATATTAGCTGTAATAATATTATGTATAAGCGAAACAAAGTTAGATATATTTTCTGTTTTTACTACCGAAAACCACAAGTAGCTAGATGATCTACAACTACCTAACTAACTAGTTAATTTGTGTTTTAATACAGAAAAAACACTGCATAACTAGCTCGATAATAACTAGCAAAGCTAGTTTGCTAGTTAGTCAGTGTTGGTTAGTGCTGGTTAAATGGAGCTCAATATTAGCTGTAATATCTTATTAAGACAAAGTTTGATATATTTTATTAAAACCAGATCACCTTCCTAATGCAATGCAGAGGCCGCCAATTTATCCGCCATGTTTCTACAGCAGTAGTGTGAATGAAAGAGAAAGCAGAAAGAGTGCGGGACGTTTCTGAACGTCCAAATCAGGACTCGTGGACGGCTGTTTACTGAGGGCGCTGCTCGACATGAAGAAGTCGAAACAGCAGAAAGTAACAGGAAGTGGAGATAAAAAACCCTCCTGTTTTCTTCTGATGAAAAGAAACGTCTTGAAGATCAGACGAGGAGGCTGAAGGGAGATTAAACAACAGAAGAGAACATTAAACTGTTCTGTCAAACACAGACAAACACAGACAAACACAGTCAAACACAGAGCCAGCGCTATCAGTCATGGTAGAGTAAAGATGTTAGTGGGTCATTCAGAAAGAACCACATATCTCCGTCCTGATCTCAGACCACAAACATCTGTGGTTTGTCCCTTTTCTGCTCTGCTCACTTGAAATAGTCTTCAGAGAGAAATTAAACTGATATCTACAACGGCCTTAATTTATACAGTTAATCACTCTTTTGGTAGTTGTCTCTGTCCTTATCTGTTCATGCATTATGGCTCTCGGGATGGCAATACTACAGACTGAAATATCTCAACAATTACACTGCAAAAGAGGAATCTCAAGAAAGTATAAAGGTCTTGTTTCTGGGAAAGTAGTCTTTGTCTAAAAAGAAAAATAATCATGTATCAAGCATGTTTTACATTAGAAAAGTGATGTGAAATTTTCTTTAATAAGATTTTACAGCTAATAT
>NW_023339650.1:20117528-20117688 GCF_004916995.1 Morone saxatilis
CACTCGCACAACTTCTCAGTTTTAGAGAAAGTCATCTTGCTGTTTAGTTTTTCATCGTTTTAATAAAAGTGATAAAAATAAGATAAAAATAATGTTTCTGGTGCCAAGTAGAGACCAAGTAACTGATATTTATTACGCTGTTTGAAGAAATTATGTCTTA
>NW_023339650.1:20117788-20122269 GCF_004916995.1 Morone saxatilis
GAAACAGCAGAAAGTAACAGGAAGTGGAGATAAAAAACCCTCCTTTTTTCTTCTTCTGTGGTCTTATAGTAAAAGGTAGATTAATAAACACAAACCATGGAATCAGTTTACAGTAACGTCACATTGGACAGACGACAGAAACAGTGACAGATGGCAAAACAATGAGATTGAATATTGTAGCTGCATATGTCAGGACACTCATTTTATCCCTATTTCTTTCATTTCTTATATATAACGACACTGATTGTTCATCTGCAAATACATAACATAATTGCTTGCATTGCTGACTGTAGGATTTAGGCTCCTAAAAGCTAAAAGGCAATATAATATTCTTATTTTATGGTATTAAGTTGGCAAAGACCTCTGAATTTACACCAGTCAAATTAGAGGAACATGACGCAAGGCCAAAGTACCTGGATAGGTTGCTCTCATCTGTGACAACGATAATATGGAGGATAGAGTGAAATCTCAAAGGGTTTTCTCCAGGAAACTCTTACAGAGAATATCTTTGATATAATAAAACTTCAAACAGTCTGAGGCCCAGAGAGAGGCTTTGATGTTTGCTTAGAAACTCTGCAGTGAGTTTATAGAAGTAACAGACTTTTAAATTCAACCCGTTTTAATGAGAACAATTGGATGTAGTTTGGTTTAAATGAGGCTTAATGGAGCAAAAAGAGCCGACTTCCTCTATAAAAGCTGGTTTATACTTGTTTGTATCCTTGTGTCCTGCTTTAAACTTTGAATCTGCAGAAAGAAAAAGGCAGTTTTTTACAGCCTGAGAATAAATAAGAGAGAAAAGAAAAGCATTGTAATTGAAGACACGAAAAAGCTCTGATTGTCCGGTCACCAAAGAACATCCCCCGAAATAAAGCGACATGATTGCTGAGGAGGAATCAATACAAGGAATCACATGAATAATAAGCTGGATGCTCGTTAGTGAGGTTTCATTCTATAACTAATAACTCATTCAAATATGGATCAAAACACCAAACATCAGTCGTCGAATGCATCTATTAAAATGCGTTTTAATTAGTCTGCTTTGATTCCTGGAAGGCGAGCAGCGACTCCGGCTGCAGACAGAGTCAATCGATGAGGAGCTGTGATTAAAGATCCGCAGGTCAATTAAACCTCCTCATCTTCATGCCAGACGCCTCGCAGGAGCACGAGGAGGAGGACAGACTGAAAGAGGTTCTCAACCCTGGAACGTGTGTATTTTAGCTGTTAACTGAATTATAAGACTGTACTGTGATCAGTGCTGCTCTTTATATCCATATTATTCATATTAAGTTATTAAATTCTGTATTTTGCGGGTTGAAAATGTCTCAATTCGGCCTCTAATGTTTTAAATCAGAAACTGAAAACAGTGTCGACACAGCACCTAGCTTAGTTACAAACAGGTCGCACACAGAAACCTATACAGACAGCGTGAATGTGCTTCTAGTGACTGTAAACGCTGCAGCATACTCTGAGAGTCTGACAGCAGCTGCTCATTAGCTCTGTTAGCTCTGACTACCAGCTCGCTGTTCCTGCTACGCTGCTGTGGTATGTCTGTCAATCACTGCAATTGCTGTCGAGGCCACGCCCCCTACAGTCACTGATTGTGCATTGTGTATGTGAACCTGTCACATACACAAACACACATATGAAAAGATGTGTGTGTTCAGAGATGTTTGATGGAAACTTCCAGAAAAGGTCCAGACATGACCGGGGTCAGTTTCATAAGAAGGTGGAGTCCAAGGACACACACAGCGAGTGTGAAAGGAGCAGTTTTATAAGCAACACATAGAGATTTCCCTCTTTGTTCTCGGCTGTCAGTAAATCTTTTGTCCTCTTGTTGGCCTTTCATTCGCCTGCATAAACAGACGGGAACAGGACAGAGAGGAATGAAAGAAGAGGATGAATCCATTTCAGACCTGAGGCGACAGCTCGATTGTCTCCGTGAAAAAGAAAAACTGCTGCGTGGATAAAAGAAGGAGCGAAGTCGTCGCCCGGAGGAAGGACTCAAACGTCTCACGGTGAAATGTCAGCGCACAAAAGCAGCAGATTGGCACAGCGAGCAAAACCTGGAAGCAGACGGGACGTCTTGTACGGCTGCCAGGACCTGCTCAGACCACCTCAGTCCGGTTTCTGGGTCAGGACAGCAGAGGACAGAGACACTTTCTGTGGTCTCATTGATGTTTTTACTCTCTTTGATCACTGATACTGAAAACCAACTTTTTATTTCTGTAGGAAGACGCCTGAAAACATACATATATATATAGTTTCTGCCATTAGATCCTCCTAAATGTTAAACACTGGACTTTAAACGTACATACATTGTTTATTCAGTGCAGTTAACACCAGGAAGCTGCGATATCGGAACAATTAACACAAATCCAAACAATCCCTGTGAATTCTGTGTAATTTTGTCCACTCACAGCAACTTTTTGAACAATCGTTGCAGTTGCAGACGAGTTGCTTTTGATTTTTTAAATTATTTTATTATACACTTTGTAACACAAACAAAAAAAAGTACTTTTTATTATGTATTTTATTTTTTTAGCTTACAACATTTTGTTGTATATATCAGTTTCAATGATTTTTGAGTTTAATTAACTTATCTGGTTTTACAGTGTATTAAAATAACATACTTTTCACTTTCTCCTGCAATTTAACTGCAAAGTCTTAAAACCTGATTAATGAATCCCAAATAAATAACTTTAAAGGGCCAGTGTGTAACATTAAGGAACTATTGGAAAAAATGTAACATAATATTGTTTTTTTGTAGGTTTTCATTAGTGTTTAATCACCTGAATATAATAACTGTTGTGTGTTTGTTACCTTAGAATGAGGCGTTTTTATCTACAGAGGGAGCGGGTCCTCTTCTGGCGGAGTCTGCCATGTTGAATCGCCATGTTTCTACAGTAGCCCAGAGAAGACAAATCAAATACTGGCTATAGGGGCTTTCCTGTTTGTTTTTTTGCAACTTTTATGGCCACCGTAGTTCCTCCCACACACTTTACAGCTCGCTCTCATTCCCAGGTCATCAAATACAGACGCGAGTGGTGTTCAGTTAGTAACGTACCCACTAAATCCTACAGTGCGTTTAAAGCAAAGGAGGTTTGGTGACAGCAGGAAAAAGTGATGAATAACAGCTGAAAGAAGACGGAGGGAGAAACGAAGGAGCAGAGAGAGGATGAAAGAGAGATGGTGACTGCTGGAGTGTGAGGGAGGTCAGACTAATCAGCTCCACATCACAGGAAACGAGGGACGAGAGATGAAACGAGAGCGATCCTCTCAGACCCTCGAAGCTGAGGCAGCTTTTTAATCAAAGATCTTCTCCGCTTCGCTGTCAAACAGGATGTGTTGTTGCACTTCATGCTGTCATCGACAGCACCCACGACAACACCCACAAACTTTTTACAAATGTCTTTTCATCCAAGTATCCACTGACAACAAACACACAACTTTATCAGTGATTTGGGTGAAACTGGATCATATCTTATGGAGAGAATATTGTCTGGTCTAACATTAGCTGACTTAGTCCGGGGGAGGCCGGAGCCGAACCCAACAGTAAAAACACCTCTGTACTTTATTCCCTGTCGTCAAACTGTCTGATTTCTGTTTCACCTTCATCAGTTATTTCCAGGATGTTTGATCATTTTAATAAATTTCCAGGTGTTTCCAGGACGAGTTGGAACCCTGTTATACACTAAACAACTCTTTCTGTGACGTCTTTGTGTTGATGATTTGCAGCCCGTTCTTCTATCAGAGAAACTTTTAACGAGCAGCTCTTCACCTCCTCAGGACACGTCGACTCCTCACCATTAACCTTTACGGATATTTATGGTTTTAAGTGTTCAACCTTTTGGGTGCAGGACGTTCTCACTGACCGCTAACTCTCAGTGAAAACCTATAAATACCCCCCCACACACACACACACACTGTAAAACACGCAGTTAGCTGGTGCAGATCCATCACTCTGACTTTCTCCTGGTTTCTGTCCCACAGAAACAAAAGAGTCTTTGTTCTGGATCTGGACCAGGTCTCTCCTCGCTGCAGCCGAGCCAACTTCTCCACACGAGGATTCAGGAATTAGGCAATAAAAAAAAAGGAGGCATTCAAGATAAATCCCACAGCTTATTAAACAACCCCCTCGCTGCCACCACCACCAACCTTGTAGACCACGATCTGGTTTGGGTCTGCAAAGTGTGAATGAAATGTTGACCTGCTCCATGCTGAGGGTTCGGTTGTGGCTCCACATTTTATTCCTGTGAGGGAGCAGAAACACTAAACCTTGGAGCTTTTTAAATCTGATTTTAGGGAAACTTTTCACTCTTCATTCAAGAGGTGAATGAATACATAACTTTTACTTTTCTTCACAGAAGTAAATAAAATACTGAGATATATTCCTTCTGTGTGTATCTTTTTACCTCGTGACCCCCTCGTGCAACTTTGGTGACCCCTAGTGGGGGTCCCGACCCTCAGGTTGGGAACCGCTG
>NW_023339650.1:20122369-20126146 GCF_004916995.1 Morone saxatilis
TCACCGACTGAGTGCGGGACATCGTATATATCTGAAGTAAAAGAAAGTGGAGGGAGACAAACAAACTACTTAAATATTTACACCTCAAACAAACTATTATTTACACATTTATAAGCTGCAGGAACGTCCTAATCCACAGATCCGGAGAGAGAGAGTGAGACAGAAGGTCAAACCCCCACAGACCACACATACTGACGGACTGTGTACGTCCCAAGAGGAGAGGGAGAGACCCCGGAGCTGTCGAATGGGAACAAATTATTATATATTACAATATATTTCTCAGCTTTTCCTGGATGAACTAAATCTGTCAGTCACAAATAAAGTCACTAAATCTAGTGAGAAAGTCTGAAAGCTCGTAACACAGAGGCTGAGAGAAAGTCTTCTGTCTCTATGAGCGTTTAGTCCTAACTTACAATCAGATGTGTGTGAATCTTATCAAGTGTGTGTGATTGAGTAAATAATTGTGTGTTATTTATCTTCTGCTGTGTGTCAGGTATGGAGCTGAGCACCAGTGAGGGCCAACTGTGTATCAGCATTGACGCCAGCACAGTCAGACTTCCCCCAACGACAGTGAGAACAGAGCTGACGTCGCTCCATACCAGTTTAAATCATACTTATACTACGATATATAATACGTATAGTTTAAATTAGGAATTTAAAACTAACAACAGGAGATTATTAGATTATTTTATTAAAGAAGCTGTAGTTAACTGGAGTTTAACTTCATTACAAACAGTTATAATATATATAACACGATGTAAAGCTGCTGAATGAGAATAAAGAGTGTGTGATCAGTCAGGATCTGTGTGTGTGTGTGTGTTGCAGCTGGAGGACTTTGACCTCCCTCCGTTAGTGCTGAGGAGGTTCTGCAGTGATCCGGACTCTGTCCTCGACCCCACGTCCACCGGACGAGCCATCTGGTGCTACGTCCTGCCCAGGTACGACAGCTCCACCTGCTGGACGGAAATCCTCTCACATCTGTCTGCGCTGAAGGGTTTTCACCACACGTAGACACACTTTAATGTATAAAGACAACTATAACACACACACAGACAGACACAGACACTCACACACACTCACTCACTCACACACACACACAGCATGAACAGGAAGCCAGGGAGAGTGTCCTCATGAGGACAGGAAAAGATATAAATCCTGTAGAGGACATCCAACAGCTTCTTTAATGTGTTTAAAGCTTGAATCAGGATGGTTTTTAATCAGGCGAGTAATGAAAGGAACCACACGTGTTCAACAGCTGCTGGTAAAAGACGGTTTTACAGACTTGTTTTTTTACTGAACTTTACTGTACTGTCTCCAAAATGTCAACTTTTAAAGAACGAAGTAAAAACAGCTGCTGGAAAGACAGGAAAACTAGAGAGTAGATAGTCCCTATCTATAGTCAGTGTTTGATTTGTCCTTTCTGGCCTACTGTAGAAACATGGTGGTTTAACTGGCAGACTCTGCCAGAGGAGGACCCGCTCCCTCTCTAGATAAAAACAGCTCATTGTAAGGTAACGAAAACACAACGATTCTTATATCCAGCTGATTATAAACTAATGAAAACATATATAAAAATATTATAATAATGTTACACACTGGAGCTTTAATACAGTAAACTATTGTGTACTATCAGTGAAGTTTGTAATTACTGCAGCATAGTGCTGCTGATTATTCAGTGATTGGGACTATTTTGCAGCAGTTGAAGAAGAACTTTATTTTACTTAAAGCTTCTCTATATAACTGTTTCTTTCTTAACAGCGTATCTTAACAGGTGTATCATCCAGCAGAACATCACCTGTTTGTGCTCTGAAGGTTTAAACTGGAGGATTTTTAGTTAAGTGTCACAGTTTCAGGCTGAATACTTACAGTACAGGAAACTGTTTCTTCTCCAATTTATTCTCTCATGACCCTCTGGAGGGGCCCAAGCCTTATGTTGGGAACCACTGGGCTAGATAACTGCATATAGTTAAACTGAGTGAGTATTTAGAATAACGTTACTATCCGCAATGTTAGGACTATTAGCTCAATACTACTAACTAGCTCGCGGTTTACAAATCAGCCCATAATCTGAATGCATTAATCAGAACTGAAACAGACATTTAAAAGTAACACAAAAGTTACTTTACTTGGTAACTAATTACTTTTATATGGAGTAATTGGTAAAGTAAATCCATTACTTTTGAGAGAAGTAACTAACTAATAGCGGTGTAAAGATTTACAGATACATTGTTGCTTATTAAACTGTCCCTGAATCGTATCGTAGCAGATATCCGGATACGTATCGGACAGATAAACACCCCGAGTAACTAATTACAGTATTTTAGTAACTTGTCCAACACTGGTCGTAATAAAACCTAAATGTACCTTAAAACCTTTAACACAAACTCTTCAGCACAGATGGTAATACTCTGTAACAGACAGCAAACAGCCGTCGAACAACAGACTTCGTATGACAATATTCACAATTTGGATTCATTTCCATGAATTTGATTGTTTTGGTCGTTGGACTCTTACAGACTAAACTTATATATATATATATATATATATATATATATATATGATGGAGGAATGTACACAGACCGAATGGTTCGGGGGTGGTTGGCTGTCTCTCTTGTTTACAGTGTAAATCTGAATTTTAATTAATTAACCCAACAATTAAACTGTGGGGAATGTGACTGATCCAACGCTGTGCAGCATCCATACTGACAGAAGTTTAAACATTTATATTTGTGTAGGAGATCAAAACTACGACCCCGTGTGTTTTAAGAGTGCGAAGTGCAACGCCGAGCTGGGGTCGCATGAGGGCGGCCGTGAACACCGGTGAACTGAAGCGCTCCCCCCCCACGAAGCCCGGCTGATCCGCCACCGGCACGGGCAGAGCCATGCCCGGTCGATGTAGGAGAGCCAGTCCGTTGAAGGTGGTACCTCAGCTCCGACCTCTTTGCTGCTGCCCAGTCCGTAAAGACCCGGATCTGTCCCCGCACGTCGAAACCTGGGTGATGGTGACCTTCCTCAGGCCAGACGCGGAGCAGGCGGGAACGCCTGCCGGCTCGCACCTCCCGGGGCTCGGGAAGCAGGTGAGCAGCCCCGGTCCGGAGCAGGCCGGACGTGAAGGTCTGTGGCACAGCTCCCGTTCAGTAAGTCGCTGCTGCGGCGGCGGGAAGCTCTTGTGTCTGGACAGAACTTTACTCGGGATGCTGCGGCTCCCTCCCAAGCGCGCTGGAAGTGCTTAACGCTGGCCAGGTTCAGACCCATGGAGTCGGCGAACTCCACCCGCTTCCTCTCGTTACTCCCAGAGACCGCGTCCCAGGAGCGCCGGCCGGGGTAGCGGCAGGACCGGGCTCTCCATCTGGTCTTCCCATAAATCTCCCAAGCTGTGAAGCGTCCAGCTCGTCGTCCAGATCATCCTCCCTCCCTCCACCACGGCCGTTCTCCCGTGGACCTGCCCGCGGGGAGGGCGGCTCCTCGCCCCGGTTGGGAGTGAAGCGTTGATCGGGACATGTGTGCCCGCAGCAGGCGGGCTGTGTGGCTGTGTCCGGTCCGGAGTCCACGGGAGTCCCGCTGGGGCAGTTTGTAATAGAGCCGCACCCCCCCATGCCCCCAAGCCCCCGCCTCCCAGAGGAGCAACGTGGTGACAACAGAGCTGGCGTAGCATTGGGGTTGTGTCCCGAGTCTGCAGCTGCTGTCACACCCCAGACACGCGCAACCGTCAGGCGTAAGAAACCATCCACCTGTGTGCCGTGCAGCGGCGCGGGGAGGGCTTTTACACAGACCTCC
>NW_023339650.1:20126171-20128160 GCF_004916995.1 Morone saxatilis
CAACAACAACAACAACAACAGGTTAGCCTTTCACTGCTGGTTCTGGTTCTGGTTTATATACTGTTAGTTAGTTTAGTCCAGTGGTTCCCAACATAGGGCTCGGGCCCTCCAGAGGGTCGTTAATAGAAGAGGAAAGAAGAAAAAACTCATTTCTGATACAAACGTTTTTGTTCATGTTTTAAAAACTTTTCTCTAATCTTTGTTTTTTTTAAATAATTTTCAATTAATTAACAAAGGGAGCGGGTCCTCTTCTGGTGGCGGAGTCCGCCATGTTTGTACGGTAGCCCAGAGCAGACAAACCAAAGACTGACTGCAGATCGGGACACAGTGTAGACGAGGGGTCTTCAGTTGGTTCCTCCTCACTTTAATGATGTGTTTATATTTTATATCAGGATGTGTTTAGTAAGAAAATGTAAAATCTTAATCTGAAAAGTAACTAAAGCTAAATCACATTAACAGTAAAAAATACAACATTTCTCTCTAAAATGCTGTAAAGTGGAAATATAAATATATATTTATTACTTAAAACACAAAATTCACATTACGTCAAACAGTTTTAAGAGTTTATGCACCAACGATCACATAAATATATAAATATATAATATATACATAAATACGGAGTCTTAGTCGTTTATCTACATAATATTATAATAAAGTGTTTATCTCCTGTTTATGAACCGAGTTATGAGTCAAAAATAAACTAAACTTTTGTCTTTTAAACTCATTTAACATTCATACAAACTCAGCTACAAGTCAAATGTTAATCAATTTAAGTATAAAGCTGCCAAGAACCAGAAATATTAAAAAATACTGTGAAACCAGATAAAGTTAATTTTAAAAAGTCAAACTAAATTAAAGAAAGTAGTAATTTTAAGTAAGAATGATTTTAATTTTGTGATTTTTATTTGTAAAAAATATCAAAATGAACAAATGTTCATGTTCAGCTTTTTTAACCTAAAAAATTCTGTTACTTAAAAAAGTTTACGTGATCAGACATTTTATTTATTTAATGACCTCATTTGGTTTTTGGAGACAAACATTTAGTGATTATGATTGAAAGTGTTGTTATAGGTTAATTAAAAACCTATAACAACTATAACAGTGTGTTTTCCACGAGGTTGAACTTTATAAATAAAGTTACTAAGAATAAACTGACAGGCTCGTGTTTATCATTGTTGTCATTCACAGTCGGGCGCTGAAAACATTTCTGGGAGTCGTGTCGTTATGTAACACGCAGCGAGTGCGTCACACAGCGGCGGGTAAACAAGACACGTGTCGTCACCGCCCCCTCCGGGTTCCACGGGCCTTCCGTCCAGTCTCCGTCACGCCGTTTCCTCCCCACGCTGACGCGGCTCGGACAGCAGCTGGGTTCCTTATATGGAGCCAAAACATGGAGGAGTTTAACCCTTCAGACTCATTCTGCTGCTCACATAAACAAACTGTAACATGGATAACGGTAATATTCCTGCAACAAAAATACTGTAAAATAACTGATTCGTAAAAATACAGTAATTTTCTGTAATTGAAATACATTTTTTAGCTTTAATTTGACATAAAATCTTAAATTTTTTGTCTTTTTAGTGTTTAATTAAAGATATTTACAGTGTAAAACTATGATCTATAAATCCAGGTGAACTGTAATACAAATCAGGCCTGGCTCTAACTAATTTGGCGCCCTAAGCAAGATTTTAGGTGGCGCCCCCCTCGCATCGCAGTGAATTCCACTGCCTGTTATATACATACATATACTCACACACTGAACAGCTTTGTCTTTGACATTTTATTTTATTTTTAGAGAAGTTGCTCAATTAAAACAGTTAACAGAAAAATAATAAATTAAAAAAATAATACAATAAATGAAATATAAATAGCCCACACAAAGTATAAAATTTAACTACCTACAAAATAAAAACTGTAAACAAGTGATAAAATAAAGGAGGATCACTTGATGCTGTTGAAGCGGTGATGACTGTAGATGGCCCAGGATTT
>NW_023339650.1:20128260-20141245 GCF_004916995.1 Morone saxatilis
ATGTATTTATTTATTTACTTACTTTTTTAATGTATTTACTATTATTTATTAATGTATTTATTTATTTATTTACTTGCTTACTTTTTATTTTTTATAATAATAATAATAATAATAATAATAATACATTTTATTTATTGAGCGCTTTTCTAAGGAAAATAAAAAAGTAATGAAAAAAACCAACACACAACAATGAATAAATCATTAAAAGCAGTTAAGAAAACAATATTTATTTATTTATTAATGTGTTTATTTATTATTTATTTCTGTGTGTTTTGTGTCCTGACACTGAACCTGTTGCCGCACGTAAACTAAGGAGAGCTTTATTTTGAAAGCAGCGGCCGGACGTCCCGCACCGTGTTGCGGTGAATTGACGCCGGGTGAGTTCAAACTCGGGGCCGTCTCTTGTTGATGGAAAGTGGGTTAAATGTCGGTGTGTTCGTGCGGAGTCACGGTTCCGGACAGCCTCGGTGGGATTATATAACCGCGAACCGCTCGTTGAACTGCTCCCCGTCGGCTCCCGTCGGCTCCCCGCGGTTAAAGGAGGGTTTTTTTTAAGGGACATTTTATTTAAGGACATAAAATGGGAGAAAGTGAAGAGCAGAGTCCCGAAGGAGTCAAATATTACAGACTGTCCGAGGTCGAAGAGCAGAACACCTTCAAATCAACCTGGATCATCATCCACAACAAAGTGTACGATGTGACCAAGTTCCTGGAGGAGGTGAGGAAGCCCGTTCACTTTCTGCCCGCTTTAAGGCAGCAGCAGCTCGGTGCAGCCAGCGTGTAGACACCGGCTGGGAGAGGACACGGAGCCGGTTGGGTGCTGAGACAAACAGCCGGACACTTTTATTTCAACACTTTTCTGCTCTGAGGAGGGAATAAGTTTACATTTCTGTGCGCTTTGCTGCCAGAGTGTCTGCTGCTAAATGGGGCTTTTTTTGGCTGAAGTCTGGTGGGAGAGTCAGCGCGTCAGTGTCCAGCTCCTTTTAAATATATTAAATACAATCCTGTCTGTATCCGCTAATAAAGTATTATCAGAGCCGGATCAATACTGGAGCTTTAACAGATCGATACAGGTATTAGAGTTTATAAAAATCTGATCATTTAAAAATCTACTTTTAGAAAATAAGATAAAAATAAAAGTTTTGTTGCTGATCTGATGTTTGTACGGAAGATCAGAGATGACAAGAGTGAAACTTTTTAAAATGTTTTTTTTTTTCTAAAGATTATTTACTTTATTTTGTCAATTTTGATTTTCTTGTAAATTATTTTTAATGATTATTTGTGCTAATACAGATATGAGAGTTTAATGTTAAATCAACTGATGTTTTATTTATTTATTTACATAAACATTTTAGTAATAATAATAATAATTTAAAATAAAAGTCAAGACTTTTGTTTCTAAGGAGGTAGTGAAACTGTTTTTTACATTCCCTATTATTATTATTAAATATATTATTATTATTGTTATTATTAGTATTCATCTATAATTTATTATAAGAACCGTTGTTATTAATTAATTATTAGGACGTGACTCTGAATGAAGCTTTATCTTCACACTTTGGTCAACTGACCTTTGACCTTTGACCAGCGGGCTGTGTGGAGGGGTCACTGCAGGACGCCGTGGCGAGCTGCGGTTAATGATCACCAGCTCTCGATCGGATGTTTGGTCTTTAAAATGCACAAATGATGACAAACCCTGAAAATATTGACATTTCATCAACAACAACAACAACAACAACAACAATCATCTTGATCAGATAAATCTAACTTTCTGATTTTATTCCACATAATCAATATAGTTTAATGACGTCACTGCCGTTTGTTTGTTGTTGTGTTTCTGCCTGCTGGATCAATAGAAACTGTTCACACACACACACAGTTGATCAATAAGTAATAATCGGTGTGTCGTCCCGTCAGCACCCCGGTGGCGAGGAGGTTCTGAGGGAGCAGGCGGGAGGAAACGCCACCGAGAGCTTCGAGGACGTCGGACACTCCAGCGACGCCAGAGAGATGGCGGCAGAGATGGTGATCGGAGAACTGCACCCGGTTAGTGATCGATAACTGATCGATAACTGCCAGCACCCAGCACCAACAACCAAAACCACATCCACCAAAACACAACAAAAACCACGAACAGAAACACCCAGCAAAATCTTCAAAAAACTTCTCTTCCAAAAAAAAAAAGCGAAAAAAACAACAACCAAAAAACAAAAAAACCCGGCCAACCAAAAAAAAAACACAAGAGAAACAACAACACTCCCTCTGTGCTTCCACTGTTTCTCTTTTCTCTTTTCCTCTGTTCTCTTTCTCTTCTTTCTCTGTCTTCTTTTTTCTCTTTCTTTCTCTTTCTTCTTTCTGTTGTTCTTCTTCCTCTGCTCTCTTCTTCTTTCTCCACAAACTTTCTTCTTCTTACCCCACTCTCTTGCTCTCTGCTGCTTCACCAAAACCTTCCTTCGGTTTTCACCAAGAGTCTTCTCTTCTTTCTTCTCTCTTGTTTTCTTTCGTTCTCTTTCTTCGTTTCTCTTTTGTCTTTCGTTTCTGCCGCTGGTCTCTGTGTTCTCTCTCTCTTCTCTCCGTTCTTTTCACAAACTCTTTCTTTTCCACAAACTTCGTTTCGCTCTCCCTTTCTCCTTTGTTCTTGCTTTTCTCGTGTTCGTGTTGCTTCCAAACAAAAACTCTCGTTTGGCTACAAATTTTCTCTTCTTTTTTTTCTTTCTTTTCTTCGCCTTCTCTTTCTCTCTTTCCAACTCTTCCTTCTCTCCACTTCTTCGGTTCCTCTTTTTCTCTTCCCACACGCCTCCCTGCTTGCTTCTCCTCTTCTTCTCACTTTTCTCTTCTTCTCCAAACTCTCCTTTCTTTCCTCTCTCTCCAAATCCTTTTCTTCTTTTTCTTTCTTCTCAATCTCTCTTTCTTTTTTCCCACCTTTCTTCTTTCTTGCTTTCCAACCTCTCCCCTTCCTCTCTCCCCCTTTTTTCCTCTCTTTTGCTTCTGTCTCTTGGCCTTTCTGTCTTCTTTCGTCTTTCTCTTTTTTTCAAAACGTCTCTTCTTTCTTCAACTCTCGTTCTTCTCTCTTCTTGCTCTTCTCTCACTCTGCTCTTCTTGTCACCTCTGCTTCTGCTGGTTCTTCGTTGTTCGCCTTTCTTCTCTTCCTTTCCTCCTTCTCCTCTCTCTCTTCCCCTTCTCTTGCTTTCCTTCTCTCACTTTTCTCTCTTTTCCAACTCTCTCTCCTTCTCTCTCTTCTTTTCCTTTTTCTGCTCTTCTTCTTCTCTCTCAAGTGGTTGGTCGACTCTTGTGATTTTTTCCGGCTTGTCTCGTCTGGGCCCAGTCGTTTCCACGGCTACGTTAGAAAGGGCGGCAATTCTTTTTTGGTTCTTCGACCCAAGCGACAAAGAACGAGTTGAACCCAATTCGCAACCAGTACGGCTGGGAAAAACTTCTATTCAAAACCTAGCCTAGCTTGACGTAGAATCAAGGCTTGCAGCCAGATGGCAAAGCGCAGAGAATGAATAGAACTGCGAAAAAAAAAAAGAAAACCGCCGGGCGCTGAGGGAACAAAAAACGATCCTTGCTTGAAGAAGACTCATGAACCCGAAACCAAAACCAATCCACACGGAATTATGTTAGAATTGAGGAGGTCGTTCTTGGAGGTTTGTCTGAATTTTAGAAAAAGCAGGATGGTTTTTTATTGTTGGTTGGGGTATGTTTTTATATCCTTCTTACCTTGTAAAATGGGATCGTTGGAGACGAGGTTGTGTTGTTTTGAAATATGGCCAAAAAATTTCGCAGCTCGCGAGAATCGTGGCGCCTGCGCAACTTTAGAAACGGGCCCACCCGTAGTTGGCAACCGCATTTATCAAATAATGTAATCATTTTTTCAAGAATTTTAAAGAAAAAGAACCAGCTGATTATGGTTGAAAAGGAACGGTTCCAAAGTGTCTCTTTTGGGAAACGTGTTATTAATGAAGAAAGCGAATCGACTGTTGGAAAAAAAGTTTTCAAAATAGCCGGGAAACACAGGACTGTGAAACAAGTTTTACATGAACGGGATTTTGTTCCTCCTGGGAACGAATACCAGAACAGCCAAAGAGCAAAACCGAAAACCAGACAGAAAAACAACAAAAAACTCCGTAAATAAACAAAACGAAAAACGATGATAAAGAAAGAAAAAGAAAGCTGCAAGAGAAATCAGTAGAGAAGAATGATATTGGACCCAAACTAAGATATGAAAGTCAGGAAATAAAAGACATGGTTGAAGAGGAAGAAAATGCTTTTGCAAGTGGTTTGTTAACGTATTTGTAACTTTCTCTTCTTGTTCTTAATGCACCTTGAAAAAGAAATGAGTTAACAGGCAACTAAAAGATTTAGCAAGCAGAAAAGAACGAAAAAACGAAGTAGTTTAAGATGAAATTGTGACTGAGAAGATTTCTGGTTTTAACAGAAGAAACTTTAAAAATTAGATTCCAAAAGAATTGCTGCTTTAGATTGTTACATGAAAAAAAAGTTCTTTGTTAGGAATACAAAACAGAATTTACCATTGTTATGTGGAAAAGGGTTTGAGAGTGTTGTGTAGGAATGTTCCAAGTTGTGTGTTAGAAAAAAGAAAAAAAAAACATTTTTATAAATGATGTAAAGAAAAACAAATAATTTACGGTTAAAACTGGGTTGTTTTGTGTCAATGTTTTAAGAATGGATTTTTCTTTGGTTAAACTGGACTGAAATATCTTTGTCTATTTTAATTTTCTTTGGTAAGTTTTTTTCAAACAAACCCAGAAAAAAACCGTTGGAATAAAATGTTTTTTTATTTCAGGTGGAAGTTTTTGGGTGAGTTATGAGAATTTGAGATTCCCAAATAACACTTGTAAATATTGTTTAAAGAGAGGAAAATTTGGATAAGAAAGTAGGGAAAAAATATCTTAAAACAAAGAAATAAAAACTAAAAATACAGGGTTTAAAAATGTTATGAAAAAAGAGATGGCTTACATAAAAAGAAGAAAATAAAAAAAATACTAACTTTCCTTCCACCCAAACAGTTTTCTTGTAACAGAAACAAAAGTTGAAAAGAAAAAAAAAAAGAAAACCAAAAGTTTTTTTTAAGAATGAATTGTTAAAATCATTGTTTTTCGTTGGGAAGGTGAACTTCTTTATTTTGGAAAAAGCGGTTGCCGGGGTTTACAAAGGGAGTTTCTTGTTGAAGAGGGGGAAGTGTGGCTCGTTGTCATTCGGGGCCTTGTAGGACGTTCAGTGAAAGTTAAACCAGCCGGCGCCCGTTTTTCAAGGAACTTTCAATTTTAAACAAGAAGATTGTAATAGGATCCAAATAAAATCTGAGCTTGAAAAATCATCGCCTTTTTCCCTTTTAACCTTGAAGAAGACCCTTACAAAAAAACCCAAGAGAAGAAGCACATATGTATATTATTTTATTATTTAAGTTATTTTTATTAATTTTTTTACAATTAAAATCTGTTTAAGTATTATTTTTCATTGTATAGTATTGGTATTTTATGTAATTATTGTTTGTGATATTTTATTAAATTATGGT
The DNA here is from genome assembly GCF_004916995.1 of Morone saxatilis. Lineage (NCBI taxonomy): Eukaryota > Metazoa > Chordata > Actinopteri > Moronidae > Morone > Morone saxatilis. The sequence continues at coordinate 20,133,800 of NW_023339650.1, forward strand.
TTATGAATATTTATATGATATTATTAATTTTGTAAGTTCATTTATTATTTTTATATTTATTGAATAGGGTGGATTTAGTGGTATTGTTTATATTGTTAATGATCGTAATTACTTAAATTAATATTTTTAATAAGTGTAATCTTAATTTATGTATGATTTATATTATGATATGTGATATTTTTATTAGAAACGTGTAGGGTATTTATTTTCCTAACTCTTGTATCTGTTTATTCTTTTTTTCGTTCAAGTTTTCCCAAAGAATGTGTGTGCTGTTGAGAATTGGTTTCCCCAATTGGTGTTGGGGGGAACAAATGAAAGGAAGTTAATTATAAATTCTTATGTTTCTGACGAAAAAGGGAGAATTTTTCTTCCTTCCTGGAAATTTCCAGACTTGAAAAAAAGTGAACATTTTCGTTCAACTCTTGGGTGTGCAAAGTTTGTTTTTCAAGGGGGCAACAAACGACTTTAAAAACAAAACCATTTGTGTTTAAAAGTAAAATACATTGAATTTTAAGATTTGGATTTGATTTGAATTGATTGTTTGAGCTTGCTGTGTTGTTTTTGATTCGGAAATCATAATTTGTATTTGTATAGGTTTCCAAAATGGTTGGAGTTTTATTTTTGGATTTTTCTTATGTTAATTTAATTTATTAACAAATAGAATATATATAATATTTTATATAATTATATTTTTTAGTTTGATTTATATTAAAAGATGATATAATATTATTAAATAATAATAGTATAGTATTATATATTTAATAAAAAGGTAATTATAATTTAATAAATTACATTTATGTTGACGGACAGTTGAAAAATGTAGAAAAAAAAGTTTGCTTATAAGAAAGAAAACTTCTAGAAAAAACCAAAAAATACAATATCTTAAAATATTATTTTCAAACCATGTTCTTGCATTTTGAAGTCAAGGAAAATCTAAAGAAATATTGTAAAAAAAAGAACCTTAAGCCAAAGAAAAAATTTTTTAAAAAAACAAAGTTGTTTTTAAGAGTTGTAAGGCCTTCGTTGGTTTGTTTTTGGTTTTGACAATCAGTATTGGTTAAAAAAAGGTGTGTTTATAAGTGTTAAAAGAACTTTACCCAACCCATGGGTTAAAAAGTGCCATTCAATTTAATGTTAGAGTGAAGCATTTCCATAATGTTATATTTTAAACTGCAGGTTTAACTTTGTGCTTAAAATTCAAGGCAAATTTTTTCCACTGTTAATTTTTGACATTTACGAATTTCAATCTAAACTAAATTGTGTTTGCATTTTTGTTCAAAGAAAAATGCCAAATGTATAATCATTCCAAAACAATACAAGTTGAACAGGTGAAAGTTAACAAAAACGCAGAAGTCTCTTTAGCTTTTTTCATTTTAATTATTTTAATTTTATTTGCTTGGGGACTGGTTGTAATCCACCCCAAACGGGTGTTTCAACTTCCTCCTCCTTTCCTTCTCTGTTCAGAAGAAGCGCGCTGGGTTTGAAATTATTCTAAAAAATTCCAAATCCTGTAAATTTCCTTGGGGGCCGTCTGACAAGTCAAAAATTCCCACCGGCTTGCAACAGCATCAATGATCCTTCCTTTATTTGTATCACTTGTGTTACAGTTTTGATTTTTGTGAGGAAGCTGTACATTGTATACTTTTTGTGTGTATTGTAGTATTTTTCATTTATTGTATTATTTTTTTAATTTTATTATTTTCTGTTAGACTGTTAATTGGAGCAACTTTGTTTCTCTAAAAATTAAAATAAAATGTCAAAAGATACAAAGCTGTTCAGCTGTTCTTGTGTGCAGGTATATGCTATGTATTTAACAGGCCAGTTTGGGAAATTCACTGTCGCGAGGTGCGAGGTGGGGCGGGCCCCCTAAAATCTTGCTTTAGGGCGCCAAATTAGTTTTAGAGCCGCGGCCCGATTTGTAATTACGCGGCGGCGCGATTGGAAGGCGCGTGGAATTTATAGATTCATAGTTTTACACTGTAGAAAGTCATCTTGTAGATTAAACACTTAAAAAAGTGACAAAAAAGAATTTAAAGATTTTATGTCAAATTAAAGCTAAAAAATTGGTATTTCAAGTTACAGAAAAGTTAGCGTGGCGGGTATTTTTTACGAATCAGTGTATTTGTACATGTTATTTTTGTTGCCAGTGTTGACCGTGTGATCCCGATGTTACAGTTTTTGTGTATGGTAGCGAAGCAGAGACTGATCGTGAGAGGGTTAAACTGCCTCCATGTTTTTTGGGGCGGTTCCATATAAGGAAACCCAGCGCTTTGTTCCGAGCCGGGGTCAGCGGGGTGGGAACGAACGGTGCGCGCGGGGGGGGGGGGGGTGCGGCGTGACGGATGCGGACGACGTGACGGTGGTGGCGGGTGTACGACTAGCTCGTGTACCGCCGCGCCGCGGTGGTGTGGTGTTGTGGACCGCACTCGCGCGTGTGTACATAACGACATCCCCCAAAAATGTCAGCGTCGCCGACTGTGTGAATGGACAACAATGATAATACACGAGCCTGTGCAGTTGTAGTTCGTTGAGTAAACTTGTATTTATTAAAGTTCAAGCCTCGTGGAAAACACACTGGTTATAGGTTTGTTATTTTTTAGTTTTTAATGTTAACCGTTATAAACAGAACACTTTCAATCATAACATCACTAAATGCTTTGTTCTCCAGAAAAAACCAAAAATGAGGTCCATTAAGATAAATAAAATGGTCTGATTCACGTAAACTTTTTAAGTAGACAGAATGTTTGTTTTTAGGTTAAAATAAGCTGGAAACATGAACATTTGTTTCATTTTTGATATTTTTGTTACAAATAAAAATTCACAAAATTTAAAATTCATTCTTACTTCAAAAATTACTACCTTTCTTTTTAAGCATTTAGTTTGACTTTTTTTAAAAATTAACTTTATCGGTTTCACGAGTATTTTTTTAATATTTTTGCTGGTTTGCTTGGGCAAGCTTTATACTTAATTTTGATTAACATTTGACTTGCTACGCTGAGTTTGGTATGAATGGGTGCTAAATTGGGAGTTTTGAAGGAAGACAAACAGTTTAGTTTATTTGTTGCTGGGAGTCATAACTCGTTTCATAAACAAGGAATAAACACTTGTATTATAAGTATTATGTAGATAAAGGACGACTAAGACTTCCGGTATCGTATGTATATATTGATTATGTAGTATTATTATATTGTATTGTGATCGTGTGTGCATCAAAACTCTAACGGAACTGTTTGGACGGTGAATGGAATTTTTTGTTCGTTTTTAATGTTAATAAATATATAATCTTACTGATTTTCCAGCTTGTTACAGCATTCTTCAGGGAGGAAATGGTTGTATGTTCTGTGTACTGTCGGTGAATGGTTGGATTTGTAGCTGTTAGCTTACTTTTCGAATTAAAGTTTTAACATTTTTGCTTTAGCTAAGAACACATCCTGATATAAAATTATAGGAAACACATCATTAAAGGTGAGGCGGAGGGAACCAACTGAAGACCCCTCGGTTCTACACTGTGTCCCGAATCTGCAGTTCAGTCTTTGGGTTTGTGCTGCTCTGGGCTACCGTTATCAAACGCATTTGGCGGCGGACTTCCGCCACCAGGAAGAGGGACCCGCGCGTCCCTTGTGTAAATTAATTGAAGAGAATTATTTAAAAAAAAGACAAAGGATTTAGGAGAAAGAGGTTTTCTTAAAAGCATTGAAGCAGAAAACGTTTTGTATCAGAAGATGAGTTTTTTTCTTCTTTCCTCTTTCTCATTAACGACCCTCTGAGGCCCGAAGCGCCCCTATTGTTGGGACACCAGCTGGGATCTAAAACTAGACTAAAACGAGTATTTAAACCAGAACCAGAACCAGCTCCGGAGTGAAAGCTAACCTGTTGTTGTGTGTATTTGTTGTTGGTCTTGTTTGTGAGGTCTGTGTAAACCTGCCCCGCGCCGGCTGACGCGAGCACATGATGTTTCTTACGTGAGGGTGCGCTCGTCTGTGCTGACAAGCAGCTGCAGACTGGGCACAGGCTGGCACGCCGCTCTGTTGTCGACCAGCGGTTGTCTTCTGGGGAGGGGGCGCTTGCCATGGGGGGGGCGGCTCTATACAAACTGCCGCCAGCCGGACTCCGTGGGACTCCGGACCCGGAGGCACAGCAACACAGGCAGCCTGCTGGCGGGCACACACTGTCCCGATCAACGGGCTCCAGTCCACACGCGGGAGAGTCGCCTCCCGGGCAGTCCACGAGAACCGGCCGGGTGGAGGAGGAGATGGGTCTGGGACGACGCAGCTGACGCTTCACAGCTGGGAGAATTGATTGAAAGACGAGGAGGAGAGGCCGGTCCCTGCCCGCCTACCCGGCGGGGCGCTCCTGGGAAGCGGGGTCTCCGGGAGTAACCGAGAGGAACGGCGGGGTGAAGGTCGCCGACTGCCAGGGTCTGGAACCTTGGCCCAGCGTGGGAAAGCACTTCAGCGCCGCTGGAGGGAAGTCGCAGACCCGAGTAAAGTTTCTGTCCAGACACAAGAGGCTTCCGCGCCGGGCCGCAGCAGGGACTTACTGGAACCGAGCTGCTCGCCACAGCTTCACTGGGTCCGCCCTGCTCACGGACCGCCTGCTCAAACCTGGCGGTTCCGGAAGCGCCCGCGGAGGTGGAGCGCAGGGTTTCCCGCTGCTCCGCGTCTGCCTGGCGGACGAACGGTCACCGTCAGTCCCAGTCGACGTGCGGGGACAAGATCCGGCGGCTTTACCGACTGCACAGCAAAGGGAGGTCGGAGTGGAAGGGTACACCTTCAACGACTGGGGGCTCTCCTACATCGACGCGCAGGCTCTGCCCGTGGCCGCGGAATCAGCCTGCTTCGTCGGGGGAGCGCTTAGCTTTCACCGTGCCCTTCACGCCGCCCTTCATGGACCCCAGCTGCGGGGCCGTGCACTCGCAGTGGTACCTGAAGGGTTGCGGAGCGATTCTGGGACAAACAACGGAGGGGGCAGCAGAAGCTTACACCCCTCAGTAGCCACTGCATGCCAGCGCCGAGCCCTTTTGTCAGCGCCACATCTCCACTCCACCCTGATCTGGTGCGGTAAAACCGTCATGATTCTGTGCGGTAAAAGCCGTCAAGATCTGGGTCGCGTTAAAACCGTTCAGATTCTGGTGCGAAAACCGTCAGATCTGCTGCGTAAGAAGCGCGTCAGCATTTTGGTGCGTTAAAACGCGTCAGAGTCTGTGCGTAAAACCGTAGATCTTGCGAAAAACCGTTAGGCAGATCTGGGTTGCCCTACCAGCTCCCCATCGCCCCCCTCTGCAAAGCTGCTGGATTAAGTAACGATGCGGATCTGGGTGTGGATTTCTGTGTGTAATGGGCTGGAGTTCGCTGCTGAGCTCAGGAGAACTTGTGTTCAGATAGATGCTGTTGGATCGATCCGGGAGGAAGGGTTCTCCTCAGGATCCACAGGCTGACTTTCTTTCTGCGATATTCTTTGCTGAAGCCTCGCCTGTGGATGCGGATGGACCACAGAAACAACAGACTTGATTCTGTCCAACAGCCAAAAACAAACACGCGTCTTGCTCTGCTGCTCAGGGACTGTTTGATTGGAAGAAAACCTTTTCAAAATAAAATCACAAAAAAATATTCTCGTTGCTCGTGAAAAGTGGCATAACAAGGCTGTTTACTAGTGTCCGTTGGCTTAATGTTTAGCAATTGCCAAAGTCACCAAGCAACATATGAGAAACCAGGGTATCATTGGTCAAAGTTAGAACTAACATGCTTTGACAGAGCCTGTCTGTCTTTTCTTGTCTGTCTGTCGTCTGCATTCTGTCTTGGTCTGTTCTGTTCCGTCGGTTTGACATGAAGGGCGCGAAGTTCAGAAGTTTCCCAGCTTGGGACAAACCTTGTTTTGATCTGCTCGAACACTTCAGAGCGGTTTTCAGACAGTGACCAATATTGTTCCTTGCCGATGGTTTTCTCAGATAATAGGTTTCACCCAAGACACAAATAGGATCTTTTCTGCTTAGATAAGTAAGATTAAAAACAATTTATTGTGGTGCTAAAGGATGAGAAAATCCAAAGAAAATAGTTACAACAGCCACGACTCTGGCGGAGACAAACCAGACGTTTCATTGCTGTAAATGAGGGCAATGTTAAGGAACAAGGTTTGTTTCTATCAGGTTTGTCCTTGGCAGCTGTCCTCTTAAAGGTTTGACTGACAGATTACCCATGAGCGCTTAGCTGCATGCCTGCCATGAGTTTTGTCATTAAGCCATGGAAGAGATTCAAACTGAGCCAGCAATTAATTTTACTGAAATGGCCATTTCCTTGAGTTCGTGAGTTGACTTCTCTCTCCTTTCAGTGCTTTTATGTCCCTTTTAACTTTTTTGTTATCAAAGATCAAATATTTCGTTTAATGTAGTTGTTTATTTTGCAGTGATACTGTAAATAATTTTTCCGAGTTATTAATTAGATATACAAAAATAGTTTTGAATAGAATGACAATGGCTTTTCTAATGTAAAATAAAACTAAAATAACATTACTTTTTAAGAGTAATAAAGTCAAGTGGTTTAATACTGTAAATATGTTTTAAAATGGATAATTATGATATGATGGATAATGATTAATGACAATTTTAGGTGACATGTACCAGTAAAAGATATTAGTTGGGGTTGTGAAGTTTTTAGATGTATTAGTGAGTTTAACTGACAGAATATGTTGGGTATAATGGCATGGAAGGTTGAGATAAGAGGTTGTTGGTTATCAGTGTATAAGGCATTTCGGGTAAACTGGTCCAAATGACAGTTTTTTATCAGTGTAAACAGCCCAATAGTGTAATTTTATTGTCATCTTCACAGATAATGACTTGTCTTATTACAGTCTCATAACTTTTTAGACGAGTCACATTCAAATAATAACGAATCCGAATAATAGAACAGCACTCTTGCTTGTAAATTGTAAGCCTGATTATGCTTTATAGCAGAGTTGGTATTTATAGAGTCGATTTGTTTTACCACGGCTTAAATATCTTTAAGTGTAAAAGACAAGAACAAATACACAAGAATTATTATTCCATTCAAATTTTCATCTTGTTATTTTAGCGGGCTAATTCATGTTAAAATTAAAGCTAAAAACTGGTAATTCTTAGAATCTATTTAGGATATTACTGTATTGGTTAACGAGGTCATTATTTTCTGTTATTTTACTGGTTAACTGTGTGTGATTATTTCAGACTGGTCTCGGATTCGACTGTGTCTCTGGGAGAGGGATGAAGAAGAGGGCTCTCATTTATAAAAAAAAAGTTGTAATCGTAATGTAATGAGTTCATAGAAAACCTTACTTGGACGACGGTGGAAATGATCTGATTGTAGTTTTTGACTTTCCGCAGTGATGAAACGCTTCTTGTTTAGGGCAGTATAAAGCTCTGTTCAGTATACAAGCCTCTTTCAGGTATGAAAGGCTCTTGTGTCATGTATAGGA
>NW_023339650.1:20141270-20146370 GCF_004916995.1 Morone saxatilis
TAAAGCTCTTTCAGTATAAAGCTCAGTTTTTTGTCTTCCCTGAAGCCAAAGTGAGCCACGGGTCAGATTCTGGTCTGAAGTCCTTCTTGTGACTCGTGCGGCTCACATGCAGAAACTGCATGAAGCATCCTCAGTGTGTGTGTGTGTGTGTGTGTGTGTTCCTCTGGTGAAACAACCAGCACCAATTGAGTAATGTGATCTTCTACACCTGTGTGTTTGAGTGTGTAAGTGGGCCAGCGTCCTTAAACCAACAGTTGGGTCTATTAATAGCAGCCGCTGGTACCTCGTGGGTCAGTCGCCTCCCTCACCTTCACCCTCTTTCTCCTCTTCCTCCTCCAAAACCAAACGCACCTCTGCTGCTACGTCCAGTTTGTGTTACAACTCAGGAACTTTCTGTGGGTTATTTCCTTGAGTTGAGTTTTTATTTATTTTACCTTTATTGTTCACCGGACTTTACCAGAACCATCTGGGAAGTGGTCGTTGTTTGGAAAAGAGCTCAGTAGGTGATCGGTCTATCACCGGCGAACAAACCACTTTATTATTCCTTTACTACAGATTTTACAAATGACAATATCCTATTTTACAGAGGCCAGTTTCAGTAAAAATGATCATTGTTCAACACGTCTCCAGGAACCTCTGTGATGATTTTCATGTTGTTTCACTGCATCATTTTCTTATAATTAAATGCTTAACACACATATATTACTGCATAAGCACATATTCTTGTTCCTGATCTCATAATTACAAAATCTTCTCTTTAAATTATGACAGAAGGTGTTTAATTTTTCTTTTTGTGTGTGAATGCAATGTGCTTCAGTACTATATGCTCATCATGGTCAAAAAGGGTGAGTGAAATACATTTTTACGTATAATAAAAGTGTCCCTTCAACCCGGGATAAAAGGTCTTTGGAAGCACTCTGATATGAAAAGCCTCGACACCAGTAGAAATCTCCTGTCAGAGTAGTTGCAGACACATTTTATTCCGGGTTGAAGAAGCACGGACACACAGACAAAACAGCCAATTTCTTTGTTTGTGTTTTCTGGTGATTTTATTTTTATATGAAAAATGAAAATCCCAAAAATCTTTTTGACCATGAAAAGAAAAAAACACCTTTAATAAATTGAAACCAGAATCAAACAGCGTGTTCTTTGTTTAATATCTGTTTCTGAAAGGAATCTGGTGACTGAGCTGAGCCGGTATTAGTGGTTCTGTGTCAGATTCAAGACTGAAAAACAAATAAATATTATATCGGATACTGTGGTGGTCCCGACCCCCAGGTTGGGAACCACTGGAAGCCAGGACTGAGTTCACAGAGTTCATCCATGTAAAGAGACAGAAACCGTTCCACATACTGGGGCTTATACAGGTTTATAATGTATAAGATTATGTTTCTCATTCACTAAAAGATTTCCAGACTGTTTTCTGGCGACACGGATGGAAAGCGAACAAATCTGTTCTATCCGTGTGACGAGAGAAGTCTGAGTCATGGTGTCTTTATTTGGATTCAGTGGATTCTCTGACATACGTGATGAATCTGTAGTTAAAGTGAAAATGACCTCAAACACTTTTCTTTACACACACCGCCACGGTCAGGCCTCACACACAGAGACCATTGTCAACATAACCTCAGCCTTGGACCTGAATAACAAACACACCAGAGCTCAGCTCATGTGTGGACCCATCAGAGGGGAGTCCCCCGGCCCGTCTAGAGCCCCCGACCCACAGTTTGAACCCAAACTGAGCACACAGAATAGGAATAAAAGGAGGTTTTACCAGTTTTCCTAGTTATTTAACAGATGATTCATCTTCTCACCTTTAAGCCTGTTGAAGTCCAAGTACAATTAACATCACTGAGTGTGTTTAGCAACCTCAACGGTAAAATAAATGTTTCGTGAGAATTGTGTTCGCAATTCCCCAAAAAATAGACTCAATGCTGAAAAGACTGCTGAATGTTTGTTCCACGTCTGGTTAACCAGCTCTCACAGGTTCTCCTACCAAATACATACGCAGGCCATCTGAGTGAGTACAGGACAACACAGATTTTTTTCCAGGATATTTGCTCATTTTAATCCATTTTCAGGTGTTTCAGTGACTGGAAAACTCTCTAAATCAGTGGTTCCCAACCTAAGGGTCGGGACCCCTACTAAGGGTCGCAAGGTCTTCCTGGTTTTAAGGTGTGCTAGAAAACCTAACTATACAGTGGGTCTATATCTTAACATTTAATTCATTTCTGTGAAGAAAACTTTATTAATAATCGTTATTTTTAAAGTTTAGATTACTACTTTATTACACTGTAAAACCAGATTAACTCACACAAACTTAGTTTTCATTCTTGATCAAGTAGCTTTGGTAATTTTAACTGACTTCATTTTAAAGTTTTTATTTGTATTGTGAAAAAAAAATAGTAAAAACTACTTCAGAATGTTTTTTTAACTTCCAAAATTGAGTTTATGTAGCTTAAATTTCGTTTAACAATTTAAACAATGTTTCTGAGTTAAAATAACTTATCACATTACAGTGAATTATTTAAGATCTAAACTCTGATGAGCTGAACTGTATTAGAACGATGGCACCAAGTATCAGGGAGAATAAAACACTGAACTGGTCAAAAAGTCTGTATGATTGTTAAAAATAAAATAAATATATAATACAGACAGAAAATATCAGATCTCTGATCAATATTCACAGAAAATAAGGGTTCCCTTGAGGAAAAAAGTTGGGATCCACTGCTCATAAATTCCAGGTTTTCCAGGATGTTTGAGCTGTGAAATCTTTGCTGCTTATTTTTATTAAAACATTTATTTTTTTTTATCTTGAGTCTGAAATTGAACTTTTTACGTGAGAAAGACAAATCTTCAGCCTCTTCAGGAATCTCTCTTATTCTGTTTTAGTCCCACTTTATTTCAAACAGCTTTAATTAAACAGAAATCTCATGCCGCTGTCTCTGATCTGAGACGAATCAACGCTGTGATTTTACCGCCTCCTGTAAATGGATGGATAAAGTGTGTCTGTATGAGAGAACAGTGCAGTAGTTAGAGCTTGTGTTTCAGTTCTTTTATAGGTTTATAGTACAATATGTCCAATATTCACATGTAGGATAGATTATTTGTGCGTTATAATACAAAAATAACACTAGAAAGACGAAGCAGAATCAGGGATGCACCGATGAGTTCATTACATCAACAGTGTGAGCTGTTACTCATTAGTACACAACGTAGAACTGGACATGATTTGATTGACACTTTTTAATCAATATTGTGATATGATTGAAAGCTCCAGAGTAACTATTAAATGGACCTTTAAACGTTCTACAAGGAGTTTTTAAACTGGTTATAAACAGTCTCAGTTTAATGGAACCTCTATATGAGCTACATAAAGAAACAGAGAGAAGATTGGATATTTCTGTGTAGTTATTATCAATCAATTACTGCCACCAGGTTGGATCCCCCTTGAAATCAATGAAAGAAGGTGGTGGGAACAATACTGCTTTTGTCCACAGGGGGGCACCAGAATCAACACAAAATGAGAGTTGTTTGTTGGGGCTTTAAATCCTTGTGAACCGATTTTGAATTTTAATTTCTTACCAGGAATCACATCAATTTGTTTGGCCTAAGTCGGAGTTAGAAAATATCGATACACTTCGCAATGTTTTGTGATATTATCGATTCTCAAAAAATCTTTGTTGTATTGGTTTTTGTGTTTAAACTCCCAGCTGTAGATAGCAGTGCTGTAAACAGGGCGGTGGTGGTGGATGTTACAGCGACTGTGATAAATACTCAACAGATCCCACTTTTCTGGTAAAACTCAGATGTTATGCAGATGATGGTGTGTTCTTTAACTAAAATTAGATTTTAAAAAAGGTGCATACTGAATCATAACGCCTCCATCATGAATGATAGACGCCAAAAACTGCCAAAAGATAAAAACTTTAAGCTGCTTAAATGTGAATATTTATTAGTTTCTTTCACTTTCTTTGACAGTAGACTGTACATCTTTGGGTTCTGGACGAAACCAGACATTGCATTCGACTCTGTGAATCTGTGATGGACATTTTCACTCTTTTCTGATATTTTATAAACCAGTTAATCACATATTTGAGTAAGTTATTAGCAGATTAACTGGTAATTAAATAATAGTTACAGTCATAGTCACAACTACAAAACTGGCTCAGAAAGTGGAAACTGAAGTGGAACTAGAGTCTAGAGAAGATGCCACTTCAGCTTGTGATTGATCTGAGACAAACTGATACACAATCAATGATTAGAAACGGCGCATAAATCTAATCGGTGCATCCATGAAACAAAACAAAAACAATTTGAAGACTAAACTCCAAACAAACTTCAGGAACTTCACAGCTTAGCTCTGTCCTACATCTCCCACAATGCATCCCACACCTCCACCTCCACCCAGTTGCAAATGAAACAGTCTCAGTCGAGGAGGAAGCAGGTTGGTTGGCGGCGGCGGCGGTGATGTCAGGGCAGTGATTCGCGCCAGTCTGTGATGTCACATCCTGTTTGCTGGGACAGTAAACCCCTCCTCCTCCAGCAGAGGGTTAACCCTCCACCACGATCTTCTGGGACTCGAACATCTTCCCGATGGCGACCTGCACGGAAAGACGGAGACAGATTCAACTCCACTGCACAAAGCTCCTGTTGTCATTCATATAGAAATGGTCGCCATATCGGGGAGGTCGAGACTCCGCCCCCAGTGACTGAATTAAAACCAGTAACAGATTCAGTTTCTCACGTTTATAACAAACACATTTCATGAAACTCGGTTCAGAATTAACTGAGTTACAGTTGGTTTTGTAGTGCAGTCTGAATCTCTCAGTACTGATAACTAGCAGATCTTAGACTCCCCAATATGGCGACCGTGACGTGACTGTTCGCCTGTTTCTGGTGAAATGATGTAAATGCAAATATCAAAAAAGGTACAACACCATAAATAGTCAAACAAGTATCCTGAAACTGAGTAAAGAGTTAAATAAGATGAAACTATCACACAATATCTTTGAAAAGACAAAACTCATCAAAAATGATTATTTTCCAGCGCTTTATGCTGAATATCATCTACTGTTTGTCCTGAGGGTGGCGCTACAG
>NW_023339650.1:20146470-20147824 GCF_004916995.1 Morone saxatilis
AGAGACTAAAAGACTACAGAGAGACTCAAAACAACTACTAATGAAGGAGACATCTGAACACCATTCTCCCCAGATGTGATCAGCTGTAACATCTGCAGTAGGATCGATGGTACTGAAGAACTCAATGGATGACGTCAGTTTGTCAAATTTCTTACAACCATGTTCCAGACCAGCTATGGGAATAACGTCAGCACAGGGTTCTGCACAAGAACATATAGACATCTTGTTATTTGACTAAAGATGTAACAGTTAGTTTTTGATTGCGATTCAAAAGCAGCATATGCAATTCCACTTGGCACGCTGTGGGAGCCTCATGGGAGTTCTCTCCTACATAAAGACAATCAGCGTTATAATGGAAAGCTAAACATAGCCTCCTTCATATATCATCGTATCCATCCACTCGGCATCACGCCCGCTCACACAGAACAAGTAGGAGCAGTATGTAAACCATGAACACACACACACTTCTCTCCCTGCTGAGTCGTGACTGACTGACCTTCAGTCTTACTCCCACCAGGCAGGAGGTGTAAGATTAACATAAGACTGCTGCACTCAATCCAACACAGACTGGAGATCTGTATGTCAGGTCTGAAATATTACAGCTGTTCTTCTGACAGCATCACGCTCTCTGGTTTAAAAACTGAACCAAATGTTCCCACACCCATATATATAACCATCTATGAAGGGTGGGATTAACCGTGAACCCTCTCAGGGCAACAAACATCTCAAAATTATTAACAGTGGTCACATTGTGCCTAATTTCTATCCTTTGATTTTAGTTTTACTTGATGAAAAGTAATGTTTTTTCTCCTCATCCTGGACGTCGGCCAACAGCGACAAACACCAAACGCTGTAAAATAACAATCATATGTCGAGTCCAAGACAAGACCAACACTAATCGAGGCAGTGTCCGAGGAAAAACAAGAATACTTTTGCCATTTCCAATGAGGTGAGTTCTGGTAGCCAGACATACGATTGTAAGTGACATTGATTAGTCGCCTGGTGGCCGTTTTCTGAACAAGCATGCTTCATCAACGGTTTTGTTTTGAAGGAGGGAATTACTCCGTTGAGACCAACTAGAATATTTGGTGAAAGCGGCAGCCAAACGCAAATACCGACGAGTCCAAGACAAGTCCGAAACCCTGATGCTCATTATTCATAGTAGATGGAGTAAGTATTAAGAAATACTACTACAAAATGCATAATCACGTAGTTTCTCACTCATATGTGGGCGAGTAACAAAGCTGCAAAATCTTCTGTGGCAATTTAATGAAGATCTTTAGGTCGAGCAGCAGAAGTTAAGGGATAACGTGCAGACGCTACTGGCCCATTTTTGGGTGAACTAACTATGCAA
>NW_023339650.1:20147952-20151761 GCF_004916995.1 Morone saxatilis
AGGATCCTGCAAACTGTTTGCACCTGTAACACAGGACGTAGAATCTTCCTCAGGTGTATCTGGATCTTTCACTTTGATCAACTAATTGTTTCAGCACTCTGCATGAAAACTAGTGGAAGGTCTATTGTGCTTTGAAAGAGGATGGACTGCAATGTTGTAAGTGGGCCGGTAATGTTCGCATTAACATAACCGAAAATAATTTGGACGCTGTCCTACATTCTTGCGCTGTAGGTGGATGGTAAAACAGTGGAAGTAGAAGCTAATTTTAGTACAAACCATCCACAGTGGTGTGTAGTTGAAAAAGAAACGCTGCCCTGAACAGCAGGAGACGGCAAAAATCGAAGTTAAAGAGCCGTTGAAAGTGGGAGGAAAGAGATGAAGCGACGGAGGGAAAGCTGGAGGTGGCCAGCAGAGCGGCTCAGACAAAGAAAATTGGGTATTCTTGTGTGTGCAAGAGAGAGAAAAGAGGGGAGGAAAGATGAAAAGACGGAGGGGCTCGGGCGGCAGGATGCTGTCAAACTGAAATTCATGGAGGCCTCTGAGTGTAGGAGAGAGAGAGGGAGAGAGAGGAGGATGGAGAGGGAGAGAGAGGGAAGCAGAAGGATGAGAGGTGCTCAGGTAGATAATAAACTGAGCATAAGGAGGGCTCCACGCCGTTCCAGTCTTTCCATTTGTCAGGAGATGAGAGCAGAGCAGCAGGCAGCACCGGCACATTTTACTGTCTGACGACCGACTCCTGAAAGTCAGACCGCAGGAGGAAAGAAAACAGAATGAAAGATCCACCTCGTCTCATCTCATTCACCTCTGCAGCTCCGTATTTAAATTCAAACTCCACAGTACCGTACCAGTAACACATTTGTAGTTCTGCAAGAATGAAGTCTTCTGAGGCACTCTGCTGCAGAGTGGAGGAGTTAGAAAAGTCCAGGTGGACAGTTTTTCAGAGCCCTCAAGTCCTGGACAGACAGGAAACTGTCCTGGTTGAATATTCAGAACAAAAGATGAACGACTGAAAGAAGATATCTGGTGGACTGGAGACATTTTTAAACAATCACAGAGATTGCTGTTTGCTGAAAACTAGAACTTATTACTCAACCTACACGTATTGTGTTGGCTAGCAGACAGCAGGATTTAGAAGAAGCACACGGATGAAAACATTAAGCAACTTTTGCTACAGTCATTAGTTAATAAATAATAATTTGATGAATGGACTGAGGTGTCTGGGCCACCGTACGGTCGGTGACGTTAGGCCTACCTGTCGAGGCCACACTACCGGCTGCAGCGACGCTTAACTAGAGATTTGATGTCTCGTCTATTTTCTCGGCGTGCGATTCCCAGCAATAAGGGTTAGTTCATACGGATATCGACATTATACCAGCAACATATTTGAGTTCAGCTGCTCAGCCCTCCCACGTGGACCAACCGTCAGATCATAAACCAGATTAATCATCAGGATACGTTCAGACTTGCACTGTGTTTGTCTGCAGGTGTCCACTATTTTCAGGTAAGACCAAAGTAACGAGTAAAGGGCCATTTAAATGTTTTAAATGCATGATTTAATCTGAAAATGGAGTTAGTAACATTACTAGTTCCCACCAAAAGTATGAGAATTGGACCGCCTTCTGAGATTTAAAGAGAAAATTTTGAGTATTTGGCGCTATATATATATATATATAACGTATCCCTCAAAAAACTCCCTGAGGTGTTCTTTGGGTTGAGATCTGGTCACTATGAACGGCACCAGCATCACTGCTTTAATCTGCCACCTCTCTGTACATTAGCAAAGGCATCAGATTCTTCACCAGCCTTAACAAAAGCCAAGTGCTGAGGTAGAAAACTGTCCAAAAACACAGTGTGACAGTTACCAGGGTTGTTACAGAAGTCAGCAGCAGAAAGAAAGACTACGCCGTGACGAACGCTGGTTCAGTGAGTTTACTCTGTTACTTTCAAATGTCAGATGAGATAAAGAAATAAAAACCACTTAACTTGTTATGCATACACGTACATCACACATCACCAGGTAAGTGTTTCTGTGGCAACCGTCCAGCCAAAAATAAAAGTGAGAAGACGAGAAGTGAGAAAGACTTTAGAGTTTATTCGTGCGTGTGGTGTAAACTTCAGCAGCATCATCAGTGTTTGAACATATGAGGGCAGTGACGGCGCTGAACAGGAGGCAGATCAACCCAAGTGGCTCGCACCGAGGTGAAACTTTAATTTCTCTCAGTCGGCTCTTTCAGGAGGTTTTATCGCTTTTCACAAACTCATTCGCCTGAAGCACGAAACAAAAACAGAGTTTAACTCTTTTAAAAAGGTTTCATTTCTCCAGGGAAGGCTGACTGACCTCGATTGATCTGAGATTACTTCACAGATTAACTCGGACTCATCTCTATTGATTTGAGACTCATCCTGAACTGATCTTGATTGACTCGAGATGTCTATCAAAGCACTCGACTTTGACTTACTTCAGTTACCTTGAGACTAAACTTTGTCTTGTCTCAAATGAGTTTAGACTGAAACGCAGGAATGTAATGATATATGAAGATTCAAACCGGTGAGATAAATGGATTGCAGTACTCAGAGGACACTAGGGTTGGACGTTTTATGTTGCTAATTTAATGTTTAGCCTTTTGAAGAATGAGAGTCGCTGCTCAGTGGCTCAGTACGCCAAAGCTTAAGAATGAAAGAGGAAAATGAGCTGTAGAGCCAGCGTATTGTCACATCTAACTGCGGTGAATTAAGGGTTGATTTTGACTAGTTTGACGACAGGAAATACAGAAACAAGGTGATTCACAGAGGCTCCACCCCGGACTCTGACTCCTGAAACTCAAACTTTAAAACTGGACAGTGCTGATGAAATATAAATCAATATTCTGTTACTACATTGCCTTTTTCTCTCTTAAAATGTTTCCAGAAACAAACAGTTTACATGTTCAAAGTGGCAGATTGGAAACGAAGCCAACCAGCCGCAGCGTTCAACATTTCGAAGGCGTCCTTGCCGGATTCTTTGTGTCTGTATCATTAAGCTCTGGGAAGATCAGCAGAGACTAAAACCTCTCGTGTGTGGCTCTGATGGTTTATTAATGTCCAACCATTACACACAGAACATCTCTAATCTGCTGTACGACATCAGGGATCGCCGCAGGTCACAGGGATCCAGCGTCTTGCTCAAGGACACTTCAGCAGGGCGGGTAGTGTTCTGAAGGACGATGCCTCTGCGTCTCGCACATCCCGCTGCTTCATTTCATGCTAATCCAGCCAATTACATCGCTCCATTCTGATTCTTCCCCTCATCTCCCTCGTTTGTCCCTCCCTGCATCCCTTAATTTGTCCTCTGGTTACCTGCTGAGTGTGTGTGTGTCGATGTCAGATCCTCTCGTTTTATGTCTTTCGGCCTGTTCTTCTACCCGTCGTTGAGCTGCGTTTGAACGTCCCGGCGAAACGGCCTGTGTGTTTTCCAAAATGCCAGAGTCTCCTCCGGCTTCATCCCCTCATTAATTATTCATGTACGTTCAAGAGCGCTACAGGCCCGTTTACAACACTGTGTGTTTCCCTGCATCGCTTTCCTTCCCTCCTCCCGTCACTGGCACTCTCTTCTTTCTCTCTTTTTTATTGTTTGTCATGACGATGGCACTAAAAGAGCAACTGAAACCAACTGATACTACCTACTTACTTTCTGGTTATAGTTGTGTCACTGTGATGGGTTTCCCTCTAACGGCCAGCAGGGGGAAGCTCCACGGGTTGCAAAAGAGAACGATAGTATTGAGTCTTATGGAGAAGTTGATTTATTCCCTCAGTAAACAGTTTCCTGATGA
>NW_023339650.1:20151861-20157632 GCF_004916995.1 Morone saxatilis
TACGGTATTTTGAATAAAGTCTGAATAAAGTCATTTTTTATATTACAGACAGTAAATTGTACAGAAAACCACAGTCACTTTGTTTTGATGGTAAAAACTGTCAAAAGAATCCATTTACATATTTCTGTGACAGTTTTAGTCTTGAATCGACAGAAGTTTTAAGGCACCTGGCGTTTCCCTCTTCGTGTGTTTGAGGTTTGAGCTGCTCGTTCACGCCGTCAACAAACTCTCTCATTAAACCGTCTCACTATCGTGGCGCCGCAGAGGAGGAGAGTGCGACAGAAACACAGAGAAACACCCGGAGAGCGCACATCAATGCGGCCGGGCTGAGGAAAATGAGAGGCAGCGAATCGATAGGCTGGTTGGCAATCTGCTGAAGAGTCGAGGGAGAGAGCGGAAGAGAAAGGGAGGAAAAAGGAGTGCAAGAACATTCAGAGAGTTCAGAAAAAGAGAGAAATAGTGACTCATAAAGAGAGGAGATGAGAGAGAGTCCTTCAGTCCACTTCAAACTAATGGAGAGCCGCTGACATTGATCCACGTGGTTGTGTAGCAGCTCCTCCAGAACTCCTGTTGAGTTTATGATCCAGACGCCCTCAACAACCTCTGTTCTCATTAGTTTTTAATTACTTCATTTATGTTTTCAACTCACTTTAGTTGCAGTTAGTTTCCAGAGTAGGGTTTTCTTGTTTCAGTTCAGTTTGTATTGTTTTAAAATGTTTAGTTTTGAATGATTTTCAGTATTTGTTGTTGTTTTTTTACGATAATACGGTGGGTAGGTTGTACAGTACAAACACAGTGACTCAGTGTCAATATGCACCAACGCCTCCTCGTGTTTGTTCTGTTGATAAATTTGACCAAGGGATGGAGTAAAACTTCTAAAATACACATAGTTGAGCCATATCTCAGCATTTTATTAATTTCTTCAAAGAAAACGATATAAAGCCTGTTAAGTCCATCATACGTTGTGTTGTTTCAGTATTTGTGGTCACACGTGTCGATCTGGAGGTCAGTGACAAATAACGTCGCTTCCTCAGTCGTCTCTCTCTTCTACCATCTTCCTGTTGCCTCTCCTCCTTCTCTCTCCATCCTCCATTTATTTTCCACCTCTTCAGCTTCCTCCTTTCCCTCCTCTCGTTGTCCTTACATCACATTGCCCTCTTCAGTCAATGAATTTCATCATGCAGAGTGTGTGTGTGTGTGTGTGTGTGTGGAGGAGGATAGAGTTTCATCGTTGCATCAGACCCTCATTTCTAAGAATAGAAGAAAAAACTAACAAACAAAACAAAGCTCCAGAAAACAGAAAGAGGAGGAGATACTGTATACTGTAGCTATTAAATCTCACTGCAGCAGTTTACGGATCAATCTCCCAAATGTGATGGAATTTACATTTTACTGCTTCCAGTTACATTAACAGGAGAAAATTATAATAATATTGAATTATTTTCAAATTGCAAACATTTTCTGGAATCCTGACGCAAACTAAAAAGTAAAAGTGTCACTTCTGTCACGTTAGAAATGTTTGAAACTTTTCTTTCCGAACAATCAGCAGTAATTTGGAATTCACTTATAATGAAGACGAAGATATGATTGAGATTGTTCAATAGATACGACTGTTGATGTTGTTCAACGCCAATAATGTTTCAGCTCGTTTCTCATTGCAACCAAAACTGTTTCTTCCAAGTTTGTTTTCTCGTTGTTTAAAAATGTTCTAATGCAGGACGAGTCTGTTCAGAGAGTGAAGATCCTCAAAATTTGATAATATAAACTTTAAAAAATCATTTAGTTTTCTTCACAGAAATAACAACCTGTTAAGATATAGGCCAACCTGTGTATATTTTTAAGAAGCTTTAGCGCCCCCTAGTGGTGGAGGTTAGGAACCACTGTCCTATAGTAAGGAGAGAGGTTTTGGAAAATGAGGTTTTTGGAGAGTTTTTGATTCCTTTTCACTCTAAACAGGTTGTAAATGATTTAAGGAGGTACTGTAATACGATATTAAACTTGCTTCATATTTTCCAACTAAAATAAAACCTCCATATCCATCATCTCTCTCTCTCACTCTTGTTTCAACCCACAACAAGTGTTTCCATCCTCAAACACACAATTAGCAAAGGTCTTCAATTGACGTGTTACTGTAATAATACTCTGCAGTGTGGTTTAATGCCAGCAATGACTCAGAGACGACTCATGCAGTCTGTTATGGTTTTTTTGACCTCCCCCCCAAAAATCCTGATCTCTCTGATTGTGCTATTTTTAAAGCTGCACAGGGCGGCTCTGCGTGTTGGCAGCTTCTGAGGGAAGCGCGGGATGACGGTTTGAAATTCTTTGAGGGCTTCAAAAAGTCAGAAATCAATACTCACACTTCAATACTCGGAGAGTCTGTAGGGCTGGTGCTGATGGGAGGACTAAAAGAGACCAAAGAGATGAGAGAAGATCTGACAGAGTCCAGTTCTCTCTCTCTCGCTGTTCAAGAGATGTGTTGGATTTAACTTTTATATTTCCATTAGTCACTTGTTGAGAGTGCAGAACTCTTATTTAAGTAAAGAACAGTTGTTTTTGGACTGGGGTTTGGTATTACTTTAATATTTCTCTACTTAAATTACTAACATTACAGTTTACAGTCCTGTGTTTAAGGTTTTTATCTGTTATTTCTGCCACTAGAGGCTCTCACATCAAAAGAATAAAAGTGTGATGAGGTGGTGAAGCAGCGTGGGATCATGGGAGTTGTTGTCTTCACCACCATTGGCGTCATTGCAGTCAGCTTCTCCCGGTTAGGAACTCTGTTAGGATTCCTTCAGTGTTAAAACCACTAAACACACTGAATAAGCAGTTCCACTTAAACACACTGAATAAAGCAGTTCACCTTAACAATCACTGCTTCTCCCGCTGTTGACAGACAAAGGACGTCCCGGAGGGCTGCGAGCCGAGCTGCTGCTAACGTATGAACACATTTTGGAACATCTGGTGTTAATGTAAGAACTCAACTATATAGAGAACAGAGTTTATACACTGTTTAATGAGGAAATGTCACATATAATGCTTTGTTTTCACATATCTACCAATACTGATATATTTGAGATGAATCGGCTTAATACTGGAGTCAGATCCGCCTCAGAATGTTTTATGAGGCAGAGAAAGATAAAGAGGTGAGGGAGGAAAAACCTGTCTGCTTTTATCCACCTGAACATCTCCCCTCTCCTTTTAATAGAGCAGTTCAGCAGTATGAAGTCCCGTACAGTCGGTGTGTGTCTAAAGCTCGGTAAAGCTACCGGCACCCGCGGGGCATTCAGGTGTAAAAGCAGCAATAAAGGTTTGGGATGTCTGAGGGAGGGAGGCTGGGGATTTTCACCGATCGAACAAACATGGAGGACGAGAAGGAGAGGACTGAGGGGAGAGGGAGGTGAAGAGGAGGAGGAGGAGATGGTGAGATGACGCAGGATTTCACACAGGGTGTTGCCCTACTTTTCAGCTCCGCTCTGGTTCAGGCTTTCCCCAAATCTCTGGTCTCCCCGAACCGAGCTGCAACTGCGTCAAAGAGGAAACTGGGATTTCACAGTCGATCTCCTGCGTCAGTAAACGTGTTATTGGTTTGTTTCTTTTGACTGAAACATCTTAAAAACTCTCGGGTATAAAGCTTTCGGAGATTCACTGTAAATGATTTATTCTCTTTGTCTCAATTGTTGTTTTAAAATATATCAAATATCATCTTAACATCGTATCTTCTAATCTAATGTATATAATAGTGGAGCCTCACTGTGAACCCGGAAATGTCGGGTACCAAAGTTTTATATTAGAAATGTTCAGTTTGGGTCTCCAGCATTTAGAAACTGGCAGATACTAACATGCAAATGTTGGGAAAATAGCCTAATTAGCATTAATAATCACCTATATGGAGAATATTTCAGCAACTGTATGGCTGCTTTGGACACTATATGAGAGGTTTTAGGGGTTATTAAGGATGCTGAATTCTGACATTTTCAAACTATTTGTTTAAACCAGAATTGGCCGTATTAGTAAAAGTATGTAAATCCGCTTAAAGGAGCTGCTAATAGTGAATTCAGCCTGGCCAAAACGTAGGGCACGATTACAGATCATATGAATAACAGGAGTTACTGAAACCCCTGCAGAGCGGTATTATCCAGTTTACTTTTATTTTGAAAATGCTACGTTGGGACTCTTTAACAGGATCAACGCTGACAAAAACCAGCTACACACACTGAGATTAACTGAACAACAGAAGAATAAGTCTGTTTCTGCCCTCCTGCAGAGAAGAACAAACTGCATAATAACCTTCCACACACACTGAGACCATCAGCATCGAACACAGAAATACAAACACTCCTTCATTAGCAGAGAGAGAGAGAGAGAGAGAGAGCGGTTTACTGCTGCCGGAGGAATAATCCACTTTCAGTCATTATGTGTCGGTTTGACCGCAGGAAACATTCTTCACCAAGGACAAAACAAACAACTAATCATTACAACTCATTTCTGTACGCCTTAAAAACTCATTCAACAACACAACAACAAGCTTCAGACAATATCCCGGGAGCAAACACAAACATTTATTCATGTTTCTTCTGGCTAAAGCTACAAGTGCTGCAGGTAATGAGGTTAACCTTTACAGGAGGAGCCACGATACAGTATTAACAAATATCAGTGTGTGCTTGTGACAGTGCAAAGCTCCACCATAAAACCTTATTTTTACTTTATTCGTCCAAGTAAACGTCCTTTTAAGCACCGTGCTGATTAACATGAAGCATTTCTCTGATTATTAACCGCAGAGTAACATCGTCTGATACTGCAGACTCTCTTTATTAAAGGTGTTGGAGATCTGCTTTTATCCAGATTACATTAGTGCGTTCTTTAAATTAACTCCAAACACGAGCTCTCTGCTCTACCGAAGGATTTCTTTCTTTCACTTCTCTGTTTTCATTAACGGTCTTTGAGAAATCCAAAAGCTTCAGATTCATTAAATTCAGGCCGCAGAGATTTTGAGATTAAAGACGATCTAAAAAATCCACGAAAACAACCAATCAGAGCCGAGAAAGACAGAAAGACCTCAACAATCAACGAGCTTTCCCAGCTTTCATTCGGGCCCGGTGGATTCTTACAAACGCTACTAGGAGCCACTAGGAGGAGCCAGAGGAACCCGATTCTTTCAGATAATATGACAGAATATTATTTTTATTAAAAGTTACCTACCGCAGCTTTGAGTAAATTGTTTAATAGAACAATGGGTATTGAATTTGACAAAAAAGAAGCTTATTAAGTCTGTATTGTCGTTAAAGATTATAAAACAAATACATAATACAAACAGAGAATTGTATAAAAAGTTCCCGAAACAGGAAATAATCTGCTCAAAATGAGTTCACTGTTTGGGTTCATTGTACAGTTTTTAATATGAAATATCCATAAAATATATCAGTTATTCAGGAGTCAGTTTACTAAATGATAGAAAAAGGTCTCTTAAAGAAAAAGGTTGGGAACCAGTGACCTCATGAAAATATTCAGAAAATATTCAAATTGTATTTAATAAAATATATTTAAATTTACCCAAACATCGTCTCAGAACAGGTTTATATTCATTCAGTTTAATAACTGTTGGACATTTAGGAGGCGACGTAAGAGCAGAAGGAGAGGGAAACACTGATTTTATGCTGATTGTGGCGCCCCCTGTGGACAAAAGCGGTAGTTTCTAGCACCTCATTTCATTGATTTAAAGAGGAACCTTACCTGGTGGCAGACACCAATTAATAATAACTATATATATATAT
>NW_023339650.1:20157771-20157924 GCF_004916995.1 Morone saxatilis
ACCTGGCAGGTATAACTCACCGCCCGATGTGGCATTTAATCTCAATTGAGCCAAAATGGCCGAAGGCTGTGTGACATTGCAGTGACATTAAGAAGCAGTAATCGGTGAGAAATGGCTCTTCAGAGGCCGCCGCTAACACACACACACACACAC
>NW_023339650.1:20158066-20159948 GCF_004916995.1 Morone saxatilis
GTGTGTGGAGAGTACATCCAGCTGAAGTGGAACACGCACTGTAAACAGACTGAGAACAGTTGCATCCACCCTCTTTCTCCTCCTCTTCCTCTCCATTTCATTGACATTTTAACTTTTCTTTCCCTCTTTCACTGGAGTCTTTTTCGCCTCATTTCCCCGTCACACACTCACTCTCTCTCTCTCTCTCTCATTAAACAGAACATGCTGGTTTAGTTCCTCCTCTACAAACAGAGACGGCTCTGCAGCTGCAATCCATCATCTTTACTCCTTAACTAACTTACAAAGGCACACACACACACACACACACACTTTTAAAGCACACACACATACGAGTACTAACACATTTTAAAGGAGAGAACAGATAAAAACAACAGCAGCTGTGAGACGGGACGCAGATCTGGACGCTTTGGTCTAATTTATTTGGTTGTTTTTGTGTTTCAGTTGCACGGAGGACAGGAAAACTTCTGCAACACTTGAAGTGTAAACAACAACTTTAGAGTCAGATTAACGTGTTTCTGTGCGTCGGTTCGATGTCCGGCAGAGATTAGCGTCTCCATGACGACAGGGCTCGAAGGTGCGTGTCTTTACAGGCAGAGAGCGTCCGCCGTGGTCAGCGAGAACAAAGCGAAGTGAATCACAGAAATGAATCGTTATGTTTCCGACTGTTTCGCAGCGGTTACGTTCTGTGCAGACATCGGTTGAGTCTCCGAACAGACGCACGTTTGACGGGTATCAGGGTCGTCACAGGTCGGCGTCTCGGGGCGCGGCTCGACACGTTCGAACTGGTAACCGAAATGCCCTCTTTTAGGAACCTCGGCCTTCCTTTCCCTCAGTTAGATACTCTGTGGTAGAATGAAAATAACAATAATGAATGAATGACAGATATACACAGGCACACTTTAGACTAGTTAATGTAAACTAGATTATGTTTAAACCTTTAAACTGTGGATATAAAATGTTTATCTAACACTTGTAGAACTGGACTTTTGAGGCTGATAATATCTTTATATTTATTTAAAGTCATAGTAGTAATTATCTGTTTCCCTCCGAGGATCAATAAACTCGATAGTAGACAGTTATTTCTATTTCTTAAACACAAGCCCTTTAGGTAAGATCCCCTAAATTTGGTTATTAATGAATTTCAGCCAATATTTGTACTGAGTGAGTTTCTTTAGTGAATCTAATATACGTTTCTATCTTATGACTTATTGATCGACCTACACGCCGATAGATGTGTGTCCGATAATCTCAAATATCCCCAGTTCACAGTTCACATCCAAACCCGTCCGTCCTCAGTGTGTCTCTGTTTGACTCTTTAAAGCGGTTTTATTTACTCCTCAGTGTCGTCTGCTGTTAGAGGTTTCATTCAGAGCTCACCAAAACTCTACCTCTCCTACAACGCGCCGTATGGATCGGCACACAGGGGAGGAAACCTGAAGCCACAGAGCACCAAACACAGGCCGCCTCCTCCACAACAAACGTGTGCGTTAAAGTATGTGTGAGATATGGATTCTTCCAGAAGCCTGTAGTATTGCAGCAGGGTTGTAACAAGGTGCACAGTCGTCCTCTGATGCATTTAATCCGTGAGTCAGTGTGGGGGAGAGGCAGAGAGGAAAACACACAGCTTCAGTCGAATGGGACGAACATAAAAGCGGTGTAAAGCCCGGCGTCCCAGTCCAATATAAACCAGGCTGATGTGTCAGAACCGCCACGTCTTACGTAACACACACAAACATTTAGAGACAATATTCTGCAGCTCAACACATCCAGAACTCACGGACTCATCAGCAGCGTATAATGTCTGTCTCTAAACCTGATGTACTTATCTGAGCCAATATGTCGATTTAGGTGGAATTTGTATTAATGAATGAAAAAGACAAAT
>NW_023339650.1:20159990-20160328 GCF_004916995.1 Morone saxatilis
AAATAAACTGAACAATGGACCCAAACAGTGAACTCAGTAACTGCAGGATGTTGATTTGGATGAATTATTTCCTGAATATTGATCCGAGTTTTACAGATATTTTTTGGAACTTTTTAAACAATTCTCTGTCTGTATTCTGTAATTATTTAATGTTTAACAATCAGACAGACTTAATGTTCTTATTTTTGACAGATTCAGTGTTTTCTTCTCATTGTTCTGTCATCTCTTTGGTTGTTTGAACTTTTCTAATGCAGGACGAGGCTGTTAATCAGAGAGTGAAGGCTCTGATGATGATAAGAAGAATAATAAGCAGCATCCCATCAGCCTCAGCTGTACTT
>NW_023339650.1:20160428-20166004 GCF_004916995.1 Morone saxatilis
CACCCACCACACACACACACCAGAGGGCAGTTTTTTCGCAGAAGCAGTTTCAGTGCAGAGGGATTCAATTGCAGCTCTAAGAACTGACAACAGCCTGGAATAGAGGAGGATGATAAATTAATAGCTGCAGAGGGAAAAGGGAGGGGGAGGGAGGGATGGCCTATAAGAGAGAAGAGAATACTGTATTATAATATGTGTGTTGTGTAGATGGCTGCAGAGAACCCCCAGAGGTATAGATTAATGGGGAACAAGTGGAAGACGGGGAAAGAAAAGGTGGAACATATTAATTTAGTCTCTAAGAGCTCCATATTTGTTCGCTGCTTGTATCAAACAACTTCAGCTTTGCTGCAAACACAAAATATCAACTTTCATCATTTTCAAACAGCAAATACTGAACATCTCCTCCTGATCAGTTTAATTTCGATAAACTCACTTTTATTGTGTCGGACCCCGCCGTCGTCTTCGCCTTTGTGAATCCGTGTTCGGCCCACTGGTTGCCAGGCTAAGCGCCTGGAGCCTAAAGGTCACGACGCATTTGACCCCAATTCCCCTAAAACATAGAACACAACAGAGATCAGTCAGCCAGCAGCAGAGGAACAAAGCTACACTATCAACCATGTTTCAGGCTGATCAATACACTGATCAATACACGATCAAAGCTCCCGAATCTCACAATATGGAAGATGATGAGCTGCTGTAAAAAAATATAAATCAAAAAGTCGTGATCCAATTTCGCTGTAACAGTTACATAAACAGTAGTTAAATATGTGTCCGCAGTCAGAGGAAGCTATTTTCAAAGCTGCCCGTGTTCCCATAGCGAAGAACACATGCGACTGTGTGCGGGCCTGTAACAGGTGGCCCTCTCTCTCTCTCTTCTCTCTCTCTCTCCGTTCTCTCTCTCTCTCTCTCTCTCTCCGTCTCTCCCTCTCTCTCTCTCTGCAGGGGTGTCAGTGGGTCCTCCGCACCCTCCCCCAAAATTGCAGAGGGGGGAGTCCGCCTTCTGGCACGAAAAAATGACCAACTTTCCCTGCGGCGCACGCCTTCTCTTGCTGGGTTCACGACATCGCTCGCATCAGGCCAAACACCGGACGATTACAACTTTCCGACCCACCCGCCTTCCGTCCTTCCCGATCTCTCTTGTCCTCTTCTTCCTCCGGTCTCTGGCTGTCTCTCTCTCTCTCCTCTCGCCTGGAAGTCTCCCTCCTCTCTTCCTCTCTCTAATCTCTCCTCTGTCTCTCTTCTTGTCTCTCTCCTCTCTTCTGTCTCTCTCTGTCCTGTCTCTCTCTTCTCCTCTCTCTGTTCATATCTTCCTCTCTCGTTCTCTCGTCTGTCTCTCTCTCTGTCTCTCTCTCTGTCTTTCTCCTGTCTCTGTCTCATCTCTCTGTCTCTGTCTCCCTCTCTGTCTTCTCTCTCTGTCTCCTCTGTCTCATGTCTCTCGTCTCTCTGTCTCTCCTGCCTCTGTCTCTGTCTCTCTGTCTCTGCTCTCTCTTCTTCTTGTCTCTCATCTCTGTCTCTCTGTCTCTGTCTTCTGCCTCTCTCTGTCTCTCTGTCTCTGTCTCTGTCTCTCTGTCCTCTGTCTCTGTCTCTCTGTCTCTGTTTGTGTGTGTGTGTGTGCAGGCTTTATGTGTGGCACGTGTCACTCGTCTGGTGTTGAAGTTCACGCCTGACTGCCATCGTGCACCTGCGTGCTATGCGACACTGTAACCTTGGCGACCGCTGCGTTCGTCTGAGGCGTCGTATCTCCTGCCGCGTGGCGTTTTCGCCTCCAGGTTTTTTTCTGCAGACGGTGGCCGAGACTCAGAGCTTTGTTTCACTTTCAGACACATTTTCCGAGTTCTCCATCTTTTGGACGTGCGGTGGGCGTCTCCTCGGATGGACGGCTGCAGCTCGTCCTTGGCGGCGTCTCTGTTGCCACCTTTAGTCAGCTGGCAGCGTCAGAAGTAACATCACAGCTTCACTGTTGGCCGCTGCCACGCTGGTTAGTGGGAACAACTTCTTGGCAACAAAACAAGGGATTTTCTCAGCAACTTTCACACATGATGAATAATGTTTCACTTCCTCCAGAGCTGCTTACATTTTATCTGTCTCTGCCGCACAATAATCACCATGTTCATACTTTTAATATGATAAATGTGGTTTGGAGGTGAACAGGTGACACGCAGCGGTAGAAAAAGAACAAACGTTACATCCGTATCCTCCACCGATAACAACTGTTTCCACCCGCGGCGATTTTTGTAAATCGCTGACAAATCACACCGTGTTGCACTCGTGAGGATCACACGTTAGGAATTGTTAAAATGTGATATTTCTTAAAGGGAGTATTGGTGCAGGGAGCTTTTAGTTGGTTCAACTGCATGATTATGGATCATTGTTAACGTTTAGTCTCCACTACAGAAACACGAGCTAACTGATAAAGTCTAAAAAACCACAAGGACGTTGTTAGTTATTAGTTTATTAATGCTTTAATAATGTGCGTATTGATTACTGACGCTGGCTGATCACACTACACTAAACAAACGGTAAAAACTGGCAGCTGTGGTTGTCAGAACTTTACTGTAATAAATACAGTTTTTCTACTATAATGGTAAAAGGATATAACTGGGATTTTAAAATTTAATCCATATTTTACCATATAAATAAGATTTTACCATCAAAAGAAACAGATTAGTCATATGATATATATTATATGAAGAGTGTGACGGTAGTTTTCTGTACAATTTACAGTCTGTAATATAAAAACCTTAAAATGTATAAATCCCTTTTAAAATGCAGCCTAGATAAATGTTTTGCCATCAGATATCTGCTACAGAAACTTTAATCTATTTAAAATTTAAGGTCTTTTCCTGTAATGGTTCGACAGTTTTTCACCGTAAAATCTATCTCAAATCGACATTTAAAAATATGTTTATCTCATTTTACTCAGTTTCTGGCAGCAGATAGAAAATATATTTCCCCCTGGGATTATTAAAGTATTTATGATTCTGATTATTTTTTTAATTAATCATTAATCATTTTGTATATAAAAAGTCAAACAAATGTTAAAACGTGTTGTAAGATTCAAAGGTGTCCTCGTCACTGCGGGTTAAACCCTCTGGAGGAATAAACTCCGCCAGCAGACGTTAAGAGCAGAGACGTGTGAAGAGTTTCACGATGAGCAGCCAAACAGCAGCGACTCCCTCACGAGACTCATTAAAGTTTGATCTGATCTGATATTTTCATTTTCTCAAGTTCACGACTGACTGTGTGTTTTTAAAAACCCCGTGTGATCGTTTCCTCTTCAAACAACCTCTCTGATTTCCTTCAGCCGTGTTTTCTTATTCTGAGATCTGATGGCGTCGGGTCACAGGCGGGTCAGCGTGACTTCTGACCTTTTTGAAATGTAAAATAAATAATAATTTTGCAGCTTGTTGTTTGTTAAAGCCGTGAGAGATGTTCTGACTTTAAACAAACACAGCGCAGTTAAAGAGAAAACAACAGAGAAAAGTGAACCTACCAAATGTTTTCCATCAGATTAATGTGGAATCATAGAAAACGAACATTAATCCAGATTATGACTGCCTGTCGGATCATTATCTGTGCCTGAGACTGCAGTTACATGCACACTTTCTACTGAAACCATGGGGATTGAAGAAGCCATGGAACGATATAATAATAATACTAATAATGTCAAGAAAATCCGATGACGATTGTCAAACGAGGGTTACTTGCTGTTGCTGGTTATTGGTATCTAGATGTGTTCAGCCAATTAGACAATTTACAGTTTAAATTACAACAACTTCCTGTTTCTTGGC
The DNA here is from genome assembly GCF_004916995.1 of Morone saxatilis. NCBI lineage: Eukaryota > Metazoa > Chordata > Actinopteri > Moronidae > Morone > Morone saxatilis. The sequence continues at coordinate 20,164,220 of NW_023339650.1, forward strand.
GAAATATCGATATTTGGCGCCACGCCACGGACACGCACTTCAACGACAACTCAAGATTTTGATTATTTTTCATCCTGATGACCACTGAATTCAAAATGCCCGGCTTCCTGTTGAGTTTGGGGTGTGGGTCCGAGAGGCTTTTTCGTACGTCTGGCCCCGATATAGGCACATACCAATTTTCATACATATGTACGAGCACATAAAAAAATGTGCTTCTGAGATCAAATAGAAGAAAGAAGGGTCCTCGCAGCGGTCCGCACTTTATTATATTTCTAACATCGTGTCACGGGGGGCCGTTGGGAAGGAGATTCGAGGGCCGGAAATGGGCCCGGTGCCAGCAGTTTGAGATCCCTGATGTAAACAGTTACTGTGTGTTAAAATGTGCTCAGCTCCGGGTCTCTGTGTGTGTTTACTGCGTCCATGTGCGTAGGCGTCCATATGTGTATGTGCGGCGGTGTTTGGTGCCATGGGAACAGACATATGGTGACGATCACATGCTAGGAAGAAGGTCAGTCCCAAAGACGTGGAGGGAGGAGACGTGAAGCCGAGGCAGCAAAGAGGAGAAATTACAGTTTGTACAGTAAATAAAAGATGTAGATTTTATTTCTGTTAAATGAGTCTGAGCCCTCGGCGAGCTGCAGGACACACGAACGCCGCAGGGCCACGCGGATCCGCCGCGGGTCGAGCTGTTTATCGTCTGGAAATGTCACATGACCTTTAGTCATCATGCAAGACGGATGGCTTCTTCACCTTTATAGGACATTTCCAAGGTCCACAGAGACTGAAGTGAAAGTCAAATTATTGTGAGACATTTTGTGCTCGCAGTTATTAATCGTCTTTGTTTACATCTCGTTTAGAGCTGAAATAATCAGACAAATAAACCAACGAAAGCCTCCAGCGCTCCGGCTTCCAGAGTTTGGGACTGTTTGTCAGACAGAACCAGCAATGCGACGATGTGAGAATTTAATCCAGTGACACAGAATGTACTGTCTGACTAATTCAGCTCGTATATTATATTAAGTGACAATTTACAAAAAGGAACACATTAAAATAAATCACACACATTAAAAAATTGCAATGATGAAACACTTTGAATAAAACATTACTTACAAATTGCAACCAGGACCAAGGTTACACTCAAAACATCACCACAAGCAGATTCCAACTTACTCACATATAATATAAACATGAGGGGCCCAAAACGCTCTCGTGTGGGACTCCACATGTTAGAGGTTGACTTAAACATTAAAGTGTCACTACACCCAACTGCATCAGAGACCTGCAAAGGACAGAGACTGAAGACACAGACACTAACAGAGTACAGACACTCGCGCTGTCTGTAAAGGTTTCTGTTTGCTAAACTACAGTACGGTCATTTAATTCAGATTACAGCTCAGGAAACTCATTTTAGGGCGGAGTAGCTCTTTAATGACCTTGAAAACTCTCTATTGGTTTAATATGAAGCAACACTGATGAACACAGTTACTCATTAAATGTGACTCCTCCCCTCATGGTTAATGTTTTACCTTATAAGTTGTATGATGGTAGTCGGGTGGTCTCTGCTTCAGGCGGTGGAACAAACACGAGTCTTTTGTTTGGGTCTTTGTGACCTTTCCCTCAGTGCCTGTCTTCGGACAAATTATGAACTTTGTACACAAGACAAATAATGGCTGAGCTGCCGTGACCTTTACTACAAATATTAATGATTTTCAGAGGAGGAATTTATGTTTTATTTCACAACTTTTATTCTATGAAGAATCTTCAGGTCGTGTCGTTATGATGAGG
>NW_023339650.1:20166104-20169401 GCF_004916995.1 Morone saxatilis
GTGTGTAGGTCTGTGTGTGTGTGTTGACAGCCGTAACTCTCACCTCACCTGACCTCCGGTGCGTTTTGTTTACTGTCGGCTCTGATTCATGTTCTGGTCGTTTCCCTCCTCGCTGTCGGCTGAGAGGATAAATTTGATGACTGAAGCCTCTTTGATTGATCGGTGATACGATCTCCCGCTCACTGACGGTTTTTAAAAATCGCCCACAAATGACCCCGGATGAGAGAGTACAGTGAACTGATGGTGATGAGCCAGCGTCAGTAAGTAGTGAAGAGTAGTGAAAGTATTCACACTTGCTTGAGGTGTTTTTACCTTTTTGTAAAAAGAGTTTAATGGTTGGAAACTAAAACAACACAATAGGAAACAGAGGGACTAATGTAGTTTAAAATACATTCAAAGCAGCACATGTATATATTAGTTCCCTGAATGCATCAGTTCAATTTATGAATCATTGAATAGATCCTATTAACTTTTGTTTTTTACATTTTAATTTGATGTACTTTACTTTTGTCTTATTTTCCTTTTTATTTGTTGTTGTTTGTTTATTTTTCTTTTTGTCTCGTCAGCTTCTCAGTTATTTTTGTTGTGTTTCATCTTGTTTGATATGTGTATTGCCACCTGTGTTAATCAATACAGTAAGTAAAACTCCTGTGTGATGAGCCAACAGTCTCCTCAGAATGAATCCTCACATTAACACATGAAAATAACAGAAACGTCGTATTTTCATTATTTTTCACCGTTATTTTTCACCGTTTGAGCGTCGACTCTTTTAATCTCGTAGTCTTGTTGCTCCCTCTTCTGCTGGAGAATCGGCGCCACCTACTTCTTATCTCGTGCACCAGCTCCTAACAGTAGCATATCGGCAGTGGCTGGAAACAAGCGTTCATTTTCTTTTGCGAGACGAACATTACGACACTTTTCTGCTCTTTTCTTTTTCAGTTTTTCCGCCGTATTTCATCCTGATGCCTCTTGTCTGTTCCAGCTCTATGGACCAATCGTCATGAGACTCTGCAACCACGCCCTGTCCTCGCTGCTCCCCCTCCTGCAGTCCCCGCCCCGTCCTCTGCTCCACCGCTGCCGTCTGTCAGCGCTCTCGGCCGATGGCGGCGCAGCGCCACGCAGGCGCCTCGGCACAGATGGCCCCGCCCCTCAGCCTGTGATTGGTCAGGACTCGGTGGAGGTGTTGGGCTGCTCTTACCCGCGGGACGACTTCACCAACGTCACTCCGAAGATCTTGGACAAGGTCGGCCGCAATCTGCACAACCAATCCCATCATCCTCTGTGGCTGATCAAAGAGCGAATCAAAGCTCACTTCTACAGGTACGAGTTAAAGTCCGCCGCCATGTTTTCATACTATTAATACTTCCTTAAAGAGCCGTTCTCTTTCACTGAGTGAACTCAATAACTGTCTGTTTATGTATTCATTCAACTTTTAACAATCATTCAGACTTAATAAGCTGCTTTTTTGACCAATTCACAGAGTTTATATATTAAATAATTCACTGTAATGTGATTGAACATTTAAAGTTACACAAACTCAATTTTGTGAGTTAAAAATATTCTTGATCTTGGTTTTTTTCACAGTATAAATAAAAATTTCAAAATGAAATCAGTGTCACTTAAAATTATTAAAGCTACTTGATCAAGAATGTTTTTATAACTTACAAAATTGAGTTTGTTTTACTTAAAATTTTGATCTGTTTCAACCATTTTTGGAGTTAAATGAACTGGTTTTACAGTATTATTAATATAACCTTTAATTTTTGTATTAATTCATTTAGTTTTCTTCACAGAAATAACTGAAATGTTGAGATACAGACCGACTTTATATTTCTACACTTTGGTGAGCATTTCACCTGCTATACCATTATAGCAGGTGTCAGCAGCTCGCTGTAGATCAACTGCAGTCTGAGCTGTTTCTAAAGTACAAATGTTCTTTTGTTGTGAAATTTTAACTTTGAATGTGAATGTTCACACTTCAGGTGTGAATGTTCACACACTCCCTGATTTAAAGTCCTCTCTCTCTGTGAGTGTGTCCAGCATACTGTCCAACTCAACATCCAGATAAAAGAAAACCAGTTTGTCCTTTAAACCAGCTGCTGTTATATTTCCACTATTATTTATATATATCTATCTTTATATATGTTTGTGTTCTTTATTTTCGGAGCACAAACTGCTGACTGACTCTCTCCACAGACTCGATGTGTCTTCAGGGACAGTCGAGTGTAAAAGTTTGCTGCACTGCACACAGCAGTGAAATATGGTTAAGCTGCTGGTTATGTTCCACACTCGCCATAAAAAAACCAACACGCAGCAGCGAGCGCATTAATACTGCATTAATAAGTCATTAAGGAGTGGCGGAGTGTGTTGTCGGACGGTGGTTTATGACTCTGCCATTTCACAGGTCGTGAACTTTACTCTTTAGAAACGCCTGTGTGCTCTGACGGCAGCGGGACAGCAGACTGATCAACAGATACTTTTATTATTCTACATTAAAGCTGATTTATTTCCCTGTTTGTGTTTTACTTACTTCTGCTTCTTATATGAATGAAACAGCAAGAATGAATCAATGCTATCAGTAGTAGTGTTTTAAATGCTACATGTTGATTGAACTTACTTTTGGTGTATTTTAAATTATAATTTGTTAAAAATGTTTTTAAAAGTGACATTTTTAAGGTGACTGTTGTTTCAACAGCATCTTAGTGACTACTTGACATAGAAATACAGTTATTTAAATTGTGTTCAAACAGTCTAGAAGAACTCTTCAACCATATTTATCTCTTTTAATCTCGATGTCTGGATGTATTTTGACCTTTGAACCTGCGTCTATGACCCATAATGCTTCACTGGTAACGTGATAAACTGTATTTTAGAAGAAAAGTTATCAGTAACATTGAGTTTGATGTATTTTAGCACCTCAGACCAAAACAAAAGACTCCATTGACAAAATATAAAACTCCGTCTTTGTGAGTTCGATCATCCTGTTTCCTCCTGAGCGTCACTGACGGACCGACTCTCTCCGCAGTGCGTACGCCGCTAAGAGGGGAAACCCGCTGTTCTCTGTCCATGACAACCTGAGCCCCGTGGTCACTGTGGAGCAGAACTTCGACAGGTCAGCAGCCTCATTGATTGATTGATTGATTGATTGATTGATTGAACATACACGCTATCGAAGTCCTGTTTCCAGAGGAAGTGACCTTGTGTTATAACATTTTTAATTAAATGTCCTCAGAACAAACGGAAACAATAAAACATGTTTACGTGATGTTTGCATGTTGTTTATATGTTTACGTGTTG